>NW_005841887.1:3557286-3580478 GCF_000455745.1 Alligator sinensis | reverse complement strand
GTTGGCAGCAGGGACAGGGCTGGTGAGCACCCTCAGAAGCTGCCGGTAGTGTTGGTGGCGGGGACAAGGCTGGCAAGCACCCGCAGAAGCCACTGCTGGCAGGGACAGGGCTGGCGGGGGGGTGGGAAGGAGGGCACATGCCCCCCCTACTAGTTGCTTATGCCCAGTGGTATCAGGCATCAAAGCTAAGTTATTCCGGTTATATGTTTATTTGCCACTGTGGTGTGACACAGTCCAGGCTGGGAGGATGGATTTCAGTTTGGAAGGAACTTCAGTCTGTGTTTGTGTTTCAATATGGCAGGACCAGGAGCGACGCAAGGGGAGGTTTGAAGGCTGCAGGCAGTCTGAGGGCTTGTGTAGCTCCTGTTCCCGGAGGACCAGGCTGTAAACTGAGGATCTGAGACTATAATGAAACAGGCTGTGGGCATGGGCCCTGACCCCAGAGGGGACAGAAAAGGAAATTGGGCTTGAAGCCCCAAAGACTGAGGGCCCAAGCACAGAGCCTGGAGAGGCAAGACTGGAGCTGAGGGGCCCAGAGCTAGGGGACCCAAGAGACCAGGGTCTGGGGCAGTAGACCTGGGGCTGAGGGGCCCAGCTAGAACAAGAGGGCCAAGGCCAGGACAAAGGTTTAAGGCCTGAACGGCCCCTCCAGGGCAACGTCCTGGAGATGGAGACTGTGCAGTGTGGCAGGGTTCCACATCAAGCAGGCTCAGTCAGACCAGCCTAAAGAGAAGCCAGGCAGAAAGCGTGCCCTGAGCCCACTGCTCTCTAAAGGCAGCCTCCCTGTTTGACTTTTAACATCAAGACGTGGCAGGCGAGGTGGCAAGGTGGACCCCTGAGAGGGACAAGTGGGCAAAAGGGTAAAGAGGATGCAGCAGGCCACTAAGGGATGGAAGGGCACATTGCCACCCTCAGAGCCTGACTGGTTATAAGGACCCACTGCTGTATCTGGTTCCAGAAGAAAATATGTTATAAGCCTGACAGAAAATGGAAAAGTCCACATCTACTGCACTTAACATCATACTAGTATTGATTATCAACCAGAATTAAGTAGATGTGCACCGATACATCTGTCCGATATCGGATTGGCACAATATAAAGAAAAGTGATCATATCAGAAATAGGCCTGATGCAGCCAATAATTTTGCCATTAAATGCCAATGTGTGAGCAGCCACAGCGCGTAGGCAGCAAGGAGCACAGCCCGGAAGCTTGGAGAGCAGGATGCAGCTGGTAAGTCTATTGTGGTGGAAGGGGAGAGACGAGGGAAGGGACATTGGGGGGGCGGGGACACAAATCAATGCCCCTGTGGTGAGAGAGGAGTGGGGCTGGGGCTAGGGCAGGGGCAGGCAATTATTTTGGGTGAAGGGCCACTTACCCAGTCTTGGCAGGTTGTTGAGGGCCACATGGGTAACCCCGCCCCTTGACAGATGCCCCATTCCCTGGTCACCATCTTGGGACCAATGTCCCAGGGCCAGCACTGGTGGGGCCCAAACCAGGGCACAGGCTGGCAGGGGTCTGTGGAGCTGGGCTGGGCTGCACCAGCAGGGAAAGGGGGGGAGCTGGCCCAGCTCCACAGAGCCCCCGCCAGCTGGGACCACCCACTCCTGCCGCCCTGCTCTGGGCCCCATTTTTGACAAGAACCAAGGGCAGAGAAGTATTAATTTTCTACATTTTTTAGGGGCCCTGTGGGCTGGATAGAATGGCCTCACGGGCTGGATTCAGCCCGTGGGCCTTATTTTGCCCTTCCCCGGGCTAGGGCTAGGGCCAGCTGGGGTGGGGCAGGCACAGGATGGAGCCGCTGCTCATCCGGGAAACACCGGGGAGAAGGCAGGGGGGCATGTGCACCTAGATCTGGGCAGAGCAGGGCAGGCTGGAGCTGGGCTGTGCAAGGCTGTAGATTAATTCTTCAAATCACCACACCTACCTTATATATAAAAATGAGGGCCCACTAGAATGGAAAATAAAACTGTCACAACCCAAAGTTGTGATTTTTGTTTTTGTGTGTGCTTTGGCACCACTGAATTATGTTCCCGCTAAAATTTGCAGCTTCTTTGCACTGCGGAGTTTTCTGCTGTAAAGGGGAACCCCGGTGCAAGGGAGAATTTCCCGCCAAATTGTAGCTTTCTTTGCATGGTGCATTTCTTTTGCAGCATGGAAATGCTCTGTGCAAAGAGTTCCCGCCATTTGTATGTTAATTCGAGCCCCATTATTGGTTTGAGTTAAATTATTCATACGTGGCGGCTAGCGATTGGCTTGCTAGCCTTATAAAAAGCTTGAGTGGTTTCCGCCCAAGTTGGAGAACTTGGAGAACTCCAGAACCACCAGGAGGAGGAGACTTCACGATGTGTGAAGATCTCTAAGCGTTGCGGAGCTTATCGAACCCAGCGTGAATATCAAGCAGGCAACAGGGGTCTGATCAGCCTCTAGCCTCTCCCCATCGCCGATAGATTCCTAGACGTATCCCTTCCTGCGCACAAAAAAGAACCCTGGAGCCTAGCAAACTTCGTGCGAGTCAGAGCTTTTCCGTACGAGTACTTTCTTCGGTTGACACGACGGGCTCGCGTGTTTAGAGCCTTCAGCCGGATTGGGCTAGAGTTCGCGAGTTTAGAACTCTTGTCCGCCTCTCTTCTTTCCTGTCTGTAACCGCAACTCAAGCAAGTTTTCCTGCCTGCACCGCGACCATCTTCGGTGTAAGTAAAATAATCTTTAAATCAACCATTACGCGTCCAAGCCTAATTCCAGCGTGTCGCCTGTTCTCTCCGATCCAGTGTGCCCGGGCTGCTGGCCACAGCTCGCGCATAACACAACAGGGCCCCGATTGCTCCCCGCCGTCCGCACATGGCGACGAGGGTGGGATCGGGAGACGGCCCGCACAAAAACAAACAAACAAACAAAAAAAACCAAAACACACCACCCATCCCCTTTTGCACACTCCTCACCTCCTCAAAAGAGGATCGTACAAGATGTATTAAATGCTCAACAGCCAGCAAGTTAAAATTTAGATGATAGGCCACGCTGAACAGGCAGAATTGATTTAGAAAACATGCTTTTTTTTTTTTATTAAAGTTCCAATCTATTTAAATTCAAGTTTTTATTAATTTGTCACAAGCGTCTATCGAAACGTTGTAGAACAAATGCTTTATCTGAAGAGTTGGAGGAAAACTTCTCAATTTTGGAGGTCAAACATTATAATGACAGCACAGTAAGTCACAGACTTACTCTCTTACTAAAGGTGTGGTCCTGTGGGTAGCCCAGCGACTGTGCTCCTGCGTGCAAGAGATTAGCAAAAATCATCATAGGAGCTGGGACAACCTCCGACTCCAGGAAACACTGTTTACCCATCTCTCAGGATTAAATTTCAGTGGCCATAATAATGCAGCTGCTTGATCCCAATCTAGTAAATGCACAATATATCAGTCACCATAGTCTAACAGACTAAAAATGTCAAAGTAACAAGAATCTGAAAATATTAACATCACATAAATACCTAAATAAATAGTTATTCTGAAAAGCCTACTCTAGGCAGCAGAAAGTTGTCCCATATCTAACATACATTTTAGTGGTTATCGCAAACAACACAAAAACACCTCTCTTTAGAAATCATCTAGAGTACAAATGGAAAAGCTGATTAGAGGAGATTATTTAGAGTGCTTCAATTTAAAAATCAATCCACCCTGTGACCACTGACCAGGTCAGAAGCAGAGGTCCAGACAGACTGGGATTCCCGTCAGGGGCCTTACTTGGTTGTTCCATCTTGTAAAGCATTTGGCTTAACACTAACTCCCTGCTCTTCTGTCCCACTGTAGTTGCTGGAAGGAAAGATATATTTTCTGTTTGGGAAGGATGCGGAATAAAACACTCTGAATGGATATTGGTGAAATGGATTAAATTCTTTCCAGACGTATTCAATTATTGGGGTTTCTAACAAGAGCCTATGGGCCAGATCCAGACTTCATTTTATTAACAGGAAACCTATTCTGGGCTGAGGTCAGGAAAGCCCTGCTCTGCGCAGAGGGCTGCGCTCTCCACCTCACACCACACCCAGTAGCCACTCCAAAAGGTTGCTGCTTTTCAGCAGTATGTTTTTCAGCAGAGGCTGCAGAGGGGGAAAGGGGAGCAAGAGTGCAGCAGAGCAGGGAGGATGGATGGATAGGCAGCTGGATTGCAGGGGAGAGCTCGATTTGCAATTGCATGGGAAAACTCTGGGCAACAGAAGTGCTAGATTACGCTGCCTGCAGATTAGGAAGATTTGGTTCACATTTCAAATGTTCCTAGTGCTGCCAAAAGAGCTGAACACTTTAAAGAAAATTAGCATGAAAACATAGATTTTACAGGGCTTAGTGTCAGTTGCCTGGTATCAATTTCTACTGTCTCTGGGCTGGGGGTGGAGAGTATACTTTCAAAACATGATCCAAAGTATAAGAAGGGTTTCAATAAAAATATGCAGTTTTTAATTATTAATTTCCCTTACAATTATGTATCATTTCAATCCCAAATAGATCCTCATGCCTACACCTACTTTCCATTATATTGGGAAACCTTTAAAAGCTCTTGGTGACAAACACTGGTATTTATCTGTATTTCAAAGGCTATACGCAGTAGCTACCCAAGGAATTAGAGTTCTGCTTTGTTGTAAGAGTTTAAAATAATCTGGAACGTTTTCCATTTTAACCAAGAGCCTGCACTGCAAGCATTTAGATCTGTTGTCTCCGGTACAGACACAGCACATCTATACCAGGGTGACCTGTCACAGTTTCGTACACCAATGCTACTTCCACTAGCAGTTGGAGCAGGCAGATGGCCAGCTTAGTCAGGAGTGGCACACTGTCCACTGTTATACTCCTTCATTACTCAGTGGCAAGAGGAGGCAAGTAAGCATCATGAACAAGGGACACACAGCACACTTACCAGTACAACTTTTTCATGAGGTAACTTTATACTGATCTACACCTTTGGTGTAACAATGTTTGATACTAGGTTATTTAAAACTGGAAAAATGTGCCATAATTAGTTAGATATCTAACTTCATGCCCTTGTAGTTGAAAGATTGCTCATTTTCTCACTGGCCTACTCTCAGAGGTGCCAAGCAGCTATAGTCCCCAGTGATTTCAGTGGGATTTGCATCTCTGAAAAATCAGGACATGAAAAAATATGGTGGTATTTCATTAGTGGGGAACATAATGATGTTTTTTTTCAGAGCTATACAGAAAGCTTTCATGATTCTGGCTTTTGGCTTAGAAATGGAGGCATTTGCTCAATTCACATATCTTGAAGAATGAAAGTCAGGTGGTAAAAACATTAGAAAAAATAAGACCATCCTTTAACATTTTACTGCCTCTCTCCCCATAAATAAATAAATAAACTGACCTCCTTTGCACAACATGTAAGGGAATTCCTAATTTTTTTTACGTGAATATCTGATTCAGTGATTTATAACGTGATCAAAGAAGTTCAAAGTGATTCAGAAAAGGCTTCTGAGTATCAAGAATATGAAGCATCACAAATATGCTACCCAATTACATATCAAGAATATGCTACCAAATTATGTGGTTAGTAACTTTCAGATTGTCACAACAAATTAAAAACATCTCAGTGTAAGGAGCCCCTCCCTCAGTAAGGATACTTCCAAGTCATGGTGAGCCACTGTACCATATAAATTTCAACTTCCTCTTCAATCCCACAGCCGAGCTTCACCTTTCTTTCCCCATTTCCAATGATTCCCGCTTCTCCTCCAGTCTTAACCAAATGGGGCCCCAAACACTTTACACAGAATCCTCTGTCACCCCCTCTCAAATATTATTAGTGTGGCCCCACCCTCCATGAAGTAAAGCAGGACTAGGCAGCCCTGCACTTGATCTGCATATTAATTTTTGGAGGATCCTAGGACTCATGACTGGAAACAGATGTTCTTGTCATGAGTGGGTGGCTAATTATCACATGGTTTTTTTGTGGGGGCATAGTATCTGGAATATCTACTGAGCTGCAAGGTCACCATGGCTAGAATTGCTGTTGACTCTGGTGGGGCCCAGCCCAATGACCTATATGGTAAATCATGCACCTTTTGGCTTTGAACTAATACCATGCATAGTTTGCACTACATATAAGCAGATGCCAAAGTGCTACTTGAATGTGCCTTTATGGAATATCTGTGCTAAAACTTGCAGCAGTTTCAAAAAAGGTAACAGCACCCAGTAATTATAGATGAATTAAGATTATAGATACTAAATGCAAATTACTACAGTTATGTTTAATTTCAGTCAGTGTCTTCAAATTTGCTTCTCATTTCCATGTGTTCAGGGTCTGACAGGAAGGCGGTGGGGAGAGGAGGACTTAAGGGGGAAGAAGTTAGGAGAGACAGAGCATAAGTGAGTTATCTGATGCCCCCCAAATATATTTTCCCTGTGGTAGCAGTGAGAGGGGAACAAATTCAAGGCAAACCTCCAATAATTAGATTCTATATCTGGAAAATTATAACATGTATACATTTTCCATATATAAAATCTAATTAATCAGGGGTTGTCTTATTAATCAGGGCTGTCTATATTCAAGTAAATATGTTAAGAGATTTCATGTCCCCAAAATCTTTTTTAAATTAGAAGGCACTATTTTCAAAAATTATAGATAAATTTGTTTCCTTGTGGTAAAAAATTTAAGATGGTATACATACAGTGAAAAAAAGTGTTAGCAAAATTAAACGTATAAAAATCACCATGTAGCTACTTCGCCCAGTGTATGGGAAGACTGTGTATAGCACAATGCTTATTCAATATGGGCCTATATCAATATTGAATCCTAATGCATTTCTTTGATAAGAGAGGTAAAGGCCCAAAGCTCTATATGTACATGGAAATATACTGATTCTTTTAATCTACCCCGTAAGGAAATACATTTACCAAGGCTGCAATGGCCCCATTACAGTAAACAAATTAATTAAATGCCACTGTTTTCTTTCAGAGGGCTCAAGAGAAGGAAGTACTGCTCCCACTGTACTCCTGGGGAATTAAAGGAAGAGCAAGAGCTTGCCTTGTGCTACATCAGAAGTCTGTGGCAGAATAAGAAAGCAATTGCAGGCTCCAGTCTGTACTATTAAAAAAGACATATATATCCTTCTCCTTTGGGAAGGCTGTTGATATTAGGACTTCCGTACACAAAGCACTTCCCATTCTCAAGCACTCTTGGGACGTGGGTGGGAAATAATCACAATTTTACTAATGAGCAACCAGGCAGTGAATTAACACTTCATGAAAAACACACATGCCTAAATAACCCATATGGTCCCTGCAGGGAGCGGGGGGTGAGAGAGGGAAGGAAGACTCCTGGGTGTTTTCCAAGGGTCTTATTTTTAGACACTAAACAGTTTTGTTGAAGCATCTTCAAAATATTTTTTCACCCACAACTAGCTACTGTTCGCCTATTTGTGCTATTAGTCTTGCTGCTTTTCAGTGATTGCAGATGTCATGGCCTTGCAAGCAGCTTCCTGTCATAGGGGGAAAATCAGCAACACAGTCTGGATAAGCTGTTTGTGCAAACAGTTTATTCCATAATAGATACGCTAGTTGTTGAACACAGCTGCTCCCAAAAAAGGCACACAAACCCCTCCTTTGGGAAACTCGGCCAGAACACCAACGCCCGGCTCTATAGAACAAATCTGAAAGACGAAGCCGAACGGAGAGCAAGCTCCACTGCAGTGCCACAGTTGTCCCCTAAATTAGACTCCATCACAAATGAATGCAAACAAAAGCACAATAAAATCTGACAGCGACTCAACCTTTCACTCAATGGAAAAGTGCCTGCATGCCGAGAATTGGCTCCCAAGAGCATAACAGTGCCTCCTGGCGAATCCCATCACATTTTCATTTATTACACAAGAGTGCCCAGGAACTACAAATAGGATCAGGGCCCCATTCTGTGCAGCTCTACACACATATAGAAAGAGCTTACAAGTTGTCTACAGAGAGCAAACCGGACCTGCAGAGAGCAAACCAGGAAAGCCAAGGCTGCCATGGAACTCCAACTGGCTACAAGTATCAAGGACAATAAAAAGTTCTTTTTTAGATATGTGGGGAGCCGGAGGAAAAGCAAGGGCAACATTGGATCCCTGCTAAACCAGATGGGACAACTGACAACCAAAGCCCAGGAAAAAGCAAACTTGCTAAATGGGTACTTTACATCAGTTTGTCACCAGTCCCATGGGACAACTCTGCCCACTGTGGGACAGGGAGGCCCGGGCGAGGGAGATTCCTTACGATCCATCAAAGCTGACCTTGTGAAGGAACACCTTGACCGGCTGGGTACCTTCAAGTCAGCCGGCCCTGATGGTTTACACCTAAGGGTACTTAAGGAGCTGGTGAGCATCATAGCTCAGCCCCTGGCACGGATCTTCGAGAGCTCCTGGCGCTCTGGTGTAGTGCCTGAAGACTGGAAGAAGGCCAATATGGTGCCCATCTTCAAAAAAAAGGGAGGAAAGTGGATCCGGCAAACTACAGGCCCATCAGCCTGACCTCTATCCCAGGGAAGGTCTTGGAAAAGTAGCCAGCACGGGTTTGTTGCGGGTAGGTCTTGCTTGACCAATCTCATTTCCTTTTATGACCATGATCACCTCTTGGCAAAACTGGCTAACTGCAGCCTCAACCTCACCATGATCTGCTGACTGGGGAATTGGCTCCACGGCAGGACCCAGAGGGTGGTGGTTGATGGAAGTCAATCATCATGGTGCGCTGTGACCAGTGGGGTCCCTCAGGGCTCTGTCCTGGGGCCCTTACTTTTTAACATCTTTATCAATGATGTAGACATTGGTGTCAGAAGCAGACTGGCCAAGTTGGCCAACGACACCAAACTCTGGGGTAAAGCATCCACACCTGAGGACAGGAGGGCAATCCAGGCAGATCTTGACAGGCTCATGAAATGGGCGGATGAGAAAATGATGGTGTTTAACACGGAAAAAATGCAAGGTTCTCCACCTTGGGAGGAAAAACCTGCAGCATCCTTATAGGCTCAGCAGTGCTATGCTGGATAGCACTACAGATGAAAGGGACTTGGGGGTCTGGATTGACCACAAGAGGAACATGAGCCTTCAATGTGATGCTGCGGCTAGTAAAGCGAGCAAAACGCCGGCTTGCATCCATAGATGCTTCTCAAGCAAATCCCAGGACATCATTCTCCCCTTGTACTCGGCCTTGGTGAGGCCGCAGCTGGAGTACTGTGTCCAGTTTTGGGCTCCACAACTCAAAAAGGATGTGGAGAAGCTTGAGAGAGTCCAGAGAAGAGCCACGCGCATGATCAGAGGTCAGGATAACAGACCTTATGATGAGAGGCTGAGAGCCATGGGACTTTTCAGCCTGGAAAAGCACAGGCTCAGGGGCAATCTGGTGGCCACCTATAAGTTTATCGGGGTGCTCAACAGGATCTGGGGGAACACCTGTTCACCAGAGTGCCCCAAGTGATGACAAGATCGAATGGTCACAAACTTCTCTGTGACCGTTTCATGCTGGACATAAGGAAGAACTTCTTTACTGTCTGAGCCCCCAAGGTCTGGAATAGACTGCTGCCGAAAGTGGTTCAAGCACCCACTTTGAATGCCTTCAAGACACTTTTGGATGTTTATCTTGCTGGGATCCTATGATTCCTGTTGACTTCCTGCCCCTGGGCAGGGGGCTGAACTCGGTGATCCTCCAGAGTCCCTTCCAGCCCAAATGTCTATATCTACATTAAGACCAGGACAAAGGCTGCATAAAAAAGGCGGAGGAGGAGGGAGGGGCAGAACGAGAATTACGTGTACACCGACAGCATGCACTACCCAACGGCTCAGACTCATTTGCCTAAATTAATTTAAGCAGCCTCAATTCATAAAATACCAACACTATGATCTCACTAATCTCAGGAAGTGACCTTGGGTTTGCCACCAACGTCACTTGTTTATTCTCTTTCTAAGTAGACCAGGCTTCCACGGGATCCATTTAAATAGAGGTGTCAAAGTTCCAGCCTGCGGGCCAGATCCAGCCCATAAAGCCCTATCATCTAGCCCCTAGTGGTACTCATGGGTCTTGGAGTCGTCTCTAATGTCATCACATGCCCCACGCAGCCCTAGCCTCTGCGCGTGTCCTGGAGCAGGACTACCCTGCACACAGCGCCCACTCTGGCCACTTCAAGACGTGCTGGACCCGGCCTGCGGAGCTGGTCTGTGGGCACAATCCAATCTGTTCATCCAGTCCACAGGGCTGTAGGAGTTTGACAACTCTGCATTTAAAGATGCCACACTATATCAACACTATTAGGTGTACAAGAATGATTCACACAATAAACCCTGAGATTTCAAATGGGACTCCACAGTGTCAAAAACATCCTACACTGTTGTGGTCTTTCTGAGTTCTCAACAGAAGAATTGGTTTTCTATGCTTCTGTAGCCAAAAAACAAATGAAAGCTCATCTTCCAAGCGATGCTCTGAGTCAACCAAGGGGTCCCTTAAGTCTAAAACTGTTGAGAGCTACTGACCTTGGCATACATCTACAAAAGCACTATTAGTTTCCCTTTTAAATTAAAGAAAGGAGGAAGAAAAAAGCCCAACACTCACCATGTCCTCTGATAAGGAATTCCCCTAAAAGTGTTGCGCAAAGCCCATGCTGGTCTAAGAAACTACCAAAATGCCAAGTGTTCCCCACATTTTCTGCAGCTGCTTTAGGGCATGACAGGCATCAATCAAGAGAAAACAGACATCCCTTCAACAGCACATGCCCAGACACACTTGCTTTCTTTTTCTAAATAAACTTCTGAAAAACAAAAATGGGAAAACTTTATTGTGGCATTCACCCAGATTTCAAGTCAGCTGTAAATTGGCAACCAAGGTTCCTCTTCCTTCATCTAGGCTCAGAGCAGAACGGCATTTCTCAGGCTTCCTGGTTTCTTTTGCCATCAGCCCATTCTCCTAAATTTGCAGCCAACTACACAGTGATATCAGTCTAAGGAAAAGGTCAAAGAAAGCAGCAACCTGAGGTGAACAACAGGAATAAATGCTTGGAAGTGTGCCATAACATTTATTTTTGCAAAACATGCCGCTTACTGCTTTGTACACAACCTCCAAGCTACATTTCTGTGTCCTGAAACAAATGATCATCTCTTCACCCAAACTTCGAAGCTGAGGAAAGATTTCATTAGCATCCACATTTGCCGTAGTGCTCAAGTCGCAATTTAGTATTAAGTGCGTCTAAATCCAGTGAAAAGGCAAATCAGTCCGAAACACTGCTACATATCAGGAGGAATCCCAAGACAGACTCGTATCTCAATACCATGGCACCTGAACTCCAAAGACCCGGGGGAAAAGGAATGCATCTTAATGCCTAAAGCATTATCGTGCAAATGAAACTTCGGAGGTGACCAATTAAATTATCTGAAACTTCATCTATGAATACAGTGTCTAAAAAAATAACTTAAAGGAAAGGATCTCTCTCCCAGATATCTTTTACTCGATCAGCTGCATATTTGGGACAGAATCATAGAATAATGAGGGTTGAAGGGACCTCAGGAGGTCACATCCAGTCCAACCTCCTGCTCAAAGCCGGACTATCCCCAACTAGATCATCCCAAACCAGGCTTTGTCTAGCCGGGTCTTAAAAACCTCCAAGTTTACCACCTCCCTGGGTAACCTGTTTCAGTGCTCTACTATCCTCATGAGAAAATTTTTCCTAATATCTAACCTAAACTTCCCTTGCTGCAACTTGAGCCCATTGCTCCTTGTCCTGTCATCTGCCACCGCTGAGAACAGTCCAGCTCCATCCTCTTTTGAACCCCGCTTCAGGTAGTTGAAGGCTGCTATTAAATCCCTGCTCTGGCTTTTCTTCTCCAGACTAAATAAGCGCAGTTCTCTCAGCCTCTTCTCTCAAACAGGGGGTCTACCGAACTCGAAGCAGCTGCCAGCCAATTTCATGGGTAGATCATGGGCGTGAAGTGTACTCTGTCCAAGTTCGTGGACAATACTAATTGTGGGGGGAAGCGAACACACCGGAGGGTAGGGAACGATTGCAGGCGGACCTGGACAAGTTGGAAAAGTGGGCAGTACACAATAGGATGCAGTTCAACAAGGACAAGTGCAGAGTGCTGCACCTAGGGTGTAAAAATATCCAGCACACCGACTGGCTGGGAAGTGACCCTTTCAGCAGCACAAAAGAAGAAAGGGATCTCAGACTTATCATGGGCACCAAGACGAACACGAGTTGTCAGTGTGATGAAATCATCAGCAAAGCTAACTGCACTTTATCATGCATTAGCAGATGCATGACAAATAGATCCAGGGAGGTAATACTTCCCCTCTATGCGGCACTGGTCAGACTGCAGTTGGAGTACAGCGTCCAGTTTTGAGCACCGTACTTTAAGAAGGGTGTGGATAACCTGGAGAGGGTCCAGAGGAAGGCCACTCACATGGTTAAGGGTTTGCAGGCCAAGCCCTAAGAGGAGAGACTGAGGGACCTGGATCTCTTCAGCCTTTGTAAGAGAAGGCTGAGAGGTGATCTTGTGGCTGCCTACAAATTTATTAGGGGGACACAGCAAGCAATCGGAGATGGTCTGTTCACCAGGGTGCCTCTTGGGGTAACAAGGAGCAATGGTCACAAACTGACAGAACAGATTTAGGCTAGACATCAGGAAAAACTTCACAGTAAGGGTGGCCAAAATTCAGGATGGGCTTCCAAGGGAGGTGATGCTCTCCCCTACCCTGGGGGTCTTTAAGAGAAGACTGGATAGGCATCTGCCTGGGGTCATCTGACCCCAGCGCTCTTTCCAACCCAGGACAGGGGGTCGGACTCGATGATCTACTGAGGTCCCTTCTGACCCAAACATCTATGAATCATGGGACTGGCAGCTACATCCACAGGCTGAGCACAGCAGCCCCTCCACATCTATTTGACCAAGGGGCCCCAGTAGTCCCAGCCCTCACCACTGATTGGCTGTGAGGGCTTTTTGTCATGCAGTCCTGCCCCTCACTGTTAACTGGCTGCAAGCACTGATTGGTGGGCAGGGGCGGGGCCGTATAATGGCTAGCTCTCACAGTCGCTCAGCAGCAAGGGGTTGTGGGGGGCAGCAGTCATCTCCCCATGCCAGCAGCCCCCCTCCCTCCTGGCAGGCTGTGCAGCAAATTATCCAGAATAATTCATTTACATCACTGTATTTTGTGTAGATTTACAATCTGCCGTGTTCCTGAAGCCAAATAAAAAGGATTTCACTTTCGAAAGTAACGGACTCCAAGTAGGTTAAGAACCAGTCACACAAACAGCCAACACAACACAACTCTGTAAAACACTCTTAGGTTAGCATATGTAGTCCAGAACAATGGTTTTACTAAGCGGCTTGGACACGTCTCTTTTCACAATTGCATTTTTTGCCTACGTTCAACTGCTAAATAACAGCGTGATGTGTGCCTCTCTGTTCAATGCCACAGCGTAGAAATGGCTCAACATCAAGACTCTAAGATTTGAGTTTCATCTTCCATGTGCTATTCTTAGCTTTCAAGCATGCAACAGTCAACTTTATTTACAACAGACTGCAATGCATCAGAATACTGAATAATACCCTTTTTACATTTTTTGTCTAAAAAAAACATAAGCTGAAAGCCTATATTAAAAACACAGCAAGGATTCAAAGGTTGAGATACACGCACAAGTTAAGCAGCGCCAGTATCAAGGTCACCCATCTTTACTGACATGATCTCATACTCTTTTTCTTGACCGCAGTACCCTAGACTCACTAAGCGCACAGGATGGGTAGTTACTCAACGAGCAGCTAGTCAGCATTTTGTTCCCCCCTCATTGCTCACTGGGTGGCCTCACATCTTATTTACAGCCTCCTCTAACAGCGTTACGTTTTCTAACAAAGCCTTTTCTCATCATTCAGCACTACGGTGCAAGTCCTTCTCTAAAAACATGTTACCCATTTTAAAGGCTGGAATTGATGGACAGATATACTTCTAGCCTTCATGTCACTAAACATCAGGTGCCCAATCTGAGCCAACTTGGACCTCATTTTTCAGAGTACTGGGCATGTCACAGCATTTCATACATTCAAGAATCATACCTTCCATCAAATTCATATGCACTTGTGCGTGCCCACCACTTCTGCAAACCAGCCCTGAGAGTATCAAATTAATTGCCCAAATATGAGAGACAAACAGTGAACGACCACCTAGGATAAGTTTGGCTTAAAACCAGTTAACTAGCATCAAACTGAAACTTTTTGGCAGAACCAAAGACAGAATCCAGTTCCTCTCCAGGGTAACACTCAACTGCCTAAACTATAAGGTGGCCTTTTCCCTTTCTGCACTTTCACTCCTTCATTCACTGCATAACTTGCAGATTCTGTAGCAAATGAAGCAGGACTCATTTCCTGCCCAGCCCTCATTCATCAGCTCAGCAGGTTCACTCTGTGCCTGAATAAGACAGGGCTCTGGTAAGAAAAACACTATGTGACCAGGTGCTTAAAGACTATTGAAAAGCACTTGCAGAAGGCAGATAAATTAAGGCTGGACAAAGAACCCAAATTCTGGCACGTGCCAACTTCTCAGAGCTCATCTTTACAGCTTTAGTTCTGCCTGTCTCAGGTTTTTGGGTCATGCCCTGGTTTCTAAAAACACAAATGGAAACGTTAACACACAGGATTGTACCAATATCCATATGGGTCATCAGCTTACAGCTTCAACTCCACCACCATGCTCTACCTCGTCAGTCATGAAAGGGCACCCTCCAGCACTACAAGGGGAAGAAAAGCACGCTTTGCCAATGAGTTTCACTGAGATTTGCTGGCAAAACAGCAATGGCGAGACTCGGAAAACTTGGGCTCCATCCTCAGGCTCTGGAGGGGAGTGAGCCTACTGGGCACAGACCCCTCTACCCTTTCCCCATCCCCAGTCTTGTCGTTGTCTCTTGCCCAGCCGATTTCCATTTCCCACGTAGCACTCAGTACCAGTTTCCATCCCCCAATAACCGTGCCTTAATCTATGCAGCCTCCAACCATACAGAACAGGCTTCTGTCCCCTCCACATCTGATCGTGGAGTCCTCCTACCCAAGTCCCAAAAGGTGGGAGAAAACAGGAGAGCCTCAATTCAGGTACCCATGTCCTGAAGCAGGGCAGTGCCGCTCAGCCCTAGCCCAGAGCATCTCTGGAGGATTTAGCTACCGGACTCTAAGCGTGTGTGAAATGCAATTTTTCAGAGACTTACAACAAGGACAAATTTGGGTACAAGTTATAGAAGTTAAAGCTCTAACAAAAATACCAACTCTGATAAATTTTCCGTTTGCTGCACCAAAGCATGAGAGCACTACAATTTTTCAGGTAAAAGACTCCCAAATACTTAAACATGTACAAACAACATCTTTTCCCCTTAGCCTCACTTCCTAAAATGGCTGGACTGTTTTGGCTAGTTTTCAAAAAAGCAATTCACCCTGAGGCAGATACCAAGCACTGAACATTTCGATCCATTTAGTTAGTTTGGCAAAAATATAGGCGACTGAAAACAGGGTATTTTAACAAGTTACAGGAAAACTTAACAGGAAGGGCTACCAGTCACATTTATAAGATCAGTCTGCTCTGGTGAAGGAGAAAATGTGTCCGTTAATAGCCTTATGGAAAGCAACAGCCCTTGTACTCATGGCTTAATTTTTATATTAACCGTGCTATTCTGTACAGGGTCTCCATACTCTGCTCCTAACCACAGTAGCTGAGCACTTGTTGGTAATGCAATCAGCAACATAACTAACATCTGCCACCTTGTCTGTGCAGTGCACTGTTTTTGTAACTAATTTATAATTACATGGGTTTATATTAGAAGGCAAGTTTGGTTCACCCCCCACCCAAAACACTACCCAGCCCCCCCTTGCCTTTGGATGGTCTTTCACTCCTGCAGAAGCTCATTCCACAGAGAATGATTCAAAGCATAAGGGACTTAATATCTAATAGCTGTGTTAAAATTCCCCACTCAAATTTAGCACTGGGATTAAGACAAACAGTCTAGAATATACTCAAGGGAGGCTTATGCCATTCCTGCCCTGCCTGGCTTTACAGCTTTTTCCTTCAAGGCCCTATGCTATGATGCTGCTCAAACCAGAGCAGAACAGGACCAACCAGCTGGAGTGTGGAGAGCGACACATATTCTTTCTCCTGCATAATGAACACAGGTTTCCTTCCTTGCAGTCCAGGATGCTCCTGGGTGCAGTTCCTATCTGACTAATAAACTGAGCACCCCTAGTCTCACATTTACCTCCCCAGAGTCACTCCCTGCATCTAACCCTGAGTGGCCACTGTGAACTCAATAACTGGCATGAGCAAGGACTGCTGAGTGGTTTTTAACACTGTTTGTAAACATGAGTTATAAATAGAGTGTATTATCTCTATGCAGAGAAATCTAAAATGGAGCCATTCACCATGTCAGACATCCTGTACAAGAAATCAGAATGAGTGCGGGCAACCGGGATACAACTGGCATATTAATTCAGGTTCCCAGGACCAAGGCAGCTCCCTACAGCACTGTGCTACTGTAACTCCACAACAGCATGCAGTGATTTATTATTTACACATCGGAGGTGTGGCTGGTGCTTTTCAGACTGCTCTCGAGATTACTATTGTGTAACTGCATCAATTCAATCAGCCTTCACTTGGCGTTCACTTTTCTTTTTTCTTTTTTTAGGTTCGCTTTTGCATTATAGTGTTGTACCAAAATGTGGAGAGAAGCAGCCAGTTTTCACAGACCTGACAAGGGAAATCAAAGGCTGATTGAGGCTGTAGCAGACAGTACAGAGCTGCCAACAGGAAAAGGAGAGGGGACAATGGAGACATTAAGAAAGCATCTCAGAGTACAGGAAAGTGCCCAGGTGCAAGTGGGACAGAGTTCCCACTTATTCAAGCTTTATCATTAAAGGAATTAAGTATTTGATTGGGTGTGCGTGCTTTTAAATCTTAAGTTTTCAAATGACAATCTTCTGCAACTCAACTTGAGGCATCTTACGAGCCCTGACTGCCCAAGACTGAGTGAGCGTCTAACATTTCCTGGAAGGCAGGGCTCTACAGGGTGTCTTAAACTGGACCTAAAAAAATGAATCTTCTAAATATCATTAGTCGTATTTGACAGTTTAGCTGCAAAGCATTTATCCAACAGGAAGACAATCTTGAACACCAAAGAAGACAATGGTGGTAGGAGGGAGAGATGATCCTGCCAATTGGTGACTGGCTTCTTGATGTCACAATTACAGCATTCAACTATGAACTGGTTTAGCAACACTAACAAGGGTTTTGGGAACAGGGAAACGTAAAGCTAGAGAGGGAGAGAAGGGAAGGGAAGCAATCATGTCGATTCTGGAACAGAACTGTCAGGTAATAACCCCCTTATTTTGCTTCCTCTCCTGTGAGGTTGCATGCACTGCCTGCAAAGGGGAAAAAGGCTTGAAACAAATTTAAAATCCACCTCCCACGTCCCAACAAAATTCCACAGATAAGAATCCCAGGACTTTTTTTTCCCCCACTAGGAAAGAGGAGAGGGAGACAGAATGAGCACAGGACAGGCAGAGATGAGAATAAAGAGGAAGAGATAAGGGAGCGGAAAGTTCAGCAAAGCATCGTAAGAAAACTGAACACCAGAAGTGATGCATCTAAACTTCCTCACTAAGCAAAATATTACAGGCCTTGAATGTAATGGGCATGCTGGCTTGTTCTCAAGAATCCAGCATCGTTCAAGGCCAGTTATTAGGAACTATGTCATTCTTACGTGCTGCACAGATGTCTAAGTAACGCTTGGTTACAATATTGACATAAGCATCTAACAAAAACAAAGAAAATTAAGATGCGAATGAAAGGTCAGCCTACTGCAGAGGCTACAGAGCACCACGCACATGTGCTACAATAACCTACATTACTTGGCTTTACTAGCTTAATTTATGTTTTTTAAAAAGCAGATTGGGAAACAACAAATATTGCCCTTTGGGAGCTCAGATACTCCTAAAACGCACATGCCACAGGAGTCTGGATAGATCTTGCCTACAAAAAACATGGTCTCTCACTTTGGGAATAACTCCAAGTTCAAAAGGCAGGACCCTTTTCCAAGCTGAGCCTCACTCTTCGAACATTTGCAGCAGCTGCTTGCTGATGGAAAAAAAAAAAAAACTTTGGCTTTAAAACACTGCAGGGTTTTTCACAGCCTTACAGTTTTCTTCGCACTCATAGTCTGATATGCAAAATGCTCCCATTACATTACCCCCAAGTCAGCTGGGATTACAGCTTTTATTGGCCATGTCCACTGTCTTTAGAATTCACTTCCCACAATACTGCTCCACAGAGTGCACTGGCAGTAATCATTTTAATAGGCAGAATTAATACACACTTCTTTGTCTTTCAGCCACAAGATATTCCATTTCCTTAATGCCCACGCATCTGCTCAGAGAGGCTGATCCTTGCATCAAGGTCAGTGCTGCTAGTTAACGATAGATAAATAAGTAAAATCAAATAAGGTTCCTACAAAAAGGTTGACAAAAAAAAAAAAAGGCTTAGCATGTTTTAATTAACATTTTCTTGGCTTTTTGTGAGGCATTTTGATACAAAGCGAAAAATTACACTGCTGTAATGCTGCACCCCTGAGTCAGAGCCTTCTTTTGCTATCTGTATTAGTTGATTTGTTCAGGTATTTGCTTATCTGTCATGATTCCAGCTCAAATGGGCTCACGGCTTTTACTTCTAGTAGGTAGAAACTTGTCATTTTGTCTCTCTCAGTCTTTTATGCTCCAAGTAGATAACCTCACAGCTTGTAAGCAACATCAACACGTCATAAGGAAAGCATCCCAATAAGCATCATTATCAAAGACACGGGGAGCCTTGGCTAGCAACAGAACATTGACACTCAATGGGGAAGAAATGTCTTTCTGTGCCAGCTCATACAAATGAGGAGTACTCAGGAACAGACACTACAGGCGTGACTGCCTAGAAAATTCCAACCTGTAAGACCTGTCTCATTAAAGCAGCATCCAGAGACACCAGGATACTTAATCCACAGTATTTTACAAATTTCCACAGCATAATCCAAGAGGCAAATATCAAGGCGGCAAACGCTATAATAAATGGATGGAGCTAAAAGGACAAGAAACCAGGGATATATGGTTTACTTACAGTAGTTCTGAAGGAACTTAATAAGGAAGTAGCAAACAACTGCATACAATCTTCTCCTGAAATTCAGCTATCCGGTAGAAGGAACAAATGTTACCTTGTCTGCCATACATCTACTGTACACTTCTAAACTAAAAGTGACGGTGATCATTAGATGTTTGTTCAATACTAGATCAACTGACTGAAATTGCAATAAACCATGACATTTTTAAGTACCTAGAGGAACGTGATAAAACAGACGTGCCTTCTCTTAGGGAGGAAAATCATGTTTCTCTAATTTACTAAAATTTTTTTTTTAACTCATCAGTAAATTCAGCACATAAATGAGAGCCAGCAGATATAACTTATTTGAACTTCAAAAGTCTTTGGCAGAAATGAATATGAACGTAGAACTGTGCGTCC
This sequence comes from Alligator sinensis, assembly GCF_000455745.1. Classification (NCBI taxonomy): domain Eukaryota; kingdom Metazoa; phylum Chordata; order Crocodylia; family Alligatoridae; genus Alligator; species Alligator sinensis. Next base: position 3,560,948 of record NW_005841887.1, on the reverse strand, counting down.
TTGGTGCCGTTCCACTGGATGTGTTAGAATTTCTTTTTAATTTGCCAGAGTGGCATTCAGGGGTTAGTGTTCAGCAGTCTGAGAAAATCTGGTATTCAAGTCTTTTCTGATCTAACTGACAATTCTGGACCTGTTTGTTTGGTGACACGCTCCGAGATCCATTAGTCTTACTAGGTTCCTTATTTACAGGTTTTGTACTTTTTAAACATCGCCTGCTAGAACAGGAGGGACTCCTCTCGTGTACTCCCATTACTAGCATTGTCAGACAATCCTCTATAACAGAACCTTCATCTGAAATGTAGGCTAGGCCCAGGACTACAGCTGCACCTCAGATTTTGGTTTCAGGTTTGTGATTTCTTATCTGGAGCACTCGGGTATGAAATACCTGATGACCCATTTATCTGTCCTGTAGCTGGATAATATCCAGTTTGACAGGAAGGATCGACCAGTTTGGTTAGTGTCATGTGCATGTAAGATTAGGCGTCTATACGGTGTCTCAAACTTCTTGATCTAAAACACTGGCATGTGATTTGTGACATCATTCTGTGCTGTGAACCAACTTTCTGTGGAGATATAAGGAGTCTAAGATTTAATTATAAGCAGTTATGAAACAAACTTTAACTGTAATCTATCAACAGATTTGCTACTGGAATTTTAAAACCCTTTTTCCTATGTAATTTGGTTTTGTATGCGAGTTACCTTTTTTTAGTCTTCAACAAATGCCCTCAAAATAGGCCATTCAAGTTATGGAGAGTGAAGTAAAGGTATATTATTAAAAAAAATCTGGTTAACAGACCCAGAAGACAGACAGTAGGCATAAATCATCCATTTCAACATGGCAAATGGTCAACTGTAAAGTGCCCCCAATATCTGTATTAATATTAGTATTCAAGTGGTTTAATGCATTTATCAATGCTCGAGTCTAGAAAAAGAAGCAAGCAGCAGAATGTCAGATTTTGTAGATATATAAGATTTATGAAAGAAACTTGCTGAAGCTAAATGAACTGCCAACACTATGGCAAAATACATATTGAGAAATACAAGGCATAGAATGTATTTTGGAAAATACATTGGAAGGAATAATTTAAACTATTCCAAAGTAATTCAGGAGTCTGGGAGACTCTGTAGGCCCTTAGAGTAGAGACTAGACCAGGCCATCACTTGGGCTGCTAATGTAAACCTTCACAGCACTCAAACAAATGATACAGTGCATAAGTAGTCAACTAAAAATGACTACCCAAGTCATAAGTAATGTCCTCATTATATTGTTAAAAATAATGCCCCCATTGACAGAATACTGTGTTCCACTCTGCCTGGCATCCCAAAAATCATACAGCAAACCTAGAAGAGGCTCAGAGAAAGCAGTGAAAATGATTGGAAGTGTGAAACAGTCCCACACAAAGACTGTTTCAGTTAGACAAGAGATGAATGAGGGGGATACAAGAAGAAATGCGTAAAACAGGCAAGGTAAATCAGCCTCGCTTAGCCTCAATTCTCACAATACAAAAAACAAGAGACCAACTGATAACACATTATATTACATTCTTTTTAAATATCACTGAGGTCAAGAGTTTAAAGAACTGGATACTCGCATGAAACACATATGCAGCTATATTAGACAGTATTAAAAAAAGAAGTTTAAAGATGATTATGTCCTGAAGCACGAGGGCTGCTAAGGCGACCAATAACTAATGGGATTCGCGAGACTTCCCATACGAGCTGTGACTCCCTACTGCTGGTCGATTACAGGGTTTCCTTGAAATTTCACCTTCAGTATTTGGTACTGTTGGTGATGGGCTGCTGCAGGAATGGCCAACCTACAGCATGTGCTACAAGCAATAGGGGCAGCCTGTGTGACGGGAGGCAGATCAGGGACAGAGCAGGGAACACAGAGGCAAATAGGGCAAGGAGCAGAAAGCAGAGCAACAGATCAGTAAGGAGCACAGGATAGGCAGCAGAAAGCAAATCAACAGATCAGGCAGGGGAAGGGGCTGAGTGGCACTCAGGGAGGGTGTGGGGCTTACCTTTGTGGTGTGCTAAATTACTGAGCGATTAGGACCTATATCCTGAAGGGCTTTTAGCACCCAGCTCCCATTAAAATCATCAGGAGTTAAAAACCTAATTAAAAGCCTTAGAAGATCTGGTACCTACATGGTGCTCTCCGGTCTGCTCCAATTTGACCCTTCATAATTTAATACATACCGAGGAGAACCAAAATCTCTCATAGTTTCCTATCTGCACATGTTAGAAAGGAAGATAAAACACAAAACAAAACAAGCAAACAAACAAAAAGTCCTCTACCAGGCCAGAAAGACAGCTGGCTATTTAAGGAGTCAGCCACTTGCCCTATTTGTGAATGCCTCATGCACAATAGTAGTACTTTTTACAAAACGTACGTAACAAAGTGTTTCAGGGATGTATTTGGTAGCCGCATTGGTCTGAGTGAAAAAAAGAAATGCATAACTCTAGAACTCTTGGTTCAGAAATTAAACCTTTTTATTAGACCAACTAAGAAATTGCAAAAAAAATCAAAAAAAAAAATCATCTTTTCCTGCAAGCTTTCGGGCTCATACAAGCACTAGAACTTCAATGTATGGACACGTGACAACAGACGACGGTCCCTGCCCAGACAGCACTCACGGAGAAATCCTTGAGAAGAAAAACTTGAGTAAAAGAAAGGCGAATGTGAAGGCAAAGCACATAGGATGGGGAGTCTCAAGGGCAAGCACACCACCCAAAATTACTTCCAGATCTTGGGGATGTTCGTTTATTGACCTGTTTTCCAGGTGACAACATCTGTATAAGGAAGTCTTCCCCCTCTTCCCAACCCCCTTGTTTACCATTTAGTTGATCCTGCACTTTAATAAAGCACATTTTAAGAACGGTAGAAACTTTACTGTATACCTGAACATCCTGAAAATGAAAGGTCTGTTTTGGAGGAAGGATGGAAATGTGTTTTGGAAGAAGAAAGAGAAAGGGCCAGATTTCACCTCTAAACAGCAAGCGAAGAACATACGGTTTCAACACACATTGCGAAACGTCTGGGTGACACTCAAAAGGAAGCGCCGCTCATTCCAACTCGGCCCAAACTTTAGGTCTTGGGAAGCGGTAAAAGGAGAACAAACTTTTCAAACAAACAAAAAAACACACTGACAAAAACATTTCCATGGACCCCAGCTGACTCGGCGATCTGCCAAGGTCCCGACCAGCCCCAACGTCTATGAAATCGATGGGAAACACACACAGGTTTCCCCCACCCCGCCTCAAACACGGTGCTGGGACAGTTTGAAGGACTCCTTCCATCAACCACCGATGGGATCCGCCACGAAGTTTCCCCGTAAGAGCCACGGCTCGCACGCGTGACGCCTGCCGCCAGCTTGCCCGTTATCCACGAGACGCGCTCAACAAAAATAAGAGCGGGGGATGTTTAACAACACCTAAGAAAGGATTTTTTTTTTTAAACGAATACTTCAAAACGGGTCTGGAAACACGCGGGACCCAGACCCCTCTCTGCACCTCCCTGCCCCCAGACTGACAAGGCCAGACCCCACCGGGGAGCGGAGGGGCGTCCTGCTCGGCTCGCATCACCCCCGTGGCAAGGACCGGAGCCCCCCACGGGAGCGGGGCGAGGCCTGACAGCGGGGAGAAGGCCGGGCCCCTAC
>NW_005841887.1:3549781-3557183 GCF_000455745.1 Alligator sinensis | reverse complement strand
CGCCCCTTCCGGTCCGCCATGGCGGGGGGGGCGCGAAGCCGCCGCCGCCATCTTGATGCCGGGCAGGGCGCCCTCACACGCTCCCCAAGAGTCCCTCGTGTCTCGTTGTGTCCTCACCGCCACAGCACCGTCCTTGTGCCCATTTTACAGACGGGAGAACTGAGGCACAGCCCCAGGGTCTTTGCGGAGGGGGGATGCCTCGTATTAGAGCAGCTGAGACGTCGAATCAACGACTCGTATTGAAACATCGAATCATATCGTGGTATCGAATACAGGATATCGCCTCTCCTCAAATGGAGATCTCAGCTATACCGGAGATATTGAATAAGAGATATCGCATCTACCGAAACAGATCTCGAATAAAGCGGAGCTATCTCGTGAAAGCGATCGCGTCGGCTCAAAACGGAGATCTCGAATAACGCGGCGATACCTAATACAAGATATCGCATCTACGAAAACTGAGATAGCGAATAAAATTGTGATACCTAATGCAAGATATCACGTCGACCCAAACTGAGTTATCGAATAAAATGGCGATATCTAATACAAGTTATCACGTCGACTCAAAACGGAGATATCGAACAAAACGGTGATATTTAATAAAAGATATCACGTCGACTCGAGTTATTGAATAAAACGGCGATATCTAATACAAGATATCACGTCGACTCAAAACGGAGATATCGAACAAAACGGTGATATCTAATACAAGATATCACATCTACTCAAATTGAGATATCGAATAAAATGGCGATATCAAATAAGATATCACCTCTCCTCAAATTGAGATATCGAATAAAACAAGTATCTAATAAAAGGTGTCACCTCTACTCAAAACACCTTGCCTGCCTATGTCCTTAGACCAACACATCTACACCCAAAGCCCGCGGCAGAGAAGGACATTATCGGTTTCCAATGAGCATGTTATTTGTAGCGAGAAGCACGTATTTCGAAGCAGGCTGTCGCCTGCAGAAAGTGATGCCTTCCTGAACGAGTTCGGCTCTGCCTGGCCTTCGACCTCATTTATTTATAGGGATGGAAGATGATGTCTATTGAAAGCGAGGGGTTTGGAGGGTACCACTGACACCCAAATTGGCGTGGGAGAAAGAAAAGCTGAGGGCAAGCGGTGTGACTGAGTATCTCACTTTAAACAAACAGCAAAATAAAGAGCAACCACCATGTAATGAATAGGAGATGTGACTATTAGCAGCCAGGCAGATCGCTTGCTTGGGGGATCTTAGTCTTTTTTAGACTGTCGCATCTTTTGGTGCAGGGACGGTATTGTCCTCTGCATTTGTACAAAGCAATCTTGACCTGAGTCCTCCAGGTCATAAATCAAAAATCAATTGTCATGCCAAAAAGCTGCTATGCTCTGAAGAAGCTGCATGGGATGGAGAAGCATAGTGGAAAAAATGACGTGGAGAGCATTGTTGTAGAAACCAGACACAAGACACGGGCAGGAGCACGAGTGTTTTTGTCGATGTCCTAAGGAAGTCAAAGCACAAAAAACGGTGCAGTCTACAGTGTTGTGAGTCAACTCCCTCTGACTTCCTACAGAAAGGCCTTGGTCGAAATGCTCCCAAATGTTTTTCAACTGGTTCACCACCCATGAATGAGCTGGGCGAGGGTGATGATCTTCTATGCACATGTATATCTGGAGCCTGGCAGCATGACAAAACATTTTACATGAAGCATACAGGCTTTGACCATACAGTCTGGCATTTTCTAAATATAGTTCTGATTCAGATGGATTCAAACAGCTCAGAGGCACCTGCATGCCCCAAAACGGAGTCAAGTTTGAGGTTTTATAATTCAATCACTGCAGTGAACTGGTGTGAATGTATGTGTATTGAGTTCTCTCCACCAAATAGCATCAGCACAGTTTCGTGGTGCGTTGCAGGCCCTATGCTGTTAACAGTTAAAGGAGAGCTTCCTTTTGTTCGTTCGGCTCTCATTTTTGCTTCTCTAACAAGGGTTTCTGTCCTTGCTGGTGCTAGGAAATAGTGCATGGGCAAAGTACAGGATCCCTGTAATCAGCAAACCAGAAGTGGCTACACATTTGTTACACTGGTGGCAGAAGTGAGATTTTAACTTCTTGGTACCCTTTTTTTGCCATTTTGTCCCCAAGAACTTACCCGACATCTCTTCCCCACTAAATAGTAGAGCTAATAAAAGCTATTGCCAAGCATGGGAAACTGCTGATGCAGGACCAATTTGCCAAACCGGGAACAAAAATCCTATTTCAGAGACGTTCCCTTTGGGGCATCAGGAGCCAGAGCCAAAATTCAGGACCATCCTGGAAAATTCAGAACGGTTGGTTGCTTTATATAACTGGTTATTTCTACTTACCTTGTTTGTCTTTCTGCTTAGAGTGTGAACTCTTTGAGGCAAGGGCTCATTTTGTTGAATGTGTATACAGTACCTAGCACAGGGAGGTTAAACGCTTGACGCCTCACCACAGTACAGATAATGAGTAATAACGATAGACTCCTTCGCATGAGTGGAACAGAAACAAAACTGCTTAACTGTGTGTCATGTGCTATGTACTGTTTGCAGGTCATGGCCAGTGTCCTTTTTCCCTGCTAATAGTGGTCTGCTTGCAGGAGGACATTCTGAGTTTCCCTTGACATCATTTTAAAGTCCCAGCGGGCCATGTCATGTAGCACAACAGCAAGCCTACATAGCCACAGGTTTCTTATACTATTTAACTGAATGCCAAAGCAGCATTGGAACAGCTCTTAAATGCACAAAAAACAACTCATTCCTCAAAAAGAGCCAGATGGAATTTTACTAACTTTCCCAAATAGCTTCTCTCTCATAAAATTTGTAATGACCTGGTTTAAATTTGTTTTCTTTTTTTGTGTGTCCTTGTACATGTCGTAATAATATAATTAGAAAGAGAAGTTAAAGTAATATAATAAAGGAAGAGACTATAAACCTCCTGGGGCAGCATTGCATATGTGTACCCTATTACCTAGCAAAATAGGGATAAGTTGGCACAACTATAAGACCAAAAAAATACAAATATGCTGCTGCTCAGTATTGAGGGTGATAGCCTGGAAAGAATTTTAAATGCTTACAAGAAAGTCAATATGTGGGCAGCAAGTATTCAAATTTTAAAAAAATCACTCTAAATTGTATTATAGAAGAGCTAGAGGTTGCTCCCACCTTTCACATAAAAACAGCATGATGGTTGACTGCTGTTTATATTATTTCTTTGACCCACAGACTTGGGAAAATTATTTCTTCCCTGTATGACAAGCAGGTTCTAAATAGAAAAGAAAATTAGGCAGAAATCTGGAATCCTTTTCCCTGGTGCCAAAAACCTTACTAAGTGTAGCTCTTGGATGATCCGCCCAGGGCTGTTTATGGTCTCAGTATTGAGTTCAAAGGATGAGCATCTCTATCAAGATATCACTCAGGTGGTATCTGTCAAGGACACTACAGTTCAAGTAATAGACCTTAGCTAATTGCAACCCTTTATAAAATGCTCTTCTAGTATTTGTGTCACCTGTATTCTTTTAGAAGAAGGGTTGTCAGAGAAAGCTGGTTTTTGTTGGTCAATTGATGCCCCCTAGTGTGTAATCTGAATAATGCATGTGACAGAAAATTGGATTCCCAAGCAAGTATTATAACTTGCTGCCAGATTTGATCACAATGAAATAACAGAGATAGTGCATGAAAATAGGCAATTAACCTAGTCATTTAAGAGATTCTTAGCTCTCCTTCACACGCCAAGTAATCTGTGGGAACAGACTTCTCCCTGTAAAATGGCAGCTTCCATCGCACCGTTAAAATAAACCTAATTCAGACTTTGAAGGAGCAATGTACCTAAAGCTAAGTATTAATTTCCTCCAGACCTTGAGAAAAAGTTATCTTTTCTCGTCTGCCACTAACTACTTCGAAGGAGCAATAGTTGGGAAAACAAGAATTAAATACTGGCATATTTTAAAAGAATGTTGTGGATTGGATTTTGCTTTTGCAAACCCAAACTAAAAGTACCCAGGATATGATTTTTTTTAACTCCTAAAGTTTTTTGGGCAGGTAGGAGGGGAAAGGGACAGGGTAAAATTGTGAATTAACCCTGTTACTTATAGGTTTCATAGACCTTAGGGCTGGAAGGGACCTCGCAAGATCATCAAGTCCAGCCCCGTGCCCCAGGGCCAGGAAGTCAGCTGGGGTCAAAGGATCCCAGGAAGATAAGCATCCAAACGTTTCTTAAAAGAGTTATGAAAATTAGAAGGGCAGACAAGGCTTTGGTTCAACAAAGCCTCTGTCAGGGTGTTTTTCAGGATCACAAATAGCTACTTTTGCTCCACATCCCATATTATCAGAGCCCCCAGGGTCCAAAGAGTTCTGCATCTGACCTGTCTCATCACACTCATGGCATTCTCTACAAATCTTACAACTAAGTGGTGTTAAAAATACTTGAGATAAGTGAGTGCAAACGTAACACAGGAGCAAGGATATTGGGGGATAATTTATTCCACCCCAAAATATGTTGCTCAATTCTATCCCCTAATTACTGAAGCTGGTGCTTCCCACTAATAGTGATCCCCAGCGAGGGCAGGCTTGTACTCTGGCATTCTAGGAGGACCTAAGTGACATTCATAACATCTTTGTCTTTGCTGGCATAATACCTTTACATTCAAATTACACAACTTTAATCTAAATTTAAATTTTAATTCCTTCCCATAGTAAGACGCTCACTAAAAGGAGCCTACCAGGGGCTCTCCACTATAACGTATGCTGCAGTTCCTGAACAGCACATGCTGGATAAAGATGTTTAGGATTCCTTTGTTCTGTGTTTCTACAGCTGTATCCTTCAGTACAGCCAACTTTTGATCACTCAGCTTTTTTTTTTTTTGCTGAAGAAAACCTTTGCCAAAAGCTCTGTCCTCATGTTTCACGGAGGTATTATTAATTAGGCTTGATGTCTGAAACACTAATGGGAAACCTCATGTTTTAAGACATGCCAACGCCAATCAAATTATCCAAAACGTGCAATAAGAACAAATAAGGCAAGAATGCTATTCCCCACCTTGGTTTCCTTCTTTTTAGGAGCAACAGATATAAAAAGAAATAAAACATTTCACCTGTTTCCGCTAGTCTCTTTGTAACCTGAAGTCTGTCAAACATGAGAACAAGGCCATGAGTTCAATCCAAGTATTTCTGGATATTGGCCCTGAAATACAAGATTATGAATACAGATTTGTTTTCACATGCTTTCCATTAAAAGAAATAGGGCAGATTTTGATGTTACTGCCTGCAGCACCCTGTAATCCAGGAAGGTGGCACTATCGAGATATCTAATCCCATAGGCAGTAGCCAACAATGCAACTAAAATGAGTCATCCTTTATTTTCACATATATGGAAGCAGATTTGCAGTTCTTTATTATCTCCTCGTTAAAAAAAGCCAAAACAAGACAACACAAGACCTGAACTTCAATATCCACCAATATCCCTGACTTCTTCTGAAACAAGGAGGAGTTACAGATGATGAGGCTTTTTTGCAATCAACCTCCTCGAGTGTGTGCTCTATCCACATTCAAAATTTGACATGTTCAAAATTGGATGACTTTTCATTCTTTGTACCCAGAAAAAAAAAGACATAACTTTTCCCATTCACCCTCAAACAACTGACCAAGTTTCTCTCCAGCTTTAAAAAAATTAATTACCTTTAGCAGAGACCAGATGTAGCACAATGGCTAATTGCATGGCGTCCTCCTCTAGTAGCTGATCCATGTAAAAGAGAGGAGCCTACAACTGCTGTTTGCTAAGGGAATGAATCCTTTAGCTGAAGTGGCAAAGACCGTGCCTTTGGTGGAGAAGAACGGGGAAGAGGAGAGGCTTATTTCACCTTCATCATACTGTGAATGTTATTTTTTGTGAGTCCTCATGATTTGGATAGTTACTCATTGATGAGAAAATTGATGGGTAGATATTGTTGGTAGTGCTCGATGCCTTTGTTTTTAATGATTGACTATTATGGTTAATCTCTTACTCAGAGCAACTAACATTTTAGTCTATTAGTAGTGAGGGAAAACATTCTTCATTTCCCAGGTGCTCTAGCTAATGAAGATGATAAAGCAGAAACAGAATGATACTTGCAGGGCCAAATTCTACTCATCAATTGTTTAATATATAAAATCATCCTCTTAAATAATCAAGGTAGAGCAAGCACAAAATCTGATAGGAAAATATAGTGAAGAGAACAGCCTTTCTCCTAAAACAACCCGGACACTGACCCACAGCCTCCTCCCAGGCAAACTAGCCAATGTGGGTGTGTAGGTATAATGCAGAGAAAATATGGCCCACGGTCTTTTACATTGTTGAGGTTGTCAGGTGGCATTTCTGGGTCTCTGAACATCATTGATCTGTGCTATTGGGGTTGGGGCTTTCCTGACATGTATTGTGTGCCTGAAATCTTGCCAGTCTGTCTGGCAGACAGGATCACAGGGGCTTGTTTTAGCTGCTTACAGAGAGTTCCTGGTGTAGACCAAGGCCTTTAGTTACTCATGGTAGTGTTCAGTAGCTGTCCATCTTTTCAAAATTGCCTTACTTAATTTTCATGAAGTTAAGCCAAACTCAGTTTCAGGCAATGGGTCAAACTCTGCTCCCATTTACACCAGGGTAAAACCTGAGTAGCTACAGTGATTTGTGACTGTGACAGAAAGCAGAACTCTGCTCACTGGTGGAAGCAGTCCACACTATCTATAAAACATCTCCCTTCCTCTTTACCCTATTCCCCTATCACCTCCTGCACCCTCAAGTTATGCAGTACTTCAGTTCTGTTTAGCATTACTCGATGCACAAGGGTCACATTAGCAGTACAAGACTTTTGCGTGGGACTGTTATGGATGTATATATGGGAGACTATACTCTCTGAAGCTAGCCCTTCTAGGGAGCTTAATGCTTGTCAACCTGAATAGCTCTCTACACAAAAAAAGCAGTGCAAGTAAAAGGGTGCTTCACAGGGAAGCTATGCAGAGGCAGAGAGCAAAAGAAATTTTTCAGTGCCTAAAGCTGTGACTTCAGTCACTTGTGAGGCAAAGCCATCCATCCCCTTGTGAAAAGAGGTCTGTAGCTGAAGCCAGGTCGTAGCAGACTGGGTGGTCTGTTTGTGTCCTGTCGATCACATACTTCTTCCTGCAACCCTCCCTCCCACAATACATGCTCTCCAGACTCAGAGGCAGGCGGTAAAACCCTGGTGCGTAGGCTGTCACCCACACACTTCTGTCCCTACACAGAGGTGCTTCAGTCTTATAGATTCATAGATGTTAGGGTCGGAAGGGACCTCAATAGATCATCGAGTCTGACCCCCTGCCTAGGCAGGAAAGTGTGCTGGGTTCAGATGACCCCAGCCAGATGCCTATCTAACCTCCTCTTGAAGACCCCCAG
>NW_005841887.1:3543644-3549503 GCF_000455745.1 Alligator sinensis | reverse complement strand
GGAAGTGTCACCTCCTTGGACCTATTCGTCATGCATCTGCTGATGCACGATAAAGTGCCATTGGCTTTTCTGATGGCTTCGTTACACTGCCGACTCATGTTCATCTTGGAGTCCACTAGGACTCCAAGATCCCTTTCCACTTCCGTGCCACCCAGCAGGTCATTCCCTAGGCTGTAGGTGTGCTGGACATTTTTCCTCCCTAGGTGCAGCACTTTGCATTTCTCCTTGTTGAATTGCATTCTGTTGTTTTCTGCCCACTTGTCCAACCTGTCCAGATCTGCTTGCAGCTGTTCCCTGCCCTCCGGCGTGTCCACTTCTCCCCATAGCTTTGTGTCATCCGTCAACTTGGACAGAGTACATTTCACTCCCTCGTCCAAGTCACTGATGAAGACATTAAAGAGTATCGGTCCAAGGACCGAGCCCTGCGGGACCCCACTGTCCACACCCTTCCAGGTCGAAACCGACCCATCCACCACGACTCTCTGGGTGCGACCCTCCAGCCAATTCGCCACCCACCGGACTGTGTAGTCATCCAAGTCACAGCCTCTTAACTTGTTCACCAGTATGGGGTGGGATACCGTATCGAAGGCCTTCCTGAAGTCTAAGTATACGACATCCACCCCTCCTCCTGTGTCCAGGCGTTTCGTAACCTGGTCATAAAAAGAAACTAGATTGGTCAGGCACGATCTGCCTGCTACGAACCTGTGCTGGTTTCCCCTCAGCATAATTTGTCCTGCTGGGCTCTCACAAATGTGAGCCTTGATAATTGCCTCCTACCTGGCTTACACAGATGCAGGAAGAAGTTCCTGATATGACTTTCTCTACATAACAGCTACAACCTGGATGTAGGGACAAAGTTAGCTGGCATCTACACTATAGCTTGTGATCATGCTGTAGGTATCTACAAGTCAGGGGTGCTCAAGGCCTGGTCTGCAGCCAGATCCATCCTATAGAACCGTAATCCAGCCAGTAGGGATCCCCACAGGTCTGAAAATTTGGTGGTGGGGGAGCAGTGGCAATGTTAAGTGTCCCTCCCCTGCTGCCAAATGTCCAGATCCATGGGGAGCCCTGTGGGTGGAGAGCATGGCCCTCCACAATAGATCAGGTGTGCAGGGAGGGGGCAGCCCAGGGAGGGATCCAGGTATGTAGCGCTCAATCGGAGCCGTGCAAGGCAGGATCTGAGCATACAGAGCCCAATCTGGGTGTGCGGAGCAGAATCCAGGTGGCACAAGGCTGGATCCAAGTACACAGGGCCTGATCTAGGTGCATGCGACAGGATCCTGGTAGCACAGGGCCTGACCTGCCTGTGCAAGAGCATCTTGGTACATAGGGCAAAATCCAGCCTGCAGACTGGCCCCATGCCACTCATCCCACCCAGGGGGCCAAAAGATTGAGCAATACTGGTGCAGGACACTAGTTCTCAATGTCTTTAGACTCAATGCACCTCCAGAAAATGCCACCTCTTAGTTTTACCTTATTTTTTGACTGAGGACGAACAATAGAGCAATTTTACTGTTGCAAACTCAGGAAGACCACAGCACGTCAGAATGTTTTTGACATTATGTACTTCTGTTGGAGATCTCTGGGTTTATTTTGTGAATTGTGTGTAGGTGTTTGCATACCTAACAAGGTTAATATCATGCAGCGACCTGCAGTGCTCTTAAAAGGATCTCAGCATCCCAGCTGAGAATTACTGATCTAAGAGATTCGCTGCTTTGTAATGAGATCCCTGGATGTTGTTTTAGCCACACTATAAATGAAGCCTGAAATTTGGTTTGCAATGTCTATGTCACTACATGAAGCAAAGTATGTTGCCAGCAGAAATTTTGGAAGCAAGGCTTTTTTTAAAACTGTCAGTGCCTTGGAGGCACTGTTAACAACACAGTATCCTCCATTTGGCTTCTGCCCTCTGCTTATTCAGGTCACAGAGGAACCCTCCCTTGCCCTTTTCACATGTACGCATGTCCGGACTTGGGCTCAGGATGTTACTCAAGTCTCCTGTTGTGTTCCAAGTTCAAGCAGCCCTTGCACAAAGAACATGACTTTTGAATTTCCTATTTTTTGCATAAGATAAGGATCTTACTGCAGCCCTGACTACGGCACTCAGCAGCTCCTGAAATGCCTGCGACTCCTGAGATGAAAGGGATTGCTTCTTCCACATTAAAAAGTTCTATCAAGCGCTTTCCTAAAAAGCAACAATAAGAAACAACAATGCATTTCCCACCCTGTCTGACTGGGAGGCTTGCTGTGAGCAAAAGGAAAGGAAGGGTGGAGAACGTGATGTTGGTTTTAACCACTGCTATTTTAGTGGAGCTCTTTGAATCCTGCCACTAATTCACCAAATCTCCAGTGCTGTCAGGGAGGAAGGCTCCCAAGCATGCCTTGCCCATGGGTGCGACACGTAGGGGGTGCATGTGGGTGTGCATGCACCCTCTGAGCGTGGCAGTGCACCCCTTGCAAAAAGGCATCCACTCGCCGCTCACCACCCTGCCACTGACACCGCTGGCAGCATCTGCGGGCGGTCCATGATCGCCCTTAGCCACCACTGCCACTGCCACCCCCACCCCCAACAATGCTGGCAGTATCTGCAGGAGCTCTGCACTTACCATCGCCGCACTCCCACCATTGCCAGTACAGCCATGCCCCCCCAGCCACCAGGGGCACGCGCTGTTCATGCTTGTCTAGATACTCCGCTCACATATAACAAAGCCAGAAAGGCAGTGGTTGATATGTTGTGAGTTCAGCAACAACACTCTGGACACTCCTGTGTTGAACTACAGTTATTTATTATTATAACTCTCTAAAATCATACCCAGGGTGGATCTTAACAACTGCCCTCAGTATAGGTATGCAGAACTTATACTTGCTCTGCCTCTGACTTAACCCAGTCCAGTCCTGTGGAGGGAGAGGAACCAAAAAAGCCTCTGGCTCCACTTGGCAGAGAAAAGGGAGTCCCCAGTGCTGCAAAACTGCCACAAGCAAACTGAACCCTGCAGTGCTGAACGTGAGGGCTTTGGCCTTCAAGGGACAGTACAAGGAAAACATGATAAGACACAACACCCTTCCCCCTAGGCAGAATAGTCAGCCAACCATTTGGGAGGACTTCACTTCTGCTGTGGTCTTCCCATAGAACCGGACTCAGGGAGGGGTTCAGCGGGTGACGGCCCTGTCAGCCTCTCTGGAGACTCAACAGCGATGCTTCCTTCTGATGGTGATGGAAAAGGGTTTGCATTGGTGGAACCAGTTAGGCACTTCCCCAGTGAGTCCATGTCTGTCAGTGGTGGATTAGTGCTTGGAGATTGCTCAGGTGTAGGGTTATCAGTAGGAGAACGTCCATGCATCTAGTCCACATGATGTCTCCAAACCTGTCCATCATCAATCTGGACTGTATATGATACAGGTCCTGCAGCACTTACAATTTTAGATTGAACCCACCGTAGGCTCGTCCCATAGCTCCGAGCAAACACAGTCTCTTGTGACACGAAAAGACGTAAAGTACCAGATGCCAATGCGGAGTCCAGCTCCTTTTCTTTCCTAAACTGCATGTCTCTCACAAGGTCTGAGTTAACACAGCCAAGGCATGTCTTGAGATGATGACCTGTAAGAAGCTCTGATGGGCTGGACCCTGTTGTAGGGCAAGGAATTACATGTTGAGCAAAGAGAAATCTGGCCAGTCTGGTTGGCCAGTCTCCTACAACGATCCTTTTCAGTGCATCTTTTGTAGTGTGCACCATTCACTCAGCTTGCCCATTGGCCTGTGGCCTGCGAGGTGCAATGGTAACAGTTCGAATGAGGTTGTGGCTGGCAAAATCTTGGACCTCTGCTGAGGTGAATGCACGGCCGTTATCAGAAATGATAGCATCAGGCACCCCATGGGTTGCAAACAGCTGACGGAGAGCTGTTATAGTGACAGCTGATATAAGAGTTGAGACAGCAATCACTTCGAGCCATTTTGAGTACGAGTCAACAACAATTAAGAAGTTCTTCCCTTGAAAAGGGCCAGCAAAATCAATGTGGATGCGTGATCAGGATTCCTTTGTCATTCCCCAAGGGAATACTGGTGCCTTCAGTGGATTATGATGGGCTGCTTGACAAGTGCTGCACTCACTCACAACCCTTTCTATGTCATTGTCCATACCTGGCCACCATACATATGTTCTAGCCAGCACTTTCATCCTCATGATGCATGGGTGTGCTGTGTGCAGCGTTGTCAGTATGAATTACAACACGATTTCCCCACAAGAGGCAACCCTTGTGGGCAGACAGCTCATGCTGACATGATGAAAATGGCCTGAATTCCTCAGCCAATTTGTCTGCAGGCCAGCCCCTCCACACCCAGTTGAGGACACGGGCAAGGATAGGGTCTTTTGCAGTCATCCTTGCTATCTGATCAGCCTGAAGAGGGGCTTCTGGCATGGATTTCAGCATTAGGACTTCTGCTGGTGGAGGAGTAGCACAATCAGGTATTTGTAGTGGTAGGCGGCAGAATGCATCAGCATTTGAAATCATTTTCCCAGGTTTGTACACGAGTGTATAGTCGTATGCATTTAGCAAGATGCTCCAGCACTGCATACAGGGAGACAAAATAGGAGGAGTTGGTTTGTCCAGAGTAAAAATTCCAAGAAGGGGTTTGTGGTCCGTTTGGATTTTGAATTTGCGGCCATAGACGTAATTGTGAATTGTTTAAACTCCTGCAATGATCGCCAATGCTTCTTTATCAATCTGTGCATAGTTCCTCTCAGCTGAAGTTACTGTTCTTGAGTAAAAGCAATGGGTGCATCCGTGCCATCGGGCAATGTGTGACTGAGGACAGCGCCAACACTAAACGGTGAGGCATCACAAGTAATGGCCAGTGGCTTCCGCTCATCATAGTGAACAAGGACAGAGTCTGATGTCTGCAACTTCTTGATGCCCTGGAAGGCATCGTTGTGCTGGCAAGTCCACTTCCCCTGGGCTCCTTTATCCCGTAAGCGATGAAGGGGCTCTGCTATGGTCACTTTGTCTTTCAAGAAGATGTGATAACAATTGAGAAGTCCTAAGAATGCTTGAAGATCCTGTCTGCATTTTGGTATAGGGGCATCATGTATTGCTTTTACCTTGTCCTCAACTGGGTGAATGGCAGAAGCATCAATTTGATATCCCAGAAAGTTGATACTGGAAACTCCCAGTTGACAGTTCTATTTACTCTGATACATGCTTTATCGAATCTCTGTAAAACTTCTCTGAGTCTCTCAATGAGTTTCTCTCTAGATGGCCCCATGATCAACACATCATCAAAGTATGGAACAACCCTGGGAATCCCTGTTAGCTTTTTCTCCATAAACCGCTGGAAAATTCCTGGTGCCACAGAAATTCCAAACTGGAGGCGCCTGGCAGGGAGCGCTCTCCGGTATGTAATTATTGTTTGGGCCCCAGCAGCCTTGTCATCCACTATCAATTGCTGATAGGCTTCAGTGAGGTCAGTTTGGCAAAAACCTTCCCTCCTGCAAGAACAGACAGTAACTGGTTAATGGCAGACACTGGGCGCAGGTCCTGCTTAAGTGCTTTATTAACAGTGCACTTGTCATCCCTACAGATGCGAACACTGCCGTTAGGTTTTAAAACAGGAACAACTGGTGTGGCCCAGTCTGTATGTATGATTGGCTCGAGTTCCCCTTGCGCGATAAGCCGATTTAATTCTGCATCACTTTTCAGCCACAGTGCGACAGGTACATCCGAGCCTTCACAAGATAGGGGCTATTGCAGGATCCATTTGGAACGTCACAGGTTCATAGATTCATAGATGTTAGGGTCGGAAGGGACCTCAATAGATCGAGTCCGACCCCCTGCATAGGCAGGAAAGAGGGCTGGGTCTAGATG
>NW_005841887.1:3538004-3542040 GCF_000455745.1 Alligator sinensis | reverse complement strand
ACTGCTTCCCTACAAGCACGAGCAGAGGAGGTATATTTGTCTTTGGTGATCTCTCCCTGTTTCCACTTTTTATGTGCTCCCCTTTTGGCCCTTAGGCTGTCCTGGATTTCTCTGGTCAGCCAAGGAAGCCTCCTGGCCCCTTTCCCTCTTTTTCCTCGCATCGGGATCGTATCCCTCTGTTAAGGCACAGCCACCCTTCCTGGGCTCCCATCTCTTCAAAACTCCTACTCTGCAGTGCTTCCTTGACTAATCGCCTGAGTTCACTGAAATCAGCTTTCCTAAAGTCTAGCACTTTCACCCTACTAGTTACCTTACCCACTCGACGTCTTATGATGAATTCTATTATTAGGTGATCACTGTCCCCCAGATGGCTACCGATCTGTAGGTCCCCTACCATGTCATCCCCCGTTGCCAATACCAGATCCAGTATGGCATTCCCCCTAGTGGGACCGTGAACCTCAGGTGGACCTGAGTAAGTTCCTAATCCCTTTGGAGAGTACCTAGGGAAACTCCCTTGCAAGCCTTTCCAGACTTTCTGTGCAGAGACTGTATACGCCTTAAATACTGATTCCCAACGCTGAGAACCAGTTTCTTCCCAGAAGACTTTTGCGGGAACCCTTATGACAATGAGGGGTAGGCGCTATCTAACAGATCCATACTGGACATCTACACTGCAGCTACCCAAAGTTTCCACAATCTGTCCATTGTAGTCATGCAGGAGACACTCAGGTTTCAATAATTTGGGAAAGGGTGCCGAAACAACTGGAAAAATGTGTTTCATCTATGAGGGATACTCCTGAATCTCAGCCCACTTCCATTTTGCACTTCTTTCCACTTATTACTACAGTTGCAATCATCTCAGACTCTTGAGGTTCAACAACACCAACATTTTGAATCAAATATAGTTTTTGTACCTCCCGTTCTGGGGAGGACTGATTGGGAGTGAATACATTTGACACAGTCTTTTTGTCTTGTGGAACTGGCCTTCGAGCGGCAAACCCTCTCAATGCGGCCCTTCTTCTTGCAGGCATGACACTCTGCCTTCCTGAACCTGCACTCCCTTCGTCTATATTGGCCGCCACAACTCAAACATGTCTATGGATTAACTGGTTTACAGGGTGCTGTTGGTGAGGGTATAATCTGCTGAATTTGCTGGTGATGATCTGATTCTTGATCTTTTTGGAGTAAGCGGACATTGCTGGAGAATGCCTGGCGAATTTCTCTCACATTATGGGATGCTGCTTCAGCTGCCAAGGCTTTATCTTGTGCATTAGCCAAGGTCAAATTTGGTTCATAGAGCAAGCAATGTTGGATTGCTTCATCTTGAACCCCACAGATAAGACAGTCGTGAAGCAGGCCATCCAGGAGATCCCTGAATTCACCAAATTCAGCAAGGCAATGGAGCTCAGCCAGGTAATCTGCTATGCCTTCATTGGCCTTTTGGTCCCATTTAAAAAAATGAAATCTCTGCATGGTAACATATAGCCTTGGGCAAAAATGTGCCTTTAGCAGGACAATTAGTTCAGCATAAGACTTAGTGTTTGGTAAGGCAGGTACTGTGAGGAAACGAACAATGGCAAATGTTTTGGCACCAATGACTGTCAGGAGGACCAAACGCTGCTGTTCTGGGTTTTCCACTTTGTTGGCTCCTGGGTAATAGGATAGCCTTTCCGCAGAAGAGTCCCGAGAAGCCGGCTGGCTCGCATCAAATTCTTCTACATGCCCCAATGTAGCCATTCAAACAAACATCAGCCGCAATAGAGAGAAAAGAAGAAGACGAAGAAGAAAATAATTCCCTCTGATCACAAAACACAGCCTGGTTTCAGATCATCATCCCACAAACTAGGGGCGTTTTTTCAGCAAAAGATCCCATCCTCGTCACCAGATGATACGTTGTGAGTTCAGCGACAACACTCTGGACACTCCTGTGCTGAACTACAGTTATTTATTATTATAACTCTCTAAAATCATACCCAGGGTGGATCTTAACAACTGCCCTCAGTATAGGTATGCAGAACTTACACTTGCATACTTACACTTACACTTGCTCTGCCTCTGACTCGACCCTGTCCAGTCCTGTGGAGGGAGAGAAAAGGGAGTCCCCAATGCTGC
Organism: Alligator sinensis; assembly: GCF_000455745.1. Classification (NCBI taxonomy): domain Eukaryota; kingdom Metazoa; phylum Chordata; order Crocodylia; family Alligatoridae; genus Alligator; species Alligator sinensis. The sequence goes on along the minus strand of NW_005841887.1, from coordinate 3,539,928 downwards.
AAAAACCGCCACAAAGAAAACTGAACCCTGCAGTGCTGAACATGAGGGCTTTGGCCTTCAAGGGACTGTGCAAGGAAAATACAGTAAGACACCACAGTGGTGAAGGCACTCCCGGAGCATCCTCCTTTGGCTGTTCTCAAGCATGCAGAGGCCAGAGCTCTCACCAGTGGCAGCAGCGGGGGAACCCACAGACCAATTTAATTGACACATCTCCACGTTTAGCACATTTGAGGGTACAACCAGGCCCTATTCCTGCTCCCCTCCCACGCAGGAGTGGGACTGGGCATGAAAGCTGGCTTCCTGAAACCACATGGGATGAACAAAGGCCATACAGGCCTCCTGTGCTCTTCAGGTCACCTCTGGAGCTCCCCTCCCCTTCTTCTGCATTTCTCCATCTCTTTGGAAGTGAATGCAGTTTGATTAATATAGAAATCACATGTAAGAGTTGCTGAGTGAAAGCAGCAGCCCTTAGTCACGAGCCCTCCTTCCTAGACGCTTTCTCAGACCTTGATTCACTCCTACACACTTTTGCAGAATGGTTCCTATGGCAACACTGGTATCCATCCAGATGCCACACACTTCTCATTATCATGTTTATCTCCATCTCACCCATGGGTAAGTGCAGTTTCTAGGTGAATCATGAGGGGAAGATCAGTTTGGAAACCTAGCCAAGGTCCATTAGTATTGTTGTTGGCAAACCTGTCTTTGCGACATGATGGATCTGGTGCTTTATCACCTCTGGTAGATGGGAGCTTACCGTTGAGCAGGTCTCCCTGCCATACTCTGAGCACTCAGAGTTGCCACTGCTTTATAATTTCAAGTTGTCATCTCTTCATTCTCTTCTTGATATATGCTGCCCACGAGGTACTTATGCTCCAAGTCTGGAGAGACTTCATGTACCTGTTACAAATGAAAAGAACAAATGTTACGTGCTTTTTGGTCACGGGGACCAAACACCCAGGATTCAGACGTGACTTTTTCTCTTAAGAGAGCAACCATGCTCCTTTCTTGTACCGAGTTCTGTTTTGAATAGAGAATTAACTTGATTACTTTGCCATCTTCAAGTAGACTCGCTAGCTCAGAGGTTGGCAACTACGGCCTGGGGGCTGGATCTGGCCCACACTAGCTCCAGCCCACAGAGCTGGGAAGCCTCAACAGCATTCAACACTTGCATCGCAGCCAGGCAGCAAGTCATGGGATCTGCCCAGGGTCAGTCCAGCCCACCACTGGAAAGCATTGCTGACCACTACTCCTAGTCTCATTTTGCAATAAAGCAGTAATGCTATATGGATCACTGGTTCACTTGTCCTAAATGTGCGGGCTGTCTCCCGATCCCATCCTTGTTGCCATGTGCGGGCGGCGGGGAGCGATCCGGGCCCTTTTTCGCGCCGCACGGGCTGTGGCCAGCAGCCCGGGCTCGCTCGGTCGGAGAGAACAGGCGAGACGCTGGAATTAGGCACGGATGCTTAATGGTTGATTCAAGATTGTTTACTTACACCAAAGATGGTCGCGGTGTAGGCTGGACAGTTTCCCAGGCACAGCTCCGCTTAAATCCTCGTTTGAGGACTCAGACAATATTCGATCACTCCCACGGAGTTGTCGAGGCTCCATGGATCCTTTTGTTCACTCACAATTCACTCACACAAAGTTTGCTAGGCTCCGTGGGTCCTTTTTTTTTGCGCGCAGGGAGAGGGATACGTCGAGGTTTGCGCTCGGCGACGGGGAGAGGCTAGAGGCTGATCAGACCCCTGTTGCCTGCTTTAAATGCACTGGGTTCGATAGGCTCTGCAGCGCTTAGAGATCTTCACACAGCATGAAGTCTCCTCCTCCTGGTGTTCGTGGAGTCCTCCCTTGCGGGGGGTCTCCTCGGACTTCTCCAACTTGGGCGGAAACCGCCCAAGCCTTTTATACGGCTAGCAAGCCA
>NW_005841887.1:3528539-3535655 GCF_000455745.1 Alligator sinensis | reverse complement strand
ATACAAATGGCGGGAACTCTTTGCACCGAGCATCTCCGTGCTGCAAAGAAGAAATGCACCCTGCAAAGAAAGCTACAATTTGGCGGGAAAATAATTCAGTGGTGCCAAAGCACACACAAAAACAAAAATCACACCCTTTGGGTTGTGACACTAAAAACATCCTCTGTTGTGCCACAGCAAACTCTGCCGTTGTACACCAGAGTTAAGACTGAACTCTGAGTCCCAGTCTTCCTCGGTATTTCAGTTGCTATGAATTTTCTCCCATTTCTTTGGAGCTGAAATTTTCGACGCTCAGCCTCCTCTAGCAATACACTTCTTGAGCAAGATCAGGCAAACTTGTTTCCAGCTCCTAAGCTGCAACAGACACTTTACCTTCATATTCCAATCAGAAACTGTGCATTGGTATAATTAAACTCAATAAAATGAGCTAAGACCCTCAAATCTGCTTTGTATTACAGATTCTAGAAGCACTGAAAAAAAAAAAAGGTAGCAAAAATTGAAAAAAGTTTTTAAATTCTTAAAGGGTAGTAATTTATTTTACCTGTGCCTTGCCTATTGCTGTGAGGCCTAAACCTGTTTGGAAACCCCAGGCAGTGCCACTATATAAATGGTTAATAGAAATAATTTAAAATTGGCAGCTTTACAACATGTCAAGCTGTTTATTCTAGTCACATTGCAAAGAGTTCTGATCGTATTTGAGTGCAGAAATTCTTCCACCCAAAAAACACATACTGGGCTACAGTTTTTCAAGGGGGAAAAGTCTGATTTAAAAAAAAAATCACCATAGGAAAAGTGAGAACATTGTTTTTCATTGCAAATGTTATGTCTTTTTGGTTTATGAACAGTGAACATGCAAAAATGAGGTTGAAATTTCTCTCCACCCAGCTCTCATTTGAAGTCGGCATTTGTTCAGGATGCCCCCCACCGCTGTTGCTAAAGATTTCAGACTTGTAAAGCTTTTGGAGTGAATAACTCTGTCAAGGACCTTACAAGATCAATTATAGGACAACTATGTATGGGCGAGTTCCACGAACTAAGGACGCCTATCTGATCTGCTGGGGCTGAGCGCCTATAATACTTAGATACTCAGTGAAAGAGTTTCTAGATTAGAAAACTTGTGACAAAAACCTGTTATGCAAGAACTTAAAAGCTTTGCAAATTGACTGCAATAGGTCTTGATCAAGGGATTAATAAATACTGCCAGTGAAGTCAGAGTCAGCTTCCCAAGCCATACATATGCTGCTTTATGGCAATTCCTGTGTGGGCAACAGTATACACATTTCGGAGGATTTGTTATAACGTAGTACACCAGATCTTTCCTATTCTGATTAGTCCAATTAGTCTTTTAGAGTGTTTTCATGAGACTGGAACTGTACCACTAGAGAGTGCCTCTAGCCAGGCTGAGGCGAGCATAACAATTCATCACGTCTCATCCAGGACCTGTTGTTCCCTTATAGTATGTACAGTAAATGCTCGGTTCTCTTGAAACTTTACCCTTAGCATAACAGTTTCCTTAAGTCTGAGCCAATATTTCATTCCTGCTTTCTGGCACTTCCCCAGGTGATACATACAGTAAATGCTCAGATAGCTTAGATTTATATCTTTGGTAATCAAAGCAACAGGTCAAGTATCAGGTGAATTACTGTAGTTACTAAAGAATCTGTCTCCGCACGACAGCCAGAATTAACACAGAGATTGAGAGAAAGCTAAGCTGTCCTACCCGTATCGTTTATTATTTTTAGCATTTCTAAATAAGCAGCCAACAAGGAAGTGGAGAAATGTAAGCAAAAGCAATAATGAATCAGGACTACGTAAGAGTGCATACATGAAAAATAACTGAGAATTAAGAGTGCTACAAGATTTTTTTAAATTGCATATGGTAATGTAAGGGTTTTTTTAAATGTTCTTTGTTATACCAAGGCAGGGGCAAAGGCAAAAGAGAGGGTAGCAGTGTGTATTCAAAGTTGTGCTGTTTTCCACTCTCTCAAGGACGGCTTTGCTACCCTCCTACACTGGGCAGTGCTACAGTCAGAGTGATGAGTGTCTGTGTTTTCTGCCTGTCAGCAAAGGTGGATCAGGCCTGCATGACCTCAGCAGCTTGCTAGGCCACAGCCAGGAAGGTTTGAATAGCCCCATAGAAAAGTCCAGCGTGACCCACTGCTGACACAGGCAAATCTTTGGGCCTGAACGCAGAGCATCCTGGTTCTCTCTCCGATACAGCTCTGAGCATGGTGGGTTCCTAGCATTACTAAAGAAGATCGCACTTGTTCTTGCACACAAGGTGCAATTCTTTTCCGATGCAGAGTGGAGTGCCACTTGAAGATGAGCCAAGGTACTGTAAAGAGCTGTATCTCTCCCTCATCTGTCTTGCTTCCTTTTTGGGAATGTCACGAATGAATACCCTAAAAGAATTCAGCTTTGTTCTTCCAACCAGCTGTTGCTCAGCTGGAATACTGCAATTGTGAAATCTGCCCTGGAAAATGTGTATTTGTTTTGCTCTGCTTTGTTTTGTCATCTGCCGAAGTAGGAATGCTCCTTTTCATTCTGTGATGGTTGAAAAGAGGGGCTTGGTGTTGGTGTTATATAGCATAATTAGGAATTATCTATATATGTAATGCTGCCTAAGAACTAATTCAGCAAGACCTCTGTTTCCAGAACGCCTATGAGAAGTACACGAATATACAGAATTGAGCTATAAGGTGGAAAACCCTTCCAGATGGGGACTTGTATTTTTTAATATGTAAAGCATTTAGTGACTTTTGAGTGCTATATAAATACCAAATAGCACAGAAAAGATACAAATGGCACGCAACCGACTGTCAGTGCAGCAAATTAAGCTTCTGTTTATAGCAGGAGTGTAAATATAGGGTTAACGGTTAATTCATTTAATGATGAATGTGACACCACTGTGTTATCCTGTAAGAACGTGAATAGAGATTTGCAGCAGACAACATGCTGTGAGCCCAAAAGAATAGGAAACTACTGCCTGCTTTTTTTAAAACTATTGCAAAATGTGGACACAATACTTGGACATAATAGACTGTGTCTGACAACATTTGTACAGTATGTAGCGGAGTGAGCCCCACTCAGCTTCCTATAGTTATCCATATATAGTGACTAAAATTGCAGACACTGAATTAACTCTGAATAACATATGAGCTGGAGTGACAGCCTTCATGTGGTTCTAGAAGGATGAGAATAAGATAGATGGCTGTTTGTGTAGATGTACTAAACTGCAAATCCAGGGGTCCATAGAGTATGGAAAATATGCCAAAAGCTGGGTTGTCCCTTCCATCCCACAGACCCCATTGATTTCCTGCAGGGCAGGAATCCCCCCTTGCAGAGCAGCTTGCAAGATCAGGGTAAATCCATTTCTAGTAACAGACTTTCTCACGCACCCTACCCACTACATTCACGTTTCTCCACTTAGCCCACCTTGGCATCCTTCTGAACCCTGTTATTTTTCAAAACTATTTGGAGAATAGAGAGTGAGTTCTGAATGCCAGCAAGCAACTCTGCCTCTACTGAACCAAGCGGAGAAAGCAGTTGCACTTGAATTTCCCAATTGCCAATTCTCCTTTTTCCTTTCTAACACCAGAATGGAAAGAGCTTTTAGCAAAACTCTCTCTCTAACTTTAGCGGCTGCTCCAGTACCATATAAGGAGACGGGCCATTTCCAAGATCCAAAATATTGAGGGTTTCAGGAGGTTGAGAAAATGGCGAGTTCATATTTATACAGAAACAAGTGGTATGTCAATCCAAATCACAGAACCCGTGCAAAATGCACTCTCTGACAGGAACGCCGCTAAGCAGCGGCGTTCAGCGCCTCGTTTTTAGGCAATCGTCAGGTAAAGCTCCATCTAGAATAGATTGAACTAAAGCAAGATGACAGGAACTGGGAACCCCCAAATCCGAAAGAAATAGCTTTAGGGATGAAAAAGGAGAGTGTGTAAATAGCAAAAGTAGAGGTACCACATTTTGGAGCCAATTGCTTTAGAGAATAAGTGTGTTTTTAAAAACGGATTAAAATAGATTTCTGCAATGGAGGAGCAGGAACGCTGGCTTGCATCCATAGATGCTTCTCAAGCAAATCCCGGGACGTCATTCTCCCCCTGTACTCGGCCTTAGTGAGGCTGCAGCTGGAGTACTGTGGCCAGTTTTGGGCTCCGAGAAGCTTGAGAGAGTCCAGAGAAGAGCCACGCGCATGATCAGAGGTCAGGGAAACAGACCCTATGATGACAGGCTGAGAGCCGTGGGGCTCTTTAGCCTGGAAAAGCGCAGGCTCAGGGGTGATCTGATGGCCACCTACAAGTTTATCAGGGGTGACCACCAGCATCTGGGGGAACGTTTGTTCACCAGAGCGCCCCAAGGGATGACGAGGTCGAATGGTCACAAACTACTTCAAGATCGTTTCAGGCTGGACATAAGGAAGAACTTCTTTACTGTCCGAGCCCCCAAGGTCTGGAACAGCCTGCCACCGGAGGTGGTTCAAACGCCTTCATTGAACACCTTCAAGATGAAACTGGATGCTTATCTTGCTGGGATCCTATGACCCCAGCTGACTTCCTGCCCTTTGGGCGGGGGGCTGGACTCGATGATCTTCCAAGGTCCCTTCCAGCCCTGATGTCTAGGAAATCTATGAAATATAACACTGGCTTGTCTACATGAGACAAGCCTCCACTGTCATACCTATGCTGGCAGATCTATGTTGGCAGGGCTTCCTTGGTGGAGAAGTTTTTCTTCTGGCAGTTACCCCATCTCTTCAAGCAACATAAGCTGAGTCAATTCAAATTTTATCCTGTCCTCATCACTGCATCTGCTTCAGAGGTTTTGCCTTCACAGCTATGTTATCTGGGTATGTGACTTCTTCACACCCCTGGCCGATATTGCTATGGCAGCAAAACCGGTAGTGCAGACCTGATGGGTTTGCTATGGCAGCAAAACCGGTAGTGCAGACCAGCTGGGGGTTTCTTTCTCTCCCTCCCTCTCTTTCACAGATACACACTTAACATAAACTGAAAGCAAAACAATAAGGACAAGGAAGCCATATCTATACCACCTCCTTACCAGGCTGGGGACCACTGCTGAGAAGCTCCACCTGCTTGCTATCACACAGCCCAAGCCAGCAGTTAGGCAGCAGAGATGGCTCAGAGGGGTCTTGGTATATAGAGAACGGGAGTGAATAAGTGGGGCTTTTCCCTTGGTGGTAATAGTCCAAAACTACCACCAAGAGGTGATAGAGGCAGGCAAGACAAGATGCTACTCTGCATACTGGTGCAAGCTCAGCCGAGTTTGTATGTGCAGTGGACACCTCAGCCACTTAAGAACAGGTGGTACCTGTGGTGGTACCCAGTGGTACCCAGTAATGAACCTGTGGTGGTACCCAGTGGTACCCGGTAATCCACCAAAGGTGTTAATTTCCATGAGCTCCTGAGACTGATGGCTGCTCATGTATGAACAAGTCCAAAACTAACTAAATGCTTTGCCTCAGTTTTCAGTAAGGAGAAAAATGTAGACCTGGTAGACAAAGGCAGGATAGCAAATGGGAATGAGAGTCTGAAATGGAAATTACTCCATCCAAGGTAGAAACAAAACCCAAGGAGCTTGTTGCATTCAAGTAGTGAGGATTAGATAGCCTCCATCCCAGAATTTTGAAAAAGTGGCACATCGAATTGCAAGTTCAATGACAAGGATGTTCAACATGTCTATCACACTGTGGTGGTCCTATGTGACTGGAAAATGGCAAATACAGAACTGCTATTTAGGAAAGGGGGAAAAGTGATCTGGGTGACAATATGCCTGTTAGTCTGATGTCAATAGGGTACAAGACTCAAATGCATTTTGAAGGAAAGAATATTTAGATATGGAGATTAATGGAAAATGGGATACAGTACAATATATAGGTTTAGTAAAGTTAGATCGTGCTAGACTAATATGATAGCTGTCTTTGATAAGAGAACTGCATTTGCAGACAAATGAAATGCAACAGATCTTATCTATCTACCACCACTCCTCCATCACCAAATTTCTGGACCTGTGGGGAACCCCACAAGCTGAGTGACATGGCATTGCGGGCTGGAGGCTAAGCAGCCCCGCTTAAACTGAAGCAGATGGGGTTTTGTACAAGAACTGTAAGGTGGGTAAGGAACCACCTATGTGAAAGGAAACCATGGGGAAGGCTGCATGGACGAAGAGTTATTAGTAGAGTTCCTCAAAGATCAGTCTTGGGACCAATCTTACTGAGTATTTTCATTACTGATACTGGCACAAAAACAGATATGTGCAGTTATAAAATTTGCTAATGATGCAAAGTTGGATGTTTCCAGTAAAAAAGTGGACTGACATCTCAAAGAGGAAAAAGTGGATGACCTTCAAGACTCGCATAACAGAAATGATATGATATTTAATAGTACAGAATCCAGTCACGTACATAGGGATTAACCACAAAAATGTCTTCTATAAACTGGGATTTCATCAGAAAGAAACAACAAATGAGGAAGAAGTATATTAGCTGATTGCAGGATGACTGAGACCTACCAACATGGCCATGTAAAAGGCAAATGTGAATCTAAGCTGTATTAGTTGAAATATTTCCACAAGAAATAAAGGATTATATATTATACACAGCTCTGATCAAACCTAATCTGGAATATTATGTACAATCCTGGCCAACACTGCTCAGCAGGATTAAGTCAAATTGGAATACAGCTTTCCCTCGATTTATGGGGGTTCTTTATATGTGAATTCGCTCTTATGCGATGAGCATATTTAGACCCATAATTCGTTATACACAAGGTAAATTCGCTCTTATGCGATCAGCATAGATGCCCCCCTCGCCCAAGCAGGTAAGTCTGTGGAGGAGGGGAAAGGACCATGGCCCCACTCACCCCAGCCCCGGCTGCAGTGGCCCTGGGAGTGGCCGGTGCCAGCTGCCTGCAACTGCTGAGCTGCACTGTGTTCCCCTTGGCTCCCCACTGTGCCTGGTCTCTGGGGTGAGTGCCGTGCCCTGTGCCGCCTGGGACTCCGCTTGTCCACACTCACCTCTGCTCCTAGGCTGCACCGTGCCCTAGTGGAGGCAGCTGGTGTCGGCTGCTCCCAGGGCTGCTGCAGCACAGG
>NW_005841887.1:3524225-3528361 GCF_000455745.1 Alligator sinensis | reverse complement strand
ACACCAGCTGCCTGCACCAGGGCACAGTGCAGCACAGCAACTACAGGCAGCTGGGGCTGGGGTGAGTGCCTCTGCTCCCTCTGCTTTGCTGCCTTGTGCAGCCTGGGAGCAGCACACCTCCCCCCACCCCTTCCCTAGACCCAGCCTCACTCCCTCCCTCCCTCTCTCACCACCAGGGGAACCTATCTCTACTTGTTACATTGTAAAGTGGGTTCACTTTATGCAAATTCGAGTTATGCGCCATTCTCCGGGAATGCATGTACCGCATAAATCGAGGGAAACCTGTATGGGAGTCGGTGCAGAGGGAGACATCTAGAATGGTCAATGGTCACTGTGATCAGGGATGATCACCTACTACTTGTCATTGTCAAAGACAGGATACTGGATATTAGACCCAGTCTGGAAGGTGAAGAACCTATTTATGAGAGGAGGTGAAAATAAGTTGATTTCTTTGGCCAGGCAAAACAGAGGCTGACAGAAGATGCAACTACTGTCTATAAATAGATTAGAGAGGTAAACATCGGAAAAGGAGAAGAGCTAATTAAGTGAAAGGACAATTTTGGCCCAAATCCAAATGGGCATAAACTGGTCATGACTATATTTAAGGTGGAAATTAGAAGATGGTTTTTAACCATCAGAGGCATGAGGCTACAGAAGGAGTAGCAGCAGCAAAACATTAACGGTTTTTAAGATGGGCCCTGATAAATTGATGAAATCTCTATGACATGGCTCCCTGCAGTAGCTGAGGGCTGTACTCAGTGAATCAGGAAGTCCTTTCCAGTCCTCTGTTCCTGGCCCTCCAGGGAGTCTACCAGAAGTATATCCTAATCTAGTCACTTTTTGCTCTAGGCATCTGTACTACTGTGAAAAAGGGTTTTGTACAATTTGCTACAGTTAAGAAGCTAATGAAAACCTGTTGGCTTTGTAAATGATGGCTGTTTACACTTGCAGTATTGAATGGTGCTACGAGTAGGCTTGATGCAATAGGATGAGGTTGAATATGGGGGTGGCCTTGGCAGTTTATCATCTCTGTCAAGCGGATGGAGCCTTTATCTGTAGTTTGTGCCAGTGACTCATGCCTGAGAGGTAGCTTGGAGGTGCAAGTGCTCACAACCCCAGTCCAGAACATAACCTTTACCTTACCTGATAACGTCAACGTTATCAGCATCTGGTGCTGCATTATGTGATTCCTGGACTGTGGAATTTGCCACAGAACCCACTGTTTGCCGCAGAACTGGACTCTGAAATCTAGGCATTAACTGAGATAGCCTTGGAAATACGAAACAAACATAAAGCAATTCGGGGTTATCTCCAGCCCGAGGTGTGCACTGCCCCATTCATCTCCGTTAAGCAGTGACACTGAAATCTAAGGAAGATCATTCCAATTCAACAGTTAACTATTTAACAGATGATTGTTTTAACAGATACTTGCTAATCCAGGTGCTTATCCACAACCCCAGACCATCACCCTCTGTTTTTCACTGATGCCAGAACATCCAGCTGCCCACTACCCAGCTGTCCAAAGCTCCCTCTTCCCCTGTCATCTCCTGTTCACCAGGCAAATTGGCAGCCGATGGAAAACTGAAACACACAGGCGGCAGGAAATAAATAACACAGCGACTACGGAACCATCTGCAGGATCCAATTCATGTGTAATTAAAAACCTCCACTTTCCTGTAAATGAAGCTGCCACAGATTTTCCATTTTTCAGCCTCAGAGCAGAGCCCAAACTAAGGTCACTGTTGCACAATTTAGGTCCAGCTGGTTACAGAGAACACTTTATCATTATAATTAATAATCACGTGTATTACCTTAATGCGAAGGGGAGGAGGGGGGGGGGGGGGAATCAGGACAGGGGGTCACTCTTTTGAGGCCAGCATGGATATAAGAAAACACATAGTCTCTGCTTTGAAAAGCCTGTCATTTAAGCAAACAAGACTAACACAGAAGGTGCAAATGTTTTGGGGTCTATAGTTTGTTTAGCTGGAGAAGTGGGTGGATAAGCTGCATGGAAAGACCAGTGGCAGGAGAAGGATGAGGAAAGCAGAGCAGGGAAGAAAGGAAAATATGAGGGGCAAGTGTGGTGTAATTGTTAAAGTTATGGGCAGGAGAAACCCAGAGCAGGAGCAAGCTGGAGCAAACCTCTGTTCAAAACAGAAGAGAGACTTGTCCCAGGTCCATGATTATAATACGGTTACACATGTAATATCTCTGATTCCTATGTTTCACATGTTACTTACATAGGAGCGTGGCCAAGTGTCCTGAACACATGGCATGTCTCTTTTCAGGGGCCCATCCTGTACAGCAGTTTAAGATGTAGTGTTTTGTCTTGGTTCATGTAAAACCCACGTAGACTCTAGCCAGAAGAAGGGGACACCATCTGTTTGGGCTGGTGACACTGAGAAGCGGGTAGCCGAGCATCTGTGAATCCCAAAAACCACCCACGGGCCTGTCAAATGTTGGCAATCTGTTTCCTTCTGCATGAGTCACTGTGCAAGCCTGCCTCACAGCACAGAGCCAAAAACTCATTGTCTTAGGGCACCACTGCAAAGGCAACATATGCAGTTACATACGGAGCAGGATCTGGGCTACGGCTGGGCAAGTAGAAGTTGTGGCAGAACCCTGGGCTGTGGCGTGCAGAAGCAGAAGACACTGAATGCAGCAGCGTGTTTGCAAAAAGGAGCGAGCGAAGAATGAGTCAGTCTTTAAGGAGGACAGAGCAAGAGGTCTGAAAGGCAACTTTTTAGAAGTGGTCATCACATAACTGAGGAAACAAAAAGACATTAAAGGTACATCAAGTCTTGGGCATTGCTTTGTATGCCCAGACAGCTCTTCAGTTGATTTTTGTTTAGCCCAAACACTAGGGAGCACATGTGCTCATGAGAAGCGTGCGAGCCAGAGGAGCTACTGGCTGTCCAAATGCACAGGCTGCTTTCTACCCAGGTGGGACAAGACACAGGTAGCGAACCCCTGGAAGAACTGATACTAATTTACTGATCCACCAGCCTGGCCCTGAAAGGGGACCCTGGCTTCTGGTTCAGCTGAGCCTGGCCTTACAGCTCTCATGAAATCCACCTGCTGTTAGATCCACCCGCTCCTATGCATAAACCCCTAGTGCCACAGCCGATAGTGCTGCAATTATACGAACATCACAGAATCTAAAGCCACCCACAGTATGGACACGCCGGGCTCACAGCACCTACTGGAAGCTGAAGGGTCACCTGCAAACAGAAGGCAAGGGTGAAATCAGGGGGACACAGCGGGTCAGACTCTGGACTCCGGAGTTCGCTTCATTGAATCATAGAAATGAGGGTTGAAGGGACCTCAGGACGTCACCTCTAGTCCAACCCCGGCTCAAAGCAGGACCAGCCCCAACTAGAGCATCCCAGCCACGGCTTCGTCAAGACCAGCCTTAAAAACCGCCAAGGTTTTTGCCTCAGCTGTCTTCTCCGCTGCCCGCTTCTCTGTTTCCACTATCTATGGAAAGGGCATAACAGGCAAACACCACTGGCTCAAGACCAACATTTTTTTTTGGTTTAATTTTTCGTGTCCCAAGTCAAATCAGCCAAATCCGTTCCCAATCTGTGAGTCATCCAAGAACCATATGTGGCCCTGCTACCGCCAAGCGTCCTCCACCCCCGCATGGGGCTTCAGATGCTTTGACCGGCATCCCACGCGCAGGCCCCAGCCCGGCGGCTCGGGGTTTGGACGCCCCTGAGTTTCGCTGGCCCTCAGCTGCAAGTTGTGGGGGGGGGGGGGGGGTCTCCCATTTCCATACAGCGGAGATCCTCCCACTGGAAGAGAAAGTGGGAGAGCATCTCTGCAGGACACCAGTCAGGGGACTACCGCCTGCCGAGAGAGCCACCTTAGTGGCATGGCCTTTCCCCTGCCAGGTGAGGCCAAAGTCTGGTTTCCAGCTGGCTCCCATGCACGTTTCTGCGGATAGGTAGGGCCACCCTGGGCTGCTGCCATGCTGGCAGAGGGGCTCCCCCCGTCAGCTTGCTCTCGGGAAGGGGGTTCAGCTAACCTGGAAATAAACCCCGGTTCTTATCCCGGGACAAGCGCAGCCCGGCGGCGCCCCACGCCTGTCCCCGCAGCGGCACAGCCCCCAGCCACTGCCGCGCCCTGCCGCTCCT
>NW_005841887.1:3523931-3524197 GCF_000455745.1 Alligator sinensis | reverse complement strand
CGGGCTCGGGGCGGGGCTGGCAGGTGCTGGGGTGTGGGTGCTTGCTGCCGCTGCAGACCGGGCTGTCTTTGCTCCCAGGGCCGTGCCGCGCCGTGCCGTGCCGGGACCATGCCGCCCACGAGAGTCTGTATCATCGGCTCCGGGAACTGGTGAGTGCGGCCGGGGCCGGGCACCTGTTGTCGGGATCTGCTGCAGCGCGGCTGCCTCCGGGCCCTAAGGAAAGAGGCAGGAGGCAGGGGGGGGCCTTTCCGGTCCTTTGCCCCCAC
>NW_005841887.1:3469626-3523900 GCF_000455745.1 Alligator sinensis | reverse complement strand
CATCCAGGGTGGCACAGACCCGGGTCCCTCCCCCGAGGCAGGTGCTCTCCCTGGGTGACAGCACAGCCCTGCTAGGCAGGCAGAGAGTGGGGGTGGAAAACGTGGTGGCCACGTCGCCCCTGGGTCCCTCTTTGGGTTTTGAGATGCAAAACCTGTGGGCAAGAGGAGCCTGATCCTGCCGCAGGTGAGAGGCCCCGAATGTCCTAACTGCTGTCGCAGCGGACGAACGTGGGTGCTCAGGACCCGGCAACAGGTCCCTAGCGTCTGCCGGCATCCAGCTCCAGGGGCCTGAAAAACTTCGGGTGCCAGCGAACTGGGGGCATGGGCCCCACCAGCCTGGAAAACAGGGTGGTTATTTGAATAGCCTTCAGTGATGAGGCCAAACCCCCTGGCCCTGAAGCCTGCCTCGTGATAGCATGAGATCCCTGCCAGGGACCTATTCATTATCAGCCCTTCCCTGGCCTTCCTGCTAGTCTCCTCCTCAAGTTGTGTCTTAGAAGATGATAAGCTGTCTGTGGCAGACACTGTCATACATCAGGGGCTTGTGCAGCGCTGAGGACGGCCTGGCTGGTCGGCCTCTGGACTGTATTATACATGATACACAACAGGACGTGCAAGGAGCTGCTGCTTATCTTCACTCCTAGGGTGTCAGTGCTGGGAGCCAGAACTCCTCACTTGTAGCCGCAGCGGTAGGTAATATTGAGACTTCACAGACCAGGCAGATGCATGCCTCTGAGCTTGCCTGCCTACCAGAGCCATAAAGGATGGAGAAAAAAACAACAGAAATATGAAACATCAGGGGCCTGTTAGAACAAATGCAGTAGAAAGCTGAACAGGCACACTAGTTGATACTCACCCTTTCTCAATGATCACACCATGCAGCTCATCCGTAACCTCCCAAAACACGGCAAAAAATGAAAGACCACGAACAGACGTTACATTTTAAAGCACGTTGTCAACAAGGTTATGGAGCCAGGTGCCACAACGTGTTGATTTTGATTTGGCACAGATGGGAGGGGGCTGTCAAAGTGGATGATGAGGATTTTTTTGCCTTCTGGTTAACAACCATGCGCTTCACTGGCCACAGGGTGGATTGGGCATGTGGCTGATTAGACTGTGCTTATTTGTCTTCCCACTGAACAGCACTGTCACGTATAAATCCCAAAGCTTTGCAGAGGCAAGTAACCTCCTGCGGACAGGGAGGTTAAGCGATTTGCCCGAAGTCATTTGCAGAGTCGGTGGCGGAGTTACAAACAGCCCTGAGGGCTTCCTACCTCTCCCACCATAAAATGAGAATCGGGTTCAGGTGATCAATATTTGGCAGTGCATGGAAAATGTATATCAGTATCTAAGGGTAGGAAGTGAATGCTCTGAACCTTGGACTCAGGGGCCACGTCCACACAAACACAGTTTGTTTCCCCAGGACAAGAAGCAGTGGCGCACCTCGTGCCCGTGTGCTCTGGCATGTGGCAGGTTACTCTGGGTGGGGTAGGGAAGGATAGGGCCAGCAACTGTGCTGGCCCCAGCACCCTTACCTAGGGTTTTGGGGGCCAAGGAAGCTGCAGCCATGGCACTCCTGCAGCTGGGAGCCTGGCCAGCTGGCAGAGCATAGCTGCAGCCAGCCAGGCTCCAGTTTTGGGTGGTGTGCCCTGCTGCCACGTATGCTGCCCCATTTTTCTGCACAGGTTTTTTTGACCCAAGGATCTCCTGGGATCAAAACAACCCCCTGCACAGCAACAGCACGGGGAATGCCTTAATGTGTGGTGTGTGGCACTGCGGATGCATCTGCGGTGCCACATACCACATAGCCATGCTCATCTGGACATGGCCAGGTGGTGCAAGGGTGGGGAGGGTCACAAGGAACAGAAATGCTGCTGCAACAAACAGCCCCGCACAGAGACTGTGTTTGTGTCCCGGTCATGGGCTGCATATGTGGCCTTCAGAGATTTCATTCCACCAGTCCCAAAACAGCCGCCAGCCCACAGGGTCTACACAGCCTGTGCTGTTCTCCTTGTAACTTTTTAATGTAACAAACTACCCTGAATGCAGGTGAAATTTCCCCATCCTCAATATTTTGTCCCATTATCTCTGCTTGGAAATCACAGCACATGCAGTTGGCCAAGGGGATATCTGGGTCCTTTGCTCTCCTGGCAGCTTTTGTTAATGACTTACTCTGTCCCTGGCTGAAGCATGGTTCTGTAGCAAACAGGAAAGTTCCTCATGCTGGAAGAGATCCTGAGCATCCCCAGCTTACAGTCGCGAGACACAGATTTTCATCAGCTCCAGTGGGAATTCTGCACCCAGCTAGATCTTCACACTGGTGTAAATAAGTATACCTCTCTGCATTTAAGTCGCTAGATTTGCACTACAACCACTGAGGGCTTAGCATAGTCCATCTATAACAGCGATTCCCAACCAGGGTGCCATGCCACACTGGGGTGCCTTGAGATCCTTTCCAGGGTGCTACACACATTAGCATTGTTAGGGGTGCAAGTATGATTCACTGATAAAACTAGAGCTTTCAAATAGGAATCTACAGTGTTAAAAACATTTGGACCTGCTGTGATCTTTCTGAGTTTTTTGCAACAGAAGAATTGCTCTATTATTTTTCTGTAGTAAAAAAGAAAGCAAGTGAAAACTAAGTACTAACATTTCCTGAGGGGCGCCTCAAGCCTATCCAGGTGTGCATTGAGTCTAAAAAGGTTGAGAGACACTAGTCTACAGGGTTGTTTTCTCTCTTGTCTGTAGTGGCTGAGTTAGTAATACAGCACTTGTTTTCCAGACTGTGAGACCTAAAAGCGCCCTGGCTGCTGGCTCTACTTTCAAGAAGTCCTATTCTAGAAAGGGACAAATTTGAGAACAGGGATCAGATTTGGAAATAAAGTGGAGTACTATACATCTATATTCTGCCCAACTTGTCATGCACTAATCACGTGCTTCTGCAAAAATGAGTGGATAGTCAGCATTTATATGTTAAATGGCATGCATTAGGTTCCAGAGTAAACGCCAAGAGGCCTGAGCTTTCTCCTAGGACTCAGTCCTAACTCCAGCTGGTTTTAATTAGGAGCACAGACTTCTTAGGAAGTTATGGGGTGAGACCATTTGAACTGAGTTCCTATCTGCAACCCAAATAAAAGAGCATTGTACGGGTGCGTCGAGCTTTTTTCTTACAGTCCCCAGGGCACCCACCTGTTTCCATCTTCAAAGGGAAGTCCAAGCTCCTCTGATGCCCCCAGAGAAGGGCTGGATGCTGTGGAAACACTTCAGCCCTGGGAAATAGGTCTAAAATCTGAGATGACTCCCTTTTTTTTTGTTTATCTGGGTAAGCCTGCAGCAGGAGTGGGAAGTTCAGGTATTGTCGGAGGGTGGGGGTCTTCTTTTATATGTTGATGTTTTCATAATTTCTCTGTTTTTCATATTAAACCACCCTAAGCTTTTTTGGGGGAGGGCAGGATATAAATATTTATTACTCTAACTTTCTTCCTTAGCAATAGGATGGTGAAGGCAGAGAAAACGCAATGACGGTACACGTTCCTATTAATTCATGTTGATTATAACAATAACAACAACAGCAATGACTGCAATATCATTGTACCGTAATTGTTTGAACTGTCTCTGCCTTTCCCATCCTGTTGCTAAGGAAGAAAGTCTGTTCTCAAAGGTCCTGTTTGCGCTGGGCCTTGAAACCATGTTTTGCAGAGCACTGGGCCTGCGTATGCACGTGCGGGTCTACGAGCTCTTATCCAGCTTGAGCACTATTGAAAGGCACTTTCTTTTAGCTACACCTTAGCTGGCATCTCTCTTTGAAAGGAACATTGTCCCCTTAAAGCTGTTTAATCAGATTTTTCATAGATTGTATAGACATTAGGGCTGGAAGGGATCTTGGAAGATCATCAAAATCATCGAGATCATTTTCAGCCAGGAGGGTTTAGGTTTCTAAATGCCTAAGTCTCCTTTGCTCCACAGGCTTACTGTCCTCCTCTCCTGACTTGAGACCATTTTCACTTCCAAATAGAGGGAGGGAGATAGCCGTGTTACTCTGAAATCAAGCAGAAGGCAGGGTAAGGTGGCACCATAGCTCAGAAAGGCACACGTGTAGGTGACAGCATCTGATGAAATAGGCTGTCATTCACAAACCTGCATGTCTTTCTGAACAAGTTAGTCAGTCATAAATAGTTAAACAAGTCACTGTTTTACCTGGCATTTAGTTAGGCTGAGAGCATACTCTTCTTTCCCAGACCACAGGAAAGGCATTTTCTGCCTGAAAGCTTCTCTGACAGCTCTCACAACAACATAGTTGGTCCGGTAAAAGATAATGCCACATAAATCTTGCTTCTTGTGTGTTCTTCGGACCGTCACCAAAACAACCAGTCCAACACAACCAAGTCATCTTTAAAGACAAGACAACAGGCATTTTTTCAAAATGTAACCCTTGACCGGCTGAAACTTGACCCCCCCACAGTACAGTCCCAATTACGCTGTGCATTTATGCATATACACTCTTATACTGTTAGGGATTCAGCTCCTGGCCTAGACCATCCAAATCATTATCCCAATACTGCCTTTGCAGTGAAGGTATGAGTGTATCACTGTGCCCATTGCTCACTCCGGATTCTGGTTAGGGTGGCCAGTGAAAGGCAGGAACCAGGGATTACATCCCCAGATCTGCCATTAATTCACTCCGTGGCTCCAGGGAAGTCGCTTTGCTTGTCTGTGCCCACTGTTCTTCATCTGTAAAACAGAGCTAATGCTATTAACTTGCCTGTAGACGCTGCTCTAAGACTAGATGAAAGCCCAATGATCTAAGTATTATCAATGCATTTTAGGGCCCACTCCTCCAACATGCTGTGCGCCTCTTTCCTGGCGTGTGAACTGAAGGGTCTCAGTGCCTTGCACGATCTGGGCATCAGGGTCTCAAAGATTCATTCCTTTCCTGGCTGAAGAGGAGAGCAAAGGGGCAGCTTGGCCCATGTGTGCTCCTTGCAGAAGGAGCTAGGACTAACATTAGTGCAGGCCTCATGCAAGGCCATGGCTGCAAGGAGATTTAAAACTATATTTGCATTTCCCCAGAAGCCACGTCAGCACCTGTGCTGGAAAACCATTTCCCTCAAGAAGAAGCACCTGCAGATTTAAGTATCAGGGAACACACATCCTTCAGTGGGTGCCATGTTAAAGTCCCATCTGATCTCTGCTGCATTTTGGTTGCCATCTTGCAAGTGTATCTGTGTCGTTCCTCTGTTTCTTGAGTCTGATGGGTGTGGAAATGGAAATACACACTGATCTATAAAGTGCTTCGACCCTAGTCCTGATCTCACTGGGTGCATCTACATGTGCGCTTTAATGTGTAGTAAATTATTTTACTGTGCATTAAAGCGCCACATAAAAAACCATGGCATTATGCTAATGCACAGTAAAATTGTCTACTGTGCATTAAGCGTCACTAAAAAAGCATGTAAATGTGCTACTTCTCATTAGTGTATCCTAATGAGTATTCATTTACCATTGGAGGTATCAAATTTAATGCATATTAGAAAAGGTGCACTAATGCACATGTAGACGTGCCCACTGAAACCAACAGGCCTTTTCAGGGACAGATCCAAGGAGAGGGTGCACTGGTGAACGTGCACCCCACTTTGATTTCTGCTCTACCCAAAGTTTAGAAATAACTGCCTGGCAGTGGCAACAGCATTTCTAGGCAGGCTGTGCTGAGGGGTTCAACTGATTTCACAGTTCATTATAATCTACCTGTTCCCCTGTAAACTCTTCATTTTGCAGGTGTCAACGACTCTCGCTTCTTTTTAATGATCTTGATGTTCCATCAATCAAACTCACTTTTGTTCTGCAATTCTGCTGTCTTTGAGCTGCTCCTGGTAACGAAGTTCCTATTTCACAGCCAGGCTGACTGGTTTTAAACTGATTCCAGCTACGTTATATTTGTTTTTGCTTCAATCTTGAATGGAATAATACAGCCCTAGGCCCCTAGCATATTAGTAAAGCTTCTAGTTTACTTTTAACTGGAGAAAAAGATGTGTTGTTGTATATGTAGTGATTCATCTCACCATCTGCACCCCCTGCTTTCAAAATTCTAGATCTGCCCATGTTTCTTTTTCTTCAGCCTTCAGTAGACTTTAAGCTCTTGCGTTTCTTCTGGTTCAGGCCATGTCAGGCAACATCTGCATTGAGTTTGCAGTGCTTTTGAGACTGCTTCCAAAAAATAGCTCCTCGCCGCCTTGGTGGACTTGTGAGTGGTTGGGGTTTATTTTTTGGTGACAGTCTCTGTGGGTCAATGTGGCTACTGTTCCCTTGTACCCCTCAGGTTATCTGTATCCATCTGCTTATTGCCTTATACTTAAATTGTTACCTCTGTGGGGCACAGACTATATTTTTGTTCAGCGTTTAAACAAAACCGAGTAACACAAGGCACAAAGAACTTGCCAGTAATGAATAAGAATGCAGTTCTCAGCCCAGCGTTCAGTTTTGGAGTCATCTACTGCCTTTATCAGAGGATTTAGGTAACAGTTCAAGCATCTGTAGTGAGCCACAGCAGCACAAGTTGACTCATAGCACGGTGTCTCACCAGCTGCTGCTAGCTGCAGAAACTCAGTGGGTCACAATGACTTTTAGTATGTTAATGTTGTCAACAGCTTTGCCCCCAATTTGATTATGTAAATCAACTGCCAAGCCACATGTCCGTAGCTGCCAGCATGGCAAGAGTGGTAGGGTGATGGCTCTGCTCCTCAGTTTTACAATGTGAATAAGTTTCTAAATTACAGGATCACAAAATCTCATCCTGCAGGAGGTGCAATGCCTTCCATTCCCATTAACAGATAAGCAAATGTCTTCCCTTGAGATGCCTGTATATATTTTAATACTTTGATCACCAAATGCCTTTATACTTTTTTACCTTCATGCACTATATGAGATGTACATCTTCCTCCCAAAGTTGGCTATGTAGGAGGTTGTTTCTATGATGCTGATATAATTATAACTCTCAAGTGTCTCAGATGGAGATGCTTATTCTGGGATAATAAGCATATTATTTCAAAGTGAGATGAACCAAATTCGATAAAAAGCTGTTGGTGATGTTTTATACGTTAGGTTTTGGTTTTTCCTTTAAAAAGTATCTAATCAAAAGTTATCTAATCTGGTTTGGACTGATCGTTGATGAGCTGACCTTTGGAGAATAAAGAAGGTAAAGGTTTTTTAAGGGAGTGGCCTTGATTTTGTTTGCATTAGTGAACCTGCTGTGCCAAGCTTGTGTGGTCTGTTGAAGACCGGTTTTGCACATAAAGCAGTTCCTTTTCTGAGGCTGGTGAGTGATGACTGTGAATTTCAAACACATTTGGTTAAATGGAGCATGAGTTTTTGAGCTATGTGACTGTGTGCAAGTTTTCCTGTGTTTCCTGCTAAGAATCTTTCCCTGCTGCCTGCTAAACATCCAATAAACGATTCAAAATAATGACTTTGGAGACCTTGATTCCCTTGCGTCACAACCCTGTCCGTGTCAAAATCTCTCCAGCAACATCTGAGCATCCATCAACTACAAAAACTCTGCTGAAGGGACAGACTCAAAGCTTGAAAAGTGAGACCATAATGCTAGACCCTGCATCTTTCCACATAAAAATAAAAGACGCAGAGTCTAGCATTATGGTCCCGCTTTTGGGAGGTTGGAAAGCATAGACCAGAGCAAGCAGTATCTGTTCATTTTTTTTCACAGTACCTGAAGAACCGTTTTGGTGGTGATGGCAATATCAGCAGCACGTTGTTATAATGCAGTAGTTTGGGGTTGGTTATGGCTATTTAGCACCTATGAAAAATCAGGCCAACTTCTTATATTACAGCAGTGCCTAGAAGCTCTGACTGAAAGCCAAGCCCCTCGCATGCAGTAAGAGATGTTTCTAGCCCTAAAGAGTTTACAATCTAAAACAGGGGCGGGCAATTATTTTGGGCGAAGGGCCGCTTACTGAGTTTTGGCAAGCCATCGAGGGCCACATGACAGGCAGCCAGGGGCAGATAAATATTAATTTTCTAATTTTTTAGGGGTCCTGCGAGCCGGATGGAATGGCCTCATGGCCCACATTTGGCCCGCGGGCCGCATTTTGCCCACCCCTGGTCTAAAAGAAACAAGATTGGTAAAAGGGAGAGGGCTCGTTATTCCCATTTTAGAGATGGGGGAAATGAGAGACTGAATCACATACCCAAGATCACAAAGGGAATCTGCAACAGAATGGGAAGATCCATATGTCATGTCCCAGGCACAAGCCCATTCTCTTTTCTTTTATACTGCTCATCCCCAGCCTTCCTCTGTTAAACAATCACACCTCCTTTTGAGTCTCCCATTTGGATGGGAGATAGACAACAAACAGCAACGTAGTGGTAGGAAGTGGTACAGCTCTTATGTCCTGCTTATGGTCCTTAGCTGAAGATTTCCTCCTCTCTTAAATATCTCCCTATATGCTTTTCATTTGTAAGGGACTTGAAAGCCTCACAACACCCCCTAGAGGTGTTGAGTAGCTGGGTATAACATTGTCCCTGCACCTAACTCATAGGCAAAATACACATTGGCCTCAGTGGGATTTCTATATGAATAAGGACTAAGATAATGGGAAAACGGAGCTGGAAGGGACCTCATGTGGTCATGTAGTCTAGCCTCTAGGCAGGATCATCTCTGTCGAAATAATCCTAGACAAGTATCTAACCAATCTGCTCTTGAAAATTCTTTTATTGCTTATTAAGCAATTGGCCTTGTGCAAGCCCGTTATGTCATAATCTACTGAAGACAAGGGAGACAGTTACAACATGGTTTTCCCTTTCACCCATTTATGAAGCCGTTACAAAACATAGCACAGATAGACCTAACTGGATTTAATCCTGGATAAACTACTGAAAGCAAGTAACAAAATTAAGTCCTGGTCAGGTTCTTAAGTGCAACAGTCTCGCAACTGGATCAGTAAGCAGGCACTCTGAGTCTGTATTTGTGGTCTAGCCAGGTCTTTAAAGATCAAATTGAGCTCAAAAATGTAAGGAAAAGCACTAAGCAATATATTTATGCTCGCCTTCCACAAGCCACCTAGATTTTTTGCTTTATTTAAATATTTTACTACTGGGGTAGTAGTAATTGAACCTCGCAGCACTGTGCTGGTATACAAGGAAAAGGAAGCCAGGGAATGTCACTGTTTACGTCAGGGGTGGGCAAAATGTGGACCACGGGCTGGATGCGGCCCGCCAGCCATTCTATCCAGCCCGCAGGGCCCCTAAAAAATTTAGAAAATTAATATTTATCTGCCCCTGGCTGCCTGTCATGCAGTCCTCGATGGCTTGTCAAAACTCAATAAGCATCTCTCCACCCAAAATAATTGCCCGCCCCTGGTTTATATGCTTTCCTCTTAGCCTAGAGATACAGCATAAATGGCGACAAGTAAAACTAGGTAGCTAACATTTTTTTCAGACTTTTACCATCTCTGGTCTCCTTTGTAAAATAGGCATTGACTTAAACAAAGAGCATTTTAAATCAGACAAGTGTTCCCTTAGAGCAGAGCGTCCCCAAGGAGAGCCCTCCCTGATGTGTACCTATTCCATTACCGATAGAAAAGTCTGATACATTCAAATGAGACATGCAAGGGTTTTGTGAATCGAAACTGCTCACCAGCACCTTCTAGATTGGGTAGGCCAATTTACATTTTTTCTTTTGCCTTTTTAGAAGTAAATAAGGAGAGGAGAAAAAAAAAAGAGTATTGTAAATTCTGTGTTCAAACCCAGATGCATCAGCTGTGGGAACCGAAAAGCTGTAAGCACCGATTTGAATTTGTTAGGGCCAGTGGTTGCTCAGTACCTCTGACAAAAATCAGTCCCATGTTATTTTTCCTCCTATTTGATGCTACGTTTTGCTTTCTGCTCAGTGGCCTTTGAAGTTACCCTGGATTTCTGGATACATTTTCTGTACATCTGTAGTGGGTATATTCTTCCCTGAGGGTAATGACTTAACACCTCCTTTTTCAAGTTAGCAAGCATATAAACATGGCTCTAATTTGTGTAACACACGTCTCTTGTAAGCTATGTATGCCCAATGCAGTTTGTGCTTGCAGTAGGAGGATTCATCAACCTGGTTAGACTCAACGCCAGCTCTTAGTTTCCGCTCAGTGTTTGACTTTGGAAAACTAATAGAGTAATTCCTCTGTTGCAAAGAACTTGGACCACACAGGTCCCAATGTTCTTGGCACGCTGGATTCCTGTTTGAAGTCTCTGGGTAGGTCTTGTGAATCCACACACACATGCTTGCTCACCTGACAGTGATCATTTTGCACTTTGTTTTAAGTCAAAACAAAGATCATTTTGCACTAGATCTTTTATGCAACACCCATAAAAGATCTAGTAGCACCCTGGTTGAAAACCACTGCCTTAAGGAAGATTATTCCAGAGCTCACATACAGAACCCTCCTGATGTTACTTTTTGTTTTACAGGGGATCTGCCATTGCAAAAATTATAGGCAAAAATGTCCAGAGGTCCAACCGATTTGATCCTATTGTGAAGATGTGGGTCTTTGAAGAAATCATAAATGGAAAGAAACTCACCGAAATCATAAACAAAGACCATGAAAATGTGAAGTACCTTCCAGGACATAAGTTGCCTCATAATGTGGTAAGCTGAATAAACCACTAGCATGTTCTGGCAGTTCTGAAAGACGGCTGGTGGAGCTAGAACTAGGCTTTTACAATCCCTGGTTTGCTTTTTCAAAAGCAACATTTAAGTGGAGACAGCTGTAGTGACCGGAGGACAGATTGCCTGAAGGCCAGCTAGATGCCTTGTTGGGATCTTACTTCCCACAACTGAAGTCCACTTCCTTTGATCGTTTACAAGTAAATGACCCAGAGGGACTTCAGTCCTGCTTTACGTGCAAACCTTAACTGCAGAAGTACCTACCTCATAATAAATACTTGGCATTCAGAGTAGGAAAGGGCTAATTATATTTATTTGCTGCCTAATTTACTCCACCATTTTCCTCATTTCTGAATTTTACCCATTACTTGCCTCCCCTACATGTCTCATCTACCGGACATTCAAACATTTAGCTGTACTGAAGGCAGGTACGCAAAGGAGCTACATGTTTGCCTGCTGTAAATCAGCGATTATAGACCTATGCTGATGGATCTGGTCTACACAAAAGAAAGGCTGTTGTAATTCTCCCTTCCTTTTCTAGGTTAGAGCTCAATGGAAGAGCTTACAGGGCTCGTATGCAACAGTAGGAAAAGCACCGCTGTCATTATGAGCATGAGTTCAGACTAGGAAGGCAGTTACGCCCACCTTTTTATGGCTTGTTGAAATGTGTAATTGTACAAGATTATGGACAGCTACATAAACTTAAGGAAATATGATAATTTATAGCTGTTTCATTTAAAGCAAGCAAGGTAGCATTTTGTGTGTTCGGGAACGTGCCAAAAAACAGTGTTGTGGGAAGTAAGGAAACTACTGCTTATGAAGGGGGTTGGACTCGATGATCTATTGAGGTCCCTTCCGACCCTAACATCTATGAATCTGTGAATCTACTGCTGCATTTCCAGAGTAGCTTGAATTTGCGCAATAGGGAGTTGACACATTGCAAGAAAAGAAATCCTTCATGTGCAGAGCGGTTTGCTTTTCTAAATTTAGTACTCTAACAACATGTTTGTACTCACATGACTTGAAGCTGGAATGTGGATTAGTTCTTGGCCCAGCATCTAGAGAACTGAACTCTTATTTTTACAGAAGTCGAACAAATGGAAAAAAACCCTCAAGCACAGTGTTTTATTCTTATCTGTGTATCAGCCTCCCCCTGTCTGAACTAGAAAGCCAGACCAGGCAAAAGCATCTTGTTTCAGCGCAGCTTGTCAGGGGTTCATATTTAGGGCTAGGTCGTATTCCAACTATCAGCCACCGAAGTGGGTTTTGGTGCCCAAAAGCTTATTCCACCCAGTGCAAGGCTTGAAAAGCTGTTAATGGAAACATTGGGTGCATCTTCCTCTTCACTTCTTTCCCTGACTTGCTTCTAGATGGCGGTGCATTACAAAGTAAATGCATTCAGGCTTTTTCTGGGATTTGAATGGGTTGGAACAGGGTCACATTTAGGTACCCAATAGGTAGAACAGGATCTGGCTGCCAGTCTCCTGTTGACCAGCTCTTTTTCTAGCATACATCTCCCTCGCTTCAGAGTGGCATAAGCTCCCCATTCCCCTTGGCACAATGGTGTTAGCACGGTGACAGTGGCAATGCATGTGTACTCATGCCCTTATGCGCAGTCCTCCATTTGCAATCCCACAGTGCAGCCTTGCCTTGAGCAGAATGAGCTGTCTGACAGCATTTTTGAACCCGGCCCCGTAGGGGTGCAAGTAACTAGAAGTCCATCTTGTTTCCATGCACCCAGCTATATTTGTTCCTGCAGCTCACAGCCTCTGCACTGAGATCCAGCTTCATGCTTGCCCATTGCTGCCTGGTCCCAGGACAGGGGCTACATTTCCTCCCCAGGGGGTGAAGGAAATGCACGTCCCACAGGAACGCATGTATTTGCAACAGCCCCAAGGAGATGGCGAACCTGATGGCCCAAATATGAGCTCCACTGCTGTACCGAAGGAGAGGAGCCGAGGAGGCGAACGAGAACAGGGGGAGTTCAGGAGCTACCTGCACCACCCAC
Organism: Alligator sinensis; assembly: GCF_000455745.1. Taxonomy (NCBI): domain Eukaryota; kingdom Metazoa; phylum Chordata; order Crocodylia; family Alligatoridae; genus Alligator; species Alligator sinensis. The sequence continues at coordinate 3,511,235 of NW_005841887.1, read as the reverse complement.
CCATGCCTTCTGACCATGCCTTCTGACAGGCTGAATGCCAATTCAGCAGGAGCCCTCCCACTGGCCCTGTGGCCACTGCCCCTCCTGGGTTTTATGGCCCAGGCGTGCTTGTAGAAGCTGAGTAGGTCTTCAGACCTTAGGTTAGAAGCATCCCCGTTCATCTCAAACTGGTACTGCGGAAGAAAGGTTCACGTGGCTAACTTCATGTAACCAGTATTTCCATTACCAGGTTTTGAAGGACCTGGATTGGGTGGAATAGGACTACTGCATGTTTCACTCCCAGTCCCTGTGTCACGATGCACTGGGACTTGACCTGTTGTCGTTTATTAAACAAATGCAAAATTGGCTCTGAAGGAATCAGTGCAGAGAGTGCTGGACACCAGGATTATGGAGAACTGAAAGTGCTGTCCTCTTGTTTCTGCGCAGATGGAGGTTCCCACTTCTAGGAGGAAGCCACCAATTACAAGGGAAGCTACTGATAATGGCAGCAGTCACATTCAGCTGCTGTTTCCCTTGTATCCCCTGGTTTTGTTATTGTTCCAGTTGGGGTTAGATAAGGCTTGGGGCAGGGTACAGCCTGCCAGCTCCAAGGTGTGTTTGTATTCATTTTCTAAATATTAGGCCAAAGTGTAAGGGATCCCTTTGTGGAGTTTCTTTCTGGCATCAAGGTAAAGGAAGTAACCCTCTATTCTACCCTAGGGGTTGGCATTGTTTTTGGGCAGTGCGCCAAAAACACCCACAGCCTTGACTTGTAAGATGTTGGCGTGCCGGGGCGGATGGGGGGGGAGCCGCAAGGGGCCCGATCCTTGTTGTGGCAGTGCAGCCCCAGCCCCTTCCCCGCTGTCTGCCGTGAAGCATGCGTGCTTCACATGCCAAACAGAATGCCTTCACGTGCCATGCTCTGGCACCTATGCTGGGGGTTGCCTACCCTGGCTTTACCTTCATGATGTGCCCTGGGGCCCCTCCACGAATCCTGCATGAATCCTAGGCATTCACAGGATCTCCTGATCGCCACACTAGTTGCCCACTGCTTCACAGCATGGCTTCAGTGGGCCTGCAGTACAAGGGGCACATGCCTGCCATACCTACATGCAACATGCAACTTTGCCCCCAAAATTAACCCTCCAAAACTGGGCCGCATGCCTTTAGCAGGGAAGCGGTTGTATGTGCTGGAGTGGAAGCAGAGTGATGCTTCAATGGCTGTCACTTGTCTCTTGGGAAGCAGGCAGCTGGGGCAGATCTACCTCTCAGTGTCATAACTGGAGTTTTAACTCCCACGGTCACTACCAAATTGGCAGTGGCTTTTGGTTGAGCAATTTGGGACTGCAAGAAAGTTAAAATTTGAGGTCTTTCCCGAGTAGGAAAGGGAAGGCAAGTGAGCTAAAGAGTAGACTCTGCCCCTGCTCCACACGACCAGGAACTGGAAAAGTCTTTTTTTTCCTTCATTCAGCTTTCCCAAAACAGGGTGCTTGTTTTATTCAGGAGGTGTACAGCGTGCAAAAAAAATATGGTATCTTAAATGGAGGGCCTTGGGCCTGAAAGGGGTCCCCAGGAAGGTAACACAACTAAAGGCTGTATCATTCTCCCCAGTCATCTCCATGAGGTTTGGCACGGGGTGAGATTTTTCCAAAGATAGGAGGGGCTGCCTTTATGGGCATTTTGGGATGAAATGCAATGACTGGTGGTATTAAAACTAACCATTTGTTAATTAAATGGCGTGTGTTTTAACGGCCTTATGTGGCAAATTGAGTGTGTGATTATTCTGCAGGAATAAGAGCAGGTTCATTTGTTTTATCACTTTTGTCCTAGGTGGCTGTACCAGACACAGTAGAAGCAGCAACTGGGGCAGATATTCTGGTATTTGTTTTACCCCACCAGTTCATTTCACGAATTTGTGACCAGATTGCGGCTCACATGAAACCAGGAGCATTTGGAATTTCCTTGATCAAGGTAACTTGTGGTCCCTACAAAGTTCAGTCTGCCATGAAGAAATAAGTATGCTTGGTGTAAACCTTGGGGCCAAAAACTCTAATCCTTAACCAAGGATAAATGCAGTTATTCCCAATGGGAATTGCTACAGGTGTAAAGCAGGCTGAATATATATTACATAAATTTTCTCCTCCCAAGACTGCTCATGGCAGCATGCAAACTGTATGATCATGTCTATAACTGGTTTTGTAGAACTGAAGCGATGTGCATTTGGGATTTATTGGAGAATCTTTATTAAAAGCTGAAGGAATCTGAGATGAGGTTATTTTAAAGAGGGAGAGAAAAATCCAAACTAAAAGCTGGAGGCAAAACTACATGCTTTTCATTCCAGGGTGTCTACTTTGGATTGTGCTATAGAAAATATCAATCAAAGACACAAGTTGAAAGAAATACAATTAGCCTTCAGACCTACGGTTCTGCAGCATTTTTTTCTTTGAAAAATTCTCCTGCGAGAAGCAATGCTGCAGCCTGGCATACTTCCTGATGTGAAATGAGGCCAGGGTTCTTTTGTGATATCTTTTATTGGACTACCTGCATAGCTGGGAGAGAAGTTAAACAAGCTTTTGAGCGCACACTGCCCTTCCTTGGGTCTCACGTGAAAAGGTGCAGTCTCCCCTTTCAGGTTACCAGTCCCCGAGACTTGGGGCTGGCCCAGCCAAGGCAAAAGCCAGTTAATCAATCCAACTGTCTCAGTGTGATGAGAGAGACATTGCTCAATCCCCTGCAGTGCAATGCATGCACATAACTCACTAGGCCAACTTACAACAAGAAGCTTTAACCTCCTTGTTTGCACTGCTGCCTGCAATTCAAGGGCAGAGGTGTGGCCTGGGGCTCAGCTCCTGCCACTCTCTCCTTCAGCCTAGTGTGCTTTCCCTCCAGATCAGCACTGCTTCGCTGCCAGAAGTCAACCCCCTCTTTGATCCTCACATGGCACTGCTTGTCTACCAGCAGCCAGGTGGCACCGTGCTCCGAACGAGGCACGGCTGCAGTAGGTCTGCCACAGGCCTTGCCAGTTTCTCCAAAGGGGGCAGCTGCTTAGTGGTGTGCTTTGTTGCTCATGCACGTGATCCAGTCCACCCAACAGCCCAGCACCTTCCCCATCAGTGCTTCAGCACTGCAACTATTGCTGCCCCTCACCATTGGATTCCCAGGAACGCATCTAAGGGTCCCCTAAGGATTGCTGGCGGACTTCCTCCAAATAACCAAAATGTTACCTGGTCAATGTCCAGCTTTCACACGCAGGAAGCAAAATAGAAGGAAACCCAGCCTTGCAGAGCTTAAACTGCATGAAGACATTGGTTTCTGGTTGCCTCGGGGCTTGCTTAGGTGTTTGGCAAAGGCTGCCTTTGCTTTCTGAAGACGGGAATCAACTTTCTCTTTGTTACTAATTTGATCTCTCAGTAATTCTAGTATGTGGGACATCTACTGAGTCACAGAAAGTTATTTCCTACCCAGGTAGACTGTCAGGTGCCAGCTGATACAAGACCCAGGTTTTCACTGTTCAGAATACACCACTAGTGCACAACCATCGGTGCAGAACAGCTCACGAAGTAACTGAGTGGTAACTTTCAGTCTTGCCTGTAAATTCACGCAGATCTTGCACAAGAACAGTGAAACGCAGTACTTGAAGGCTTCATTATTTTAGAGCTATGGATCCTTGGTAGCAAAGTTTAACGCAGAAAGGAAAAAAGTCAGCATTGCAAAGTAGAGCCTTGTGCCAGCAGCTTTAACATGAGGGTTGGTCTTTGTTACTGCCGTGTTAGCTCAAGTTTCCTCCAGGAGCAACAGCAGTGACATTGCAAAGCAATGTGAGAACAGCAGAGCATTTGTATTAACAGCACAGAGCATCAGTCGTGTCCCCAGCGCATCATCCTGAATGTCAGCAATACCCTGACCCAAAAGGCCAGGCCAGCCAGCTCCAGTATAAAGCATCACCTAGTACAAGCTAGTGATTTGCATCTACGTAGGTCTTGGGTTAGAAGCAGCACCCTAACATTGCCATGAAGACGGGGCTGGTCCTTTCATCTAAATAACTCCCAGTACCACCGTACACATGCAAAGAAGCTACATTTCTTGCACAGCTACTCCATCACTACCATTTTTCTTATCCAACAATCTGACATCAAATGTTACCTTTTATGCAGGGGGTGGATGAGGGCCCTGAAGGCCTGAAGCTGATATCTGACATAATTCGGGAGAAGCTAAAAATAGAAGTCAGCGTGCTCATGGGGGCCAACATCGCCAGTGAAGTGGCTGATGAAAAGTTCTGTGAAACCACCATCGGTAAGTACCATTCAGGGAGCGTTACAGCCATGGAGCTCCAAATACCTTCTACCGCGAGCAGTCATTTCTAGCGTGAAATCCCTGGCAGAGACATAGCTCAGTGTCTGCAGAGAGGATCAAAGCATAACCTGTACTGGAAATGGGAGAAGCTTTGACAGTTCTAGTTGTAGGCATACCAACATGTGCAAACGTGTCTGATCCCTTCCCCATAGGGAATGGCAACATTTCCATCTACTTCAGTGGATGTCAGATCTCACCCACATGACTTCACATTCTTATATTGGCAGCAATTTGTTATTCTCTTCCATTAAAGTTTGGGCTCAATTTGCTCCTACAGGAATAAGAGATTCCTATTAATGTCAGAGGGATCTGTACTAAGCCCATAAAATGTTGATACCCTAGACTGGATAGTACAAGCTCTATGTGTATTGAAGGTGCACCATTCCCCAAGCTGAAAATGTTTTCAGTGTTCCTACCTCTTTGTAACTGAAGTTATAATACTGTTCCTCCCTCCCCCTCAAGCTGCTTGTTGAGTACAAGGTGTGGTGGGGAGAGCTGGGTCTGAGCTTACTTAGCAAGTTTTAATAATGACTTACAGAATCTGTTATGGGAATCCAACCTGCATGGGCAACTTGATTGCCTCTTCCCAGTGGTCTGTACAAATCTTTGAACATTTTATGCCCACGCTATGGTAGGAAGAGCAAAATATCCACCATCCTATCAGCTTCTGCTCTCGGAGGGTGTAATTAGACCATTAGGGACGTTCATTGAGAAACTTTCATTGTATGGGGACAGTTTATCCTTACCTTGCTTAAGGCTGAACTCTGGGTTTGAGATGAACCATACAGAAGAGTTTGCCCCTTGTTTCTGGTCCCCTCTCCTCAAAGAGTTTCTGCGCCTTGGTATCCATGCAGGCCAGAGATCCCATCACCAAGAATCACACACACTGACCAGCTGGGAAACAAAAGGGTGCAAATATCAGCCTGGATGTGAAGGGAAGGAGCAACCCTATAAGTTACAAGACCACTGAGCTCAGGGCAGATTTTATTTGAGAACAGAGGGCTTGATTGTCAGAGATGCTGAATGCCTAGAAATTGCACCAGGATGTGTGAATGGTAGCTGATGATTTCCTGTGCGGAGCACTGCTGGAAATAAAATCCAGTCCAGTTGTCTAAAAACTGGGTAAAAGCTCCATTCAAAGATCCTTGCAGAGTTTAATGAAGCTCCCTGAAGCAATGGAGGCCTTCAACAGGACTGCCATTCAGGGCCAGCCAGCCCTTATCTCTGTGCCAAATTAGAGTGTTTTAATGAGGCTATACTTGACCTTTGTACGGCTGGTAACGTGGCATTACTCCAAAAGCGCAAACACCGAACATCCTGGTCTCAGGGTCTCCCCCCAAGTGAGAATGCATTTGGCATCAAGCATTTACCCCTATAGGTTAATACTTAGCAATGTTTACGTTTTTAGAGCCATGTGCAAATATGATCTGGATATAGCCTCTTAGCAGAGTGCCTGGAGGTTTGAGTGACTCATTTGTGCCCTAACTATGAAGCAGTAGCCAAGCTAGACTCAGAGCTCAGGAATTTAACCCAGCACTGGGCTGGGTGGGGCTTCAGGAGCTGAAGGCATATTTGAGCACAGCAGCGCCGAGTTGTTTCCTTAAGGGATTAGATCAGAAAAACAACATTTGACAAAGCTGCAGTGATACAAGGGCAAGTCTTGGGTGCACATGGTTTTGGAGGCCATCTGCCATTAACCTCTCCAAGTGTATTGTCGGTCAAGTATTCAGCTTATGCACTGTTACTGGCCATCAGCTGTGAGAACTACTATTACTTAATCAATCCCCCCATACTAATGCCCAGCAACATGGTTTAATGCCCCCGCCCCAAACAGTCCCTATTCCCTTTCCTCCGTATCTTTTTAACCATAGACATTTTCTTCACCCTGTAACCTGTGGAGCAAGAAACATGCAACTTTCATCTTTCCTTTTGCAGGGTGCAAAAATGAAAAGCACGGGCAGATCTTTAAAGAATTAATGCAGACCCCGAATTTCAGGATTACCGTGGTGGATGACTGTGATACAGTGGAGATCTGTGGAGCCTTAAAAGTTAGTGCTTCCAAACCAAATGCATTGTATTAGGGCTGAATTCTACCCTCAGATGGAGGCTGCATGGTCCAGTCTTGCCTCTGCCATGAAGCTCTTTGGTAGCTGAGGCTGCCAGTTGTCCAGCATATGATGTCTGTAGCTATTTCTGTTTTATAAGGATGTACGTAGAGTACCAAGGTTGGTAAGGGACTTCAACACAAATCCCAACCATACTTTGCTACTGCAGGCATGCCACTTGCCTCTGAGGGCAGAATTGAGTCCATTATATTTCCTTGTCAGTTTTAGGCATGGGACTTACCCCGGGTACAAACCGCCCCCAGTAGAGTATAACCCTTATCACTAGGTGCTGTTTTAATATAAATCATAAAGGAATGTGTCTGCTTTGTTCAAGCCAGGACCAGACATAGGATTCAAGTTAGACCTTTCTTCACCTGGGAGCTTGCTTGTTTTAAGAGGTCACAGGATAACGGACCTATTTAATCAAATATCTTTGCCCAAGGTTCAGGTAATATCTTATAAAATAGATTACCCTGAGACTGAGTTCTGGGGGCTGCTTGCGTCCTCGCAGTAATGGGACTCCAGTCTCAAGTGGGAGCTTTGCATGCAACCTCACTAGAAACAAAAACACACTGTGCTGAGCAGTGGATTTTCAACTTGCATACAACTCAGTCAATCATGTTAACACTCAACTCACCTTGACAAGCAACATTTTTGACAAAAGCAGAACTGGCTCAGAGATTTACCTGGCAGCAGATTGCCTGTTCATATGCATATACATGTACCCTATAGGCTTTCCAGCCACACACTGGAGTCATTTTTGAGGAAAAGGCTCTAGTTCTGCTGTCCTTGAAATCAGAGTTTTAGCATTGACTTTGCTGAGAGCAGAACTGGAGTGTGCAAATATGAGGACACCATGCTTGGGGGTATCAGCACCAAGGAACCTATTACTGTCACACGGGGAACTACATCTCTGAATCAGAAATGGGGGATACCGATTTTTATTAAGATCCACACTAATTTTCTTTGAGGGGGTGGGTAAAAATTACTCAGCCTTCTGCAGGAATCTGCCAACTTTGCTCTAAAGTAGCATGAGGCTATAGTACCAATGCTTGTTTATACATTATGTTGGAAGGGGGAAACCCAAGAAAGAGCTAATTGAGGGCAACAACCATATAAACAGAAGGGTTCTGGATCTAAGATTGGCAGCAAAGGGAAAATATTCATTGCACGCACCCAAAATAAAACAAGTAGCTGGTTTAAAACAAGCTACTTCCACACACTTACACCTGGAAATAACAGTGGAAAAGGGTGGGGGTTTTTTAGCTTTTAGAAGTCTATCTGCCTAATGTTTGAGAATAGTAAGGCATTAAATATACTCGGAAGCATTAAGGACTTGCAAATTTAAGGCAGAGTTCACTTACAGTCAGCAGATATTGGAGAACTACATGTCTAATGGTTTCTCTCTCTTCTGTATATTTTCCATTAAATTGATTGCAGAACATAGTAGCTGTAGGAGCCGGGTTCTGCGATGGATTGAATTTTGGTGATAATACCAAGGCAGCAGTGATTCGTCTGGGCCTAATGGAAATGGTAGCTTTTGCAAAGCTGTTCTGCAGGGGCTCCGTGTCAATAGCTACTTTTCTGGAGAGCTGTGGCGTTGCTGATCTAATCACTACATGCTACGGGGGACGCAACAGGAAAGTAGCAGAAGCCTTTGTACGCACTGGAAAAGTAAGGAGACATCATAAATTAACGTGCTAATAAGTCACGAAGCATATTATGTAGATATCATGAGCATTCTGTCTTCTTGATGATGGATAAACCTAGCCGCAGGGCTCCCTTTGCCAATTACAGATGGATGCAGGAAAAAAAGCATAGCATGTTTTTCCAAGTGCTTCCCAAAGATTGGATGCTTTGGGCAGAACAAAGATCATTAGAAGTTGGAAGAGACAACAGCATCTCAGTTTAAGAGCAAATGAAAATCTTTTCCTTTGGCACAGCAAATTAGGTTGTTGCTTCCTTCCTGTCAAAGCCCAGTTTAGAGAATAAGCTGAGTTACTTCTGTGCAAGCTTCCCTGCTACCTTCTGTTCATTAAGCACTTGGTCTCTGACAGAAGTGCAAAACAGGGATAAGTTTTACACTGGTAGAGCCCGTCCATCTTGAGTGCACCTGGCTTCAGTTATGCAGCTGCTTTTCATGCTGTTGTAGTGATCATCCTCTCTTCTTCTAGTCTATCGAGGAGTTGGAAAAGGAGATGCTGAATGGACAAAAACTACAAGGTCCTCAGACGTCAGCTGAAGTGTACAAGGTTCTGAAACAGAAAAACATGGTTGATAAGTAAGTAGGTTGATCTTTAAATATCCATATGATAGACTGAGGGGGCGACAAATGATGTTGGCCAAAGTTAGCAGTTCACATGAATAGTCCCCGTGAAGTACATGATCTGTCCATTTCCATCAGGGCTGATGTCCACATCAAGGCACAATTCATACCAAAATCAACACGTTGAAGGTGGACAGCATTAACATAAATGTTGGCTCAATGACGCATCAAAATTCAGCATTTCACCCAATGGTCCCCTTGGGAAAATGGCTTGAGCAATAGTCTTGATACCTGATTTGTAAATAAATAGGATTTCATGCTCTGGCGATGTCACCAGTACACTTTGCACCAACAGCATCCACAGAATGAACAGTAATGAGTATATTCTGTCATATTATGATACACAAACAAAGTATGCTTGTGTACTGAATTATTAAACCCTATTTTTTAGTATTATAATGGCACAAAGGAACAGTACTAGGCTATAAAAGTAATTTAAAACAGATTTTGAATGTTATGTAAGTGAACGAATATGAATTAAAATTACCCTTTGCCTTTCCTCAACTTACACAGTGAAAACATCAGCGCAGGAACTAGTTTCCAAGTTCTGTTGCAATAGCACAGTGCTGAAATAGCTGGCATGCAAACTCTGCAAAGAGGATGCATGTTTAAAAACTCTTCCATTAGAATTGTACTAAGGCAAATTTATTTGGTTTTAGATTTCTTAGAGGCTTGTTTTGAAATAATCTAAATGTTGGACCAAAAGCGACCTGACAGCATCCCTTTAATCGTATGGGGAACACTTGGTCCAAACCAATTCCGCTTGCAGCTGTACAGTCATTAACTTTCAAGGCAGCGTGCAAAGGGAAATAAAATCTTTCTATATGCTACAGTAAGAAAAGTATTAAAGATTTATTTCTGCTTGATCTTACCTTCAAAATATTCAGAATCACCTCTTCTTTGCTTGGGAGAATGATACTCAGGTACAAGTTCTCAGCCTTTAATTGAAACTGTTGGGTAGTTTCAAGACAACTCTTCTCCCTACTGTTTTGCTAAATATTGGATCTAAATAGACTTTCCATCCCCAAGAAATGAACAGTCTAAAAATACCATGCTAAATTGCTCCAATTTCATTTTCTTGGGACCATGCTTCACGCCCAGTTGTAGATCTCCAATCAATCATTAGTGCAGCCTTCTAGAAGAAAAGATCCACCCAACCTGTATAAAGGGACATTAAAAAAACCAAAGCAAAACAACATGCAGAACTAAGAACTTCCAGCCTTTTTTTTGCATAATAAATGAGTCAAAGTCCATACATTTTCTGAACTTGTATGTTCTATTGAAACAATCTAGGAGTCTATTAAATAAGCTCTAAAAACTTTTTTAACTCTCCCCATCCTCTTCTTAGGTTTCCATTGTTTGCAAGCGTCTATCAGACCTGCTACGAGGGTAGGGTGGTCCAGGAATTCATCTCGTGTCTGCAGAATCACCCAGAACACATGTAAAGGATTTGTGTATTGTTCATCTGGTTGTGTATTCATCTTTTCAGGGTTTCTCTCACTCAGCAGTAAATAAAGCAGCCAAGTAAGTCATTTGGAGATGTTTGTGCACAAAGCAACCTATATTCTTTCTTTTGGAGTGAAATATATGGGTTGATTTTTTTTTAATGTCATCTCCAAGGAAGCAGGAGATTAACAGTAGAATTTAATAATCTTAAGTGTTTGACTTGGGTTGGACTTTTCTGAATTATTCCTAGGAGAATTCCTCCTTATTAACTAAAAAGTAGGTCCATGCTCATCTGCCACACCCAAGTTGAGTCTAGTTCTCATGCATCTCATCACTTTGTCCACTACCATTTCAGATATCAAGACAGTGGGAAATGCAGCTGGTTTGAAGAAAAACACTCAGAAAATAAATCAAGATTAACTAACTTTTTTTTTTTTAATGACTACCTCTTAAGGCTGTTAAATGAGTAAGCATTGGGCTTTGTCTCCCAAAAAAGCCCTGCATTTCAGATGTGGTGTGTTCAGAGGATTCCTTACTTTAGTTTCCTAATATAAAGCTCCAACTCCGTTGCTAAAATACTGTTAATATAAATGGACTGTTCACTAGATAAGTAAACGAAGCAATTTAAATAATGAAGGTAAGAGTACCTCCAAAGCTTCCAAGTCTCTAGGGAGGGATTCTCATTAATTCCTTTGCTTGCAGCACAAAGATTTTTGGAAGCACCAAATGACTACAAAATGCATCTGTGTTAAGCTTCAAGATTTTTTGACAATTAGGAAACTAGGAACTAAGCTTGGTTAAGACAGTAAAAAGTTGAGAGATTATTGGGGTGCATGCCCTGATGTACCCTGGCTCCACTAACATTGATTGGGTGTGAGAAGTATAATTTGGCCAAATAGGTTAAATCCTCTGACACTTTAACTGTAAACACATGGACTAACCGCTACAGACGCACAAACAGTGCCTATACGATTACACTGGTGATGGACCGTGCTGCATTTCAACCCCAGACAAGTTTCTTCTATAGGCCAATCCAATCCCACACTTCACCCAGAGCAACCTACAGTAGCAGGGTCTCCTAGAGATAATGCTAGCCATTTTCATCACACACGCTGCAATCCTGAGAAGTAAAATATCTATATTCGCTTCTGAAGCTTAGACAGGTGTTGGCTTATACAAAGTATTTTCATGGTGGTGATAGCAGGCAGGTTTTAAGGTTATCCATTCAGTTTGTAAGCACTGGTTTATTAGTGTATGTGGCTAACTTTGCTAAGTTGAGGTTTCTCAGGTTTTCAAGTGATCTTTGAAAGGAATGGGGGCATGCTTTTGAATTCTCTAACCTCTCTGGCAGGTGTATTTTGAGACAGAGCATAATTTGGTTTTGCAGCACAGTGCTTGTGCCCGATTTTCAAAATGCCGCATTGGAAGTATGATATTTTGATACATTGACGGACGTATTGTTCTGAAAGCTTGCAGAGTTTTTCATTTTTGAGAGATGCTCCTTCACATTTTACTACAACAGTTACACCTTTGGCATTCATCAGATAATTAAGGAATCAGAATCTCAAGGCCACGGACAGGCAAATGGGTTAAAAATTGTGGGCACACAAACTGTCCCAGTTTGAAAGAGCTGTAGAGGTGTAATACAGCCCCAAAAACAGTTTAACTCCTGCTCTAGCAGTGTCAAAATTTACCCCCGGATGAACCAGGGCTCATTTTCACACCCTTAAAACTCCCGTCACGTAGGCCTGAAGAGTCTGCTCAGTCGTATGCAGCTGCTGCCATGGTGCACTTTGCTTCAGGTTTAGGTATCAAGGTTTGCCTCTCCAGTGATGTAGCTATAGCTACTACCTTAAAGCTGGCCAGGAGAACTAGAGCACATCTCCATTGCAGTCTGCCAAGAAGCACAGTCAATTAGCCTGCACAAAGCTCCTTTCTGCCAGAACTAGGCATCTTCTAAGACCTTTTAAAAGCCAGCTCAGGTATCTCTACATTACACTGCAATGTAGGCATATCTTCACATCAGCGGGAACTGTGTGAAAAAAGAAACAAAACCAAAAAACCTCTCTTCTGTAGCTTTGGGGGGGGGGGGGGGGTAAATCAGTTTTTAATCTTTTTCAGGAAAATTTGTTAATTTGTTAGATCATTTTAAAAAAGGGAAAGTATAAAGTGCAATCATGGGATTTGCATCTTGGGTACTTCTTTGTACTCCTTAAACCAAACTCCAATGCAATTATTTAAGATCTAATATTTTACAGCAATTTTAAGTTTAAACAATGTATCTCAAATATGACTTTAATATATAAGCAACTAAATATGCTAAATTTATAGACTGCTGGTGTAATTTCATTTTTTGGGGAAAAAACCCTCTTAAAATAAATAACAATTGTAATACCTAATAAACTACTCTCTCCTGGACTGTGCTTAGTGTTTGAATTGTAAATGCATATATCATTTCTTAAAGTGAATGGCAATCAGATAGGCACTTGAAGGAGCAGGTGGTGATTAGGAACAGTCAGCATGGATTCACCAAGGGCAAGTCATGCCCAACCTGATTGCCTTCTACGACAAAGATGACCGTCTCTGTGGATGCAGGGAAAGCATTGGATGTGATCTACCTCGACTTTAGCAAGGCTTTTCCCCACAAGCAAGGACTTTAGCCAGGTCTCCCACAACGTTCTTGCAAGCAAGCTAAGGAAGTACAAGTTGGATGAATGGACTATAAGGTGGATAGGAAACTGGATCATCAGGCTCAGAAGGTAGTAATTAGTAGTTTGATGTCCAGTTGGCAACTAGTATGGACTGCCCAAGGGGGTGGTCCTGGGGCCAGTTTTGTTCAATATCTTCATCAACAATCTGGAAGATGGGAACCAATCTGGTGGGTATAGTAAATACACTGGAGGACAGGGCTAGGATTGAGAGAGACCTTGACAAATTGGAGGACTGGACCAAAAGAAAGCTCATAAGGTTCAATAAGAAGGGCAAAGTCCTGCGTTTAGGATGGAACAATCCCATGCACCAGTACAGGCTGGGGACCAGCTGTCTAAGCAACAGCTCTGCAGAAAAGGACTTACAGGTTACAGCGGACAATAAGCTGAACATGTGCCCTTGTTGCAATGAAGGCTAATGGCATTCTTGGCTGCATTAGTAGGAGCGCTGCCAGCAAGGCAAGGGAAGTGATTCTTCCTCTCTATTCTGCACAGGTGAGGCCACATCTGGAGTCATGTGTTCAGTTTGGATCTCCTACTACAGAAAGGATGTGGACAAAATGGAGCGAGTCCAGCGGACAGCAGTCAGAATGGTTTGGGGACTGGGGCACGTGTCTTGAGGAGAGGCTGAAAGAACTGGGATTATTTAGCTTGGACAAGAGCAGACTGAGCGGGGATTTAACAGCAGCCTTCAACTCCCTGCAGGGTGGGGGCGGTCAAAAAAGGATGAAGCTGGACTCTTCTCAGTGGTGCCAGATGAGAGAAGAAGGAGCAACAGTCTCAAGTTGTAGCAAGGGAAGTTTAGGTTAGATATCAGGAAAAAAACTCTTTCATGGGTAGGGTGTTAAAGCACTGGAACAGGTTACCCAGAGAGGTGGTGGTGGAAGCTCCATCCTTGGAGGTTTTTAAGACTCAGCTCAACAAAGCCCTGGCTGGGATGATCTAGTTGGGGCTGGTCCTGTTTTGAGCAGGGGGTTGGACTAGATGTGACCTCCTGAGGTCCCTTCAACCCTCATTTTCTACGAGTCTATGATTTAAGATGCCACCATTTTCTAGACAAGATTTTTTTTTATTGAAGTACAAGAACTTTCCCATGATTTAAGCTGGCAGTACCTTCCACACTAAAATAAAATATTCTACTTGATAAACACCACAAACAAAAGTTAGCCCTTACATCTCAATTCCAGTCATAAAAAAAAAAAAGTAAAATAATTTATTCTATATTTACATTCTGTAACAAAATAGGAAACATTCATGCTTAATGTCATAGTCAGTTCTCTCATCCAAAACGTTACTTCTATTTTGAGGATAAGCTTTATATTAAAAACCCCCCCACCAAAAACCAACCCAACCCCACCCGACATTTGTACTACCGAAGCTTGATGCTGTAGATCGCACAAAAGTGGACTGTAGGAACGCACTGTATTACATACACATATTATATTGCCCTAATCCTGCAAAGTGCTATATCCAGGCAACCCTCAAATTGAAGTCGGTGGTATTTGACATCATTTTTCAGGGTCAGAGTCCTAAACTGATCAGCTAGTCTACTAATGTGACATCAATAGGAAATTTTAAGAAGGAACTACATCTGTTGAACTTCACTAAAAGATACCTTTGAGTAGAAAAGATTTTCAGAAGAACAGGAAATATTTGAAAAGAGGCACTGTCCTTCACAGACAAAGGACAAGTTACTTGTCTTATTTTTAGATGATGTGTTTACTTCTAATTTACTAGTGCATATCAAAAAAAAAACAAAACAGTTACCTTGTACCAACAGTCAGAGTTAACACCAGGACAAAACTCTTTACATCCCTGCTAGAGATCCAGACCCCCAAGTCCTCCCAGGAGCTCAGTTCATTCAATGAAGGCAGAACTGCCTGATGAACTAGGGAATTTTTCTAATTACGTACATATTTTTTGACCAAGAATTATTTTTCCCCTGCTTCCCTCTACTTCTTTGAAATCAGCACCACTAGCATGTTCCTACTTAATACAAGTGTCTTTCAAATTAGTGTCTTGGATTTAAAATAGGGGAGGAAAAAAAAAAGTCAAACCCCTTTGAGAGCTCTGGCATTTCTTCCTTTAAGTAAATAAGTGCTACTTTATAAAATAAAATATTCTGTACATTTCTGGATTAAATCAAAAAGGCTCAGCTACAATAAGCCAAATAAATTATTTGCTATGCCAGGAAGAAAACTGGCAGTAATGCTACCTGTTCTGGAGAATAAATTAATGCCTACTTGGGATATGGTTGAAATTGTATTTACACAGAAAATGCAGTAAGTTCATCACACAATAAGTGCAACCAGAGAACCAGAGTAGCTGCCTTCAGGTTACTAAAACCTAGCACCACACATTTCACTGGGGCGACTACATATAAGGCTACTGACATGATTTTAAACCACAACTTCTAGCCGCACTCTGCATCCTGAAATGGTTTACGCTTCCTACTGTATTAAACGCTGCTCTTAAAAACCTGAGCCACATTTTTACCTAACTCGGTTTTAACTTTCAAATCTCAAAGCATGTTAAAAAAAATTAAACCAAAAGAAAATATAGAACTGAGGTAGTCAGTTATGTCTTCTGAGAGTGAAAGAGATATTCCCATTTATTGACAGCCACCTCCTTGCTCTCACCTTACGGGTGATCTCAATATAGCCATCAGCTGTCACTCAGCTACAATGGGGCTACCAACTTTTAGCTTCCTAACAGGAGGACACAAAGTGTTTGAATTAATCAACTGAAGTATATTTTTCCAGGCAGTTAATTTCCAGTTCTGCAGTTGACAGCTGGATCCTTAACTGTTGTATGTTCTCAGAAACCAGAACTTGAAATCTCAGATTATTAAGGCAATTACCTTTTTACTTCGTTGGATACACTATAGCAGCTACTCAGCACATACTGCTGTCAACCCTGCCCGCAAGTGCTCCGAAAGGTAGGAAAGCTTTCTCCGTATATACAATACAGCTATAGGCATTTTCACCACTTACAGGATATGATGCAGAAGTGGGCGAGCACTGACATCCCAACCCAGCTTTCAGGTTTTACTCAATTCTCTGGGGAGGGAATGAAAATTCAAGGCAGACAACTGCTTAACTGAAAACAAGATTATTCACTCGACGGCAACAAGATTCACACTTGAACACACAGCAGACCGGTATCAAGTGCCAAGTACAATAAGTTAACACTAGTAAAAATGCTTAACAGATACAAAGTGAATCAGAAACTTGAGACAGTGCAAATATTTTTTACATGAAGGAAAAAAAACAAAACTACTAAACCCACAACCCCGAAAAGTTTTCAAGTATCAAAAGCATCATTGTTGTGTGATACTATTTAAATCTATTATTGCACAACAGACAAAAGATACAGTATTGATCTCTGGGACTGAAGTAGTCTTCTTGGACCAGTAGGGATTTTTAAAGTCATTCCACACTAGCAGTTGACTTGAGTGTGCTATATAGCAAAATAATCAGTGTCTATTCATCTAGTCAGTCTCTATTCATCTTCTCTTTAGTGTTTCTTAATTTTTAATTTGTGCATATTTAAAGCATTTGATCCCCAATTGTATTGCTTAAAAAAACCCTTAGATTATAAAGCTAATCTAGGCCTTGTGCAATTTAAAGCAAAATCGAGTCAGAAGGGAAGTAGCCTAATTTCAGTTTAAATGTCTTAGCAATAGCTCGGGGGGGACACTCACATGGGCTGCATTACAAAAAAAATCCTTCTGTAGAAAGGTTTTCCCTCAACATCCACATGTCTCCAGTGGTAATTACTGATCATTCACCAGGAGCCAAGGGATTTTTATTTCACCCCATTTCCCCATCTTAATAAAAGGAAGCAAGCAAATCCTTTGCCAGAGCGCAAAACTGGACAGGAAGGATTGGAGACTTATCTTCCACCTTAGCACTTCAGCTCCCTCACGGCTGCTACAAACAGCTTTCTAAAATTAAAACCACCAGCAGGGCAGCTTAGAGCCTCTTTTGCTCCAAGCCAGAGCTATATGTATCTCCATCTAGCGCTACAGACTGGAAGAGCAGCGACTGCCAGAGCAACAAGTCTAATCAAGTCACCAGTACTAGATCTAGTAGCTTTTGGCCACCATCAACAGGTGTGCCATCGGGGCACAATTTGACCATGTGTGGTTCAAATGTAGTTGTTTGCCTTCCCTTATTTTGGATACCTGCACATCTGGTACAATGTCAGAGATCTGCTACATGCCCATCAAAAGAGCCAGGCAGTTTTTTGTTTCTTTGGAAGGGGGGAGGGGGGGCGGGGAGGGAGAAGACACTGGTCGTGTTTTGATCTAAAAAGACCAACAATATTCCTTTAAGACTACAGTGGCCACCCCTAACTTTTTCCCCAATGGAAAGTGAAATTCAAGTACAACCCTCTACATTCACATGTAGAATAAGCCTCCCTTATTTCGTTGCTCTGTAGGCAAAAAACCACATAGTGCAACTAAAAAAATCCTCATCCTGGTCTGGCATCTGGAGTTACTGAACTTAGTAGAGTGAAATATTGTGAACACGGTATCAAAATTGTAATAGCCTGATGAGTTACCCTGACAAGATTAAAATATTTAATGCATCAAGTTTTGCATCAGGATTGGCACACATGAAACGAGTGGGATTTCTAAAATGCTTCCTTTGTTTAAAAAAAAAAAAAAAAAAAAAAAAAAAGCATTTTGTGCATCTGTTAAGAGTTTAAATGAATGCAAGGGATCAGACGCATCAGGAACAACAAATACCATCCATTCATTGAGCTGCAATGCACAAATTGAAATTTTGGAAGCAATCCCATCATATCAAACTAGTCTTATTTTTCTTCCTGTAAATTGAAACACAGTAAAAGCCTGTTTGGGCCACAGTTACTAGCAGTGATGACAACTGATTTTGTACATGGCTTTTGACTAAAGAAACACTGAGGTATATCTCTAGCTTGAGGATGTCTTTTTAAGCACCTTGCTATCACTCACATAAAAGGTTTCACAAAACAAAACCCAAGTTGCATTACAGAAAAGTTCGTATTTCACATCTTTGCCATTAACAATTGAGTTCATAGGTTTCATAGACATAGTTGCCAGGTTCCCGAATACAACCAGCATCCTTGATCCCCAAAGTTGTTAGTGTCATCAAAATTAAAAAGTCTGAATTCAGAAAATACTGGCACTTGTTGAGATGACATAGTAAACTTTGCCCTTCTCTCGATGACCTAGCTGCTGCTATCAGCATCTCCTTGGCTACAATCAGTAGAGCTACCTGTCTTGAGACCAAACAACGAACGGCTTGTTCAATGCGAGACCGCTGCTGGTGCGGACAGTGTGCTGCTCTATGGTTGTACTCTAACTTGAGGAGTGTAGCCTGAGGGTTGTGTGTCTTGGAGTACATTTTTATCCACACCTAGCTCCACACACACAGGAGAAATCCAGCTAGCAGAGGGAGCAAGTTAGCCATCAACAACCAGAGAGTTACAACCAGGCTTGAGGAACAGGAGCATAGATCTGGAATAGAGAAAAAGCAAGAATATATTTTTAAGCTATGCACTTAGAAGTAGGCTAATGTATAATAAAGCATTTTAGCCTTTTAAAGGCGAGGAACTTTGCCGGTGTGTGTTTAGCTCTTAAGACAGAAGCAGCACAATGTATTTCCTATATCTACCGTTACAGAAACACCAACTAGAAGAGGGCCAAAAATGTATATAATAGTATGGCCAAAAAAAAAAAAAAAAGGAAATTTAAAGAGGAAGGTGGGAAGAATAAAAGCATTACAAAGAGTGACGTCTCAGACTTCAAAAAAAGTCCGTTTCCTTACTACTTATGAACTAGACTGAGATACCAATATGTAAATTAAAAACATAACTAAAAATGTAAAAAGAGAACTTTCTGGGAGGGGGGGGGGGAGGAGGGTCCATCCCTCTAACTTTTCAGTAATTTTTCTTCCGCTGATTTGTAGTAAAATGGGTGATATTATCATAACACAAAAGACATAAAACAATGTAAAACAAAACATTCATGAACAGTTCCAGACATCTAGAGAGAGCACCCTATACACAAAAGTAATGTTCGTGTTTTCAGTCGGGAAGCTGGGGGTTTTTTTCTTGTTTTTTTTTCTTTTTCCTCGGAAAAAGCAAGCCCGGAGATGCGGTGCGTGCCATGCAGTTGCCAAAAGGGCTGCCAAGATGGGGCAGTGCTCTGTTAATCCTATTGCAGCCGTAGCTATTGGCTTGTACCTGAAGCTGCAAGTGAGCTGCTGGTAGTAGCTTGATGAGGCTTATGATACGAAAACAGCACTATCTACAGGAACTTGTATAAAGCGCTACGGTACTTACAGTAAAGAACTAACAGTCTTTCTACTGCTTCTGCAAGGGTCTGGGGCCTAACCTTGTGCGACACACAGCAAGTCCTTCTGGAAGCAGCGTGTCCGGGAAATGTGGCATCCAGAAGACAATCTGAGTGCAGTAGCTAGCATCAGTCCTGGTGGCACACTTTCTGGACACATTGTTGCCAGGAGGACTTACTCCATGTCACAGTCGGCCAGGACTCTGGAAAATGTTTCTGTCTACATTCTGCCTTCCAAACACAAAGATGCGTGTTTAATTTGGAACATGCTGTATGCAAGAAAATACGGTGTGCACCATGCTAAATACTTTAAAAGCTACTACTGCTCGTTTAATAGATTTCATAGACATTAGGGCTGGAAAGGACCTCAGAAGATCATCAAGTCCAGCCCCGTGCCCGAGGGGCAGGAAGTCAGCTGGGGTCATAGGATCCCACCGCTGAAATATTGCCACGTGGATGGAACAAAGCAGTTGTCCGAATAGCACACAACAGCGCACAAACATTAAGGACAGCAGTGGTGACAAATCTAGCATGGTGATGGGAGGGAAGGTTTACACAGGCACAGTGTATTTACCCCAATCTGGGACATTGGAATAGTTTCAGCGTTCAAGAGAAGGAGCATGGCACTAATCTGAATAACATGAAGGTTTTTACTTTCTTTAATCAACTTCCATTTTAAAAAGTAACTGGTTTATTATAAAATGGAAGCTGTAAATCCCTGAGGTCAAACCGCTTGTTACTGTCAAACAGCTAACCCTGTAGTCTTTCACATTTTTGGGGATGTTACCCCTGTGAGGTCAAATTCACATGCAAAATGATAGAAGTGCTAATTAGGGCTGTGTGAAGCTTCAGTCGCTGATTTGATTTGGAGGAGATTTGTCCCAATTTGGCAGCCGAATCTCCGAATCGAATCAAGAGACCCATTAATCTCTCCAAATCGAATTGGAAACCTCTGATTCGATTCAGAGAGTTTCGACTCTAGACAGCTTTACGTATTTTTTCTACGTACCTCAAGGTACCAGGCGTGGCTCGTGAACACTGAGATGGTGGGGTGGATGGAGCGTCCCACAGGAGCATGGGGAACGCCCCCCCCCCGCCAGTGATCACCGTGCTGGGGGGGGTCCCCTGCGTGCTTGACAGAGGACCGCCCTGCACTCCCGTGGGATGCTCCATCTGCCCTACCATCTCAGCGTTCACGAGCTGCCTGGTACCTCGAGGTATGTAGAAACAAAACCAAACGAACAAAACATATAAAGCTGTGTCTACGGCCGAATTGCTGATTCTGAAATCAGAATCGAACATGCAGATTCAGCCAAAATAAAAATCGGGACAGTGATCTGAATCAGCAAATCGAATCACTGTCCCCCGAATTGGAATCAAATACTGCCTGCTTCACACACCCCTAGTGCTAATTCACTATCCCACTAGGACTCAAAGTGGGAAATACTCAGACCTCTAGAGGCTGCAAGAGCCTTCTAGACACACATATCGATACTCTCAGAAGGATAAGCTAAAGAAGACACCACATGAAGTGGCTCCCTCTTTCAGCCAGGTTTGTTCCAAATAGTTCTCTCCCCACAGACAAGCGGAAATGTGGTCAAGCAGCATTAAGATGCAACCACTCTGACTATGCTCCCTTCCCTCCCAAAGTTTTCTGCAATACAGAACGGAAATAAAAAAAAGATCTGACCCTCCCTTCCTATTTACTTGTCAGAAGTAGTCTTTTCAGAAAGATGTTTATAGCAGGATAAAAGTTGTTTAGATTTTCTAATTCACAAAAATGCAACCCACAAGTTATTTTAGAAGTTACTCACACTGCCAAACCCTGGTGACACTTTTTAATACTGATTAAAAAAAGAAAGAGAGAAAAGTTTTGGGGTGCTTTCCCTGACTGTTTCATGTAAACAAATCGTAAGGCAACCTACCAATCTGTGCGACCTTTGTTAAGTTAGAAGCTGGAGGATCCCGTTCAGGGGGACAGGAATCACAAAAATCCCAGCAGGCTGGACAAATCAGATTCCCAACATGCACCCAGCCATTCATCTGAATGCTAACGGTTAATACTTGGCCTGAGCGACTGCACAAGTATGGAGTGTCCTTGACCCAAACATGCAGCCCTTGGGGAGAACAAGAGACCTTAAAATAAAGAAACACAGTCAGGTCTGGTGTATTAAACCAAAATTTTGTCTCAATCTGTTTAATCATCAGACACTTGTTTTTAATTTGTCCAGTAAATATTTGGCTCACAAACAGCACGGATGAAATGGAAACAAGTAGTACTGAGTTAAGAACAATTAGTTATTTTGATCTATTTTCTTTCAAGAAATCTTTAAGGATTGGTGGTATTTTTCTATGAGATTATGCTGACCAAATTAAGAATCTGGCAGTGCCTTTTTATGAACACATTTAAATATGCTGACTTTCAACCCAAATTTCAGAACCCTAAGTGATAAAGCCCAGAGATTATCAATTATGAAAGAAATCCCCCACCTAGCCAGTGCCTTCCACCTTCCAAGTTGACGAAGGTGGATCAAGTTCAAATTTCGTGTCCACCTCCAAAATTCAGTTTGATTCACAAACATGAATTCAACTTCAATACTCCTGTGGGGACAGATTCCCAATATAAACTTAAGCATCCCATGTAAATTGTGGAAACTGAAACATAAAAGGAAACTCTGAGTGAGTAAATCTGTAGTAGAGTTAGGATCAACATACAGCTCTCTTCCAGCTGTGGACTTAACCCAATTTTAGCTTGCTATTTTCCATTTTAGTGCCTGGGCTAAGTTACATGTTTTTGCAAGAAGTACTTTAAAATTCAAAGCATGCAAAAGCCATTGGATTACCTGATGAGGTCAATGTGATATTAGGGAAAACACAATTAAGCATCTTTAACCTATTTAAACCCACAGTACAAGTTGTATACCATTTATCACTTACCTGATAACATCCACTACCCCAGTCAGGGTAACTGAGCTTCTTTCGACACTGTTCCATAACAAATGCTGATTTCTGAATAAGACACACAGAGTTTGGTCCATATCTCTCTGCACCATAATTTTTGAAAGGATCTAAAGAAAAGAAGAACACATTTCTAAAGAATTAACTCGGGTTCATTAACTTACAATATAATGGTTCTTCACTAAAACTAAGCCAAGAGAGTCAATATTCTTAAGGGCAGCTTGAACAGAAATACTGAAGAGGAAAGACTTATTTTCAGACTGCTCATGCAATATTAGAGGATACCAATTTGTGAATGATGCACTCCTGAATAATTTACTATCCAGAAGAATAAGTCAATTTCTGTTACTATTAGAATAGACAGGCCTTCCGATTGTACTGCAAATGAATGCCTAGCATGCTAAGCACTCACAGCTGCCAT
This sequence comes from Alligator sinensis, assembly GCF_000455745.1. Classification (NCBI taxonomy): domain Eukaryota; kingdom Metazoa; phylum Chordata; order Crocodylia; family Alligatoridae; genus Alligator; species Alligator sinensis. The sequence goes on along the minus strand of NW_005841887.1, from coordinate 3,488,596 downwards.
GCATGCTATGTTTATAAGCCCCAGAAGGCCACTCAGCAGTTAGTAGTATAAGAATTCATCACATTGTTCAGTTATGTAACAATACATAAGAAAAACATCAGACCTGTTCAACCTAGTCTTCTCCGTTTGTACAAAAAAACCCAAAAACGGAGCTGAAATGACGTGTTGGGAATAAAGAAGGGAAGGAAAAAAAAGATCAACTGAACAAATCTAACAACAGAACATGGACTGAACACTGCAAAACCAACTATTTTCTGACCCAAGTCCTTAACTGGAAGTATAAGAATCAAGATAAAACCATCCTTGTGAGCCTGCAACAAAAGACCACATGTTGAAAACATACTTCAGTGGAAACTCACCTGGCTGATTTTCCAATATTCTGCAATCTGAGCTGCGTTGAAATTCACCACTTAAATGCCAGCTAAATTCTTGACTGAAAGGACAATAATCAGCAATTTCTACTGAGCCACCATAATATGGCAAGTCTTCTATTGGTACTCCATTGAGACTGTCAAAGTACTGAAAAACAAAACAAATGCATACACTGAAATAGCTTGTGTAACAAGGAAAAGGGCAGCCTTTGTTTTTAATTAATAATATCATTGTTACAAATTTCCAGCAACAGTAGGTACTGCCTATGGACAGTGGTAATAGGCACTTACAATTATACACTGCCTTTGAACCAGAGCGATTCCTAAGCATTTTAAAAGGCCTGAGTGCATGGGTATACTCTATCTGAACGGTTTCTCCACCACTCACAATCATCAGTGAAGCACCTGTTTTAGCAATACAGTATCACTACACAACACTTAAGGTAAGGAACTGAAGAAATAAATTAAGAGAAAACTCCAAAAGAAACATAATATAGGGAGGAATGACCACCTCAGATAGAAACCAGTGTTCTTTAAAAAGATACTTATCAGTCTTTTTGATTTGCCATAAGGAATTCATGCCACTAACAGATGTTAAAAAGAAGGCGGCATGGGATGTAATGCATGATCCCAACATTGGAGGTGTGATTATGGGATTGAGCATCAGATCCCATTATGTCATACTGGCAGTCTGGGATCATAAAATGCTCCTGCAGCTGGGAGCCCTGTCAGCTGATTGGAGCTTTCAGCTCTGGGAGTGCACGGTGAGCCCCGTGACGGGGAGCCCTATTAGTGATCGGAGCTCTTAGCCCACCCTGCACTCCTGCAATTGGGAACGCTGGTCAGCTGATCAAGGCTCCCAGTAGGGGGAGCTCATTGTGACCAGCGTTCCCAGTCTTCGGAGCATGTGGGAACACGCTCTGGAGGCTGGGAGTGCTGACCACACGTTCAGTTAAAGAAGTCACAGGAACCAGCCACAAAGTTACTGCACGTAATTTTGTGCAATAACTTTGTTGCTTATCCCTGGTTTTATCACATTAATTGAAGGAATGTGTGGCCAGGTCACTAAAGATGCGTTTAACCAGTTAATACATCTTAAGTATAAACATGTCAGATGTCCATTTTATTTCTCCTCTGAAGGATGACACTTTCAGCAACACAAGTCTCCCACAAATAATTCTAAATGGACTTGAAAGAAGAAAAAAAAAAAAAATCACCTGTTACAACAACTGCCTGGTTAAAAATTATTTGAGTTGTTCAGTGGAGTAAGATGCATTTTACCTGGTATTCCTGAGGCAACTGCTTTGGGAACTTCTGTAAATTGCACACTGCTACTGCCCTTTGGTCCTGCCTACAAGTTAGCTGCAACGGGTTACTCCTCAGAGTGTCACAATACGGGGCGACCAACTGCCTCCTTCAAAAAACAGGGGGGTGGAAAAAAATCTCTCAGTCAAACTGGATACTGTTCATATGGAGTTGCTTTTGCTAGGGGATTTTAAAAAGGCACTATCCATTTTCTCCCATGTAAGACGGACATTGATTGGTTTCTTGCTTAGTTGCCAAGCTCATTAGTGCCATTAGGCTGATCCTGAACACCGTGGGAAACTCACCTTGGTGCCTGCCAACACAATATTTTCTAATTCAAAGCCTTCCGCCTAGCAGGTCATAACTGAATTACCATTACTTATGCCCCCCCATGAGTGAGAGTGGTGAGCTCACAACAATATATAAATATCTGAGCCAATAAAACAGTGGGGCCCAAATTTGAAGATGGATTTAACTTGGTGTAAGCAAGAAGTTTAAAAGTACCATTACTTGCACTTAATGAAGGTAAACCACCAAAAGCCATTTTCCAACCCAAACCGAAACATTGTAAGATAGTAAAAGCAAAACTGTGACAGAAGTGTACAATCTAAGTTAGAAGTGTACAATCTAAGAGCGGTACCCAGAATAAAAGAAAACAGTCACAGTAAGTTGTCAAAACTTCCTGCAACAAATGCAAATCACAATAGCCTCAAGGCAATCAAATCAAGACACCTAAAAAAAGGAAACATTTTGGAGTATTGAGAAAGGCTATTAAGAGGCTACTAACTGTCCTGCCAATCTGTCCTGTCAGTGAGCCAGACGAATGCTTTAGGATTCTGGAAGTTTAATTACAGTTTAAAGAAATGGTGGTGGTGTCAGAGTCTCCCTTCAGAGGCTCATCCAGCCACCTGACAACTACTTCATGCTAATCATCTAAGCGGACACTAATAATACCACCAGATATGACCCTGTGGTGATCAAAAGTGATTACAAGGCTCTGGGGGCAGGGGTCAAGGAGTCAGTAATGCTCGTCTAGGCTTCCAGTTGAGGGTAAAAGGCCCGTGTGCATTCTGGAGGTGAATGCATGACTGCACAGAAGGTGTTATCTTATAGCGGCGTTCCTCAAGTAGGATTACTGGACAGACATGGGTTGCATGCAAAGAGTGGAAAAAGCATCGTCAGCTACCAATTTCCCAGCTTGGTGAAGGTCTTCAGACTAGATCCAAATGGGAACAGGGATATAATTCTACAAAAGATGAAAACAGTGACTTGGCCAAGGGCGAAACCCTGAGGAGGAAGGGAGTCTCTCTCTGCACAGGGAGCATCCTGCTGAGCTTTCCACACTTTGCACATATAATGGTTCCAAACCCATGGCTCATACCATGTTGCCTGGGACACTCCGCAGCATTGCTTGCTGGCACAGGAAATTAAAGATTTTAAATTGAAATTGAAAAGGAGAGCAAGTATGTCGCACACAGAACAGAACTTGCTCACAACTGCTGCCCATGACCTAACCACTGCTACCCCTTGACATAACAGTACAGGGAATAATTACACAAGCAAGCTACATGGGCAGGGCAGAGAATGGCTGGAATGACTCTCAGAAACGTACATAAAGGGATAAAGAAGTGTTACAGCTCATTTACTTAGGGAGGAAGCACTGTACTGTGCATCAACAACGCGTCAGGTCTCGATGGAAGAGAGATCGACCTGGGCTAATGTAAAAAAGAAAAGAGAAAGGTGATGTCACTGTAGTCAAGTTCTATAATTTGAACTTGAAGTATGAAAATGTCAAAGTAAAGTACTGGTTGATTACTGAAATGGGAAAGGGAAGCACAACCCATAATACAAAATTCTGAAGTATTCAATACTCTTTTAATGTAGCTTGAAGAAGAGGTTATCATCTGAACAGATGTTTCGCTCAATTCTAACAAGAACGTGGGTGGGGGGGTAGAGCAGAATTGAGAAAGAACAGATTAAATAATCTTTAAATGGTTTAAAGTTAGCGGGACCTTATGATATTTACCCCAAGCATGCTTAATAAACTAGCCCAAGCAATCACTGAACCACTACCAATTGTCTGAGAGAACTCATGGAGTATGCAGGTGGTCTGAAAACGACTGGAGTAGGGCAAGTACTGAATCTATTTAAAAAAACGAGGCAGCTGGGGAAAATTAGATCAGTCAGCCTAGTTGCAGTGCCCAGAAAAAATTAGCACAAGTTATGCATCAATCAATTTATGTGTGTACACAAGTGTTGGGGGGGGGGGGGGGGGGTAGAGTATCAGCGAACATGGACTTGTCAAGAAAAAATAATAATAAATGTCCATTTTCTCCAAACAGGATTACTGGCCTAACAGTTAATAGGGAAGTGGGCTAATAGGGAAGTAGGCTAATTTTAGTAAAGGGGCTTTTGATGCTGTCTCGTGATATTCTTGCAGGCAAACCACGGAAATACAGTCTGTATGAAGTTACCATAAGCCTGGAATGCAACTGATAAAATTACTTTTTATGGAATATCAAACTAAGGTGACAATTGACACGCACACAATTTGCATATTACACAAAGCTGGGAGGGGATCTGCAAGGAATCTGGAAGACAGCATATGAATTCAAAACAATCTTGGAAAATCTGAGAAAATGTTAAAAAAAAAAATCAACAAGATAAAACTTCAATGTAGAGAAATACAAAGCATTACATGTAGAAAAGAAAAAATCACATATATAAAGTATAGAATGGAAAATGACTGGGAGACAGTTTGTGAGAAAAGGAAAACCCCAAGAAAAGGGTTACAAAAGGTCACATATTGAATGAGGCAACAATGAGATGCTGTTACTAAAGCAAGTCTCATTCTGGGATGTATTAGCAAGAGTGTCACAGAACATGGACAATCATCATTCTGCTCCACTCAGCACTTGCAAGGCTGCAACTCTACTTGGGAACGGTGTGGAATATCCTTCATTTGAGAATCTTAGTATTACTAGATGTACTGATCTTGTTTCAGAGCAGGGGGAGAGACCTGATGACCTTTTGAGGTCCCCTCCAGCTTTACATTTCTTTGATACTTTATATTTAAAGGACATCAAGACCGATACAGAGGTCACAACACTTAACACTACTCACTAGTTAGGCTCACAAGCACTCAAAACCTACACCTTGTGAGGTTTCCAAATTTTAAGCAAAGACAAATGCAGATTAATATTTCCAAATTTTAAGCAAAGACAAATGCAGATGAATATCAAGTTAAAGAAAAAAAAAAAAAAAAAAAGGTTGCATTTTTACTTTTTAAAGAAAAAAAAAAAAAAAAAAAGGTTGCATTCTTACTTCTGTCTCTTTTGGTCAATCCAAAACTTACAGCTCTTCATAACAAAATCACAGCCTTTACCACGTCCCCAGTCTAATTTCTCTGCCATGCTGTAATTGGCTTTATACCAGCTGTCAAAATATTTGGAAATAGGAATACAGTTATTAAGAAACTAGTCTATTTACCAATCCCTAGAAGATTATTCAAATAACTTGGTACTATCTATATATTAAGGTTTTCAGTATATGAACAAGGAGATTATACCCCTCTGGCATAGAAAACAAGTTGTATAATTACAATGCAAGATTACAAATAATTAAAAAATAAGCTTGTAAAACTTGCTAATGTAGTCATCATCTATGTATGGAAAGAGATACGCAGGGCCCTGTATAAAGGGTACATATGCCAAAAACGGTATTTGCCGTAACAGGCTGACATATATAAAGAAAAAAATCCCACTCTCAAATCCAAAGGTTAGATTTGGCCCAATGCTGCTCTTCTTCCAGGCATGGAATTTCCTTCCCTACCTGTCAGTAGAGTGAGTGGACAGTATCAGCCATAGATATTTGAGATGAGACACTGACATTAAAAGGTACAACTTAACAACAGAAAACCAGAACACACACAGGTGGGTACTTCTGGATAGAGAAACAACAGGTGGCATTCAACAAGATACAGTATCTGAAGAAAAATGAAGGTAAGATACGTAGTATAGTAATATTATAAAAGTTGATCACTTAATTGGTATGCATTCAACTGCATCATGGCTAAGTGCATTGAACTCCATAATAATTACACCGCCTAGGCAGGAAACTGAAGACCCATGTTTGGTCTCATTGATCATTCTTACCCTGTATCCTCCATTAATGCTAAGGTGATCCGAGAAAAGACCCTGTTTTGGGTATGGGATCCAGTCATTGCTTCATTCTGAAAATGACCACGAGACAATTAATAACGCTTTTCAGAAGCAACAGAAGCTTTCATCAGGCAAAGTCTACTCTGAAAAATATTTTATTTTAGTAACATAGGAACCTGTAATGCAATAATAGAGGGCACCACCTGAGAGACAGAGTCCAGTTTATATTGAAGACAGCCATCTCAGCTAATTCCTGCAGTAACTCGATCTTAAAAGTAGCTCCCACTACTCATATTGGCAGGTTGTTCCAGAACCTTATTGTTCTAATAATTAGAAACTTCCCAATTTCCAGCCTTAAATGAATTAATGTACCAATGAGTATCAACTGGCCTTGTGCCAACATTATCCTTTAGTTTAAATTACCTTTTTTCTTCCTGATGTTACGCTCCGATTTCTAGACAGTAATCATATTCCCTCTCAGCCTTCAGTTCAGCTGGCTAAACAAATCCACCTTAGTTTCCTCTTGTCAGACAGGCTTTCCATTCCCCCAAAATAATAGTGGCTCTTCTCTGTAACCTGGTTTAACCTCATCATTCTTAAAAATAAGCGACCAGAACAATATATACTATTCCAAATGAGGCCTCACCAGTGCTTCAAACAATGAGGTTAATACTTCCTGCCCTCATGGAAATCTTTTACTCAATAACTTCAAGTCCTTCTCCTCCGTCAAACTGGAAACTCCCAGTTTATACGAAAGGGACTTGTTACCCATCTAAGTGCACAACCTTGCAATTACTGCTCTGAATTAAAATTTCACTTCTATTACTCCAGTCCTCAAAGTCATCCAGTTCTTCAGTACTGGAGTCTGAGCTTCGCAACTCCTCTGCTGTTTCCCTTAGTAGTACACAACACTGATTTTGCTCATTTGCTTCATCCATGATTATGAAGTAACTATAGAGGAACACCAGCAGAGGCAGAGAGCACAGGGCAGGGAGAAGAAAGAGCAGCAGATCAGACAAGGGAAGGGGATTGAAGTGGCACTGGGGGTGGGCCTAATTTGTGGCACACATGCTAAAAAGGTTGGCCTCCACTGAGCTAAACCACCACATATTTAATTAGGGAGAGGCCACTTTCTTTGATCAGAGGAAATTTCTAAGGGGGAAATGAAAAAACCCAGAATGATCACAGAAAGAGAGAAATTCCAGGTAGTTATTAGACTGCATGCTCCAAGATCTGAGATAGAGGGGAGAAGGGAAGAAAGGATGAGAAAGGTAAAACTGACTCAAAGAAAAAAAAATTCTACCCACATATTGCCTCCATCAACTTCCCAAGTGCTTTTATTTCTGTAGTTTTCTTAAAAAGAGAGGCTAATTTGTTTTGTTCACTTCCATACCAACATACCACGATCTTTGCATAGCTCTACTATGCTATTAAGTTCTAAAGGGGAAGTTGGAGAAGACAGGTAAAAGACTACAGAAAAGTGAACCCCGGGCTGCACCGCACCTTTATTACTAGGTGTTGTGGAACCTTGTACTCGGAGATGTAATAATTTGGGAGAAAAGCATGAGAGTGAACAATGTTCAACACACACCGTTTAACACTGTCTATATTATAGTATATTTCAGTTTTTGATTAAATTTGACACAGCTGAGTTTTCAAGACTAGTGGGATGTAACTGTATACTTTAAAAATTCAAAGTCTCCATTTGTACTTTGTGGTCACTGCAAGGGAATATAATTACCAGCACTAACCTCCAACAACCGCTTTTCCCAGTGATTAAGTTCAGTACCCATGCCACCTTGATTTTCAAGCTCCATTCCCTCTAAGACTGGACAATCAAAATGTTTCCGAGCTTCTTCCTTCAAAACAAAAGCAGTTTCAATCCAACTTTTAAAATACTGAGAAACAGTCAGACATGCAGTTCTCGATGTTAATGTATTTTTGAAGAAAGCTATTCTCAAACTCCCCTTTACTATACAAAGTTATTTTCCTTGTAGAAATAATGCAAGGAACTCAGAATTTCCTTTGATTGACAGTTCCAATTAGTCAGCAACTCCCCCACAGACTCCTGCAATCTGACTGTTTATCACCCAAAAGTTATTTACCATTCTTACTTTTCCAACTTCTTTATCAATTACGGCCATCTAAGAAAACTATTGAGCAAAAAATGTTTTTTTAATTCCCCTTTTCGCCAAATAGCATAGAAAACCTCATGGTTAGATCCATCTCCAGGTATTCTGAGCAAATCGTGTTCCCCAGTAACAAGAAGTTTTTTTGATTTACAAAAACTGACGACAGAAAAAACTAGACTTTGATGGAATTTTCTGTTAGAAATTTCCAAACCTATTCAGCAGATAATAAGCATCACAACTTACTCAAGATTTATAGCCAGCCCTCCCAACTTCTACTTCAAAACATGGTACTGGCAAAGATGGGCAGGAGAATCTAACTATGTCTATGAACAGATATTCAACTGCAGTGCTGCCAATTTCTGGGAAATCTGCAGCATTGGAAAATTGAGCAGGAAGGGAAGGCTCACAAACATTATAGCTCTTCAGCCAGAGGGCTGGAAAGTCACCCCAAAGGTAAGTTCTCCAGCCAGAGGGAAATATGGAGCTGCTCCCTCCCCGCCTTCCCACTCCCAGGGAAGCCTCATACCTGACAGTCTGCCCTATCCACTATCAAGGAAAAGGGGAAGGCTGTCAATATTCAGCTGGAAACTGCTTAAAAATAGCAACTGCCAAGGACAGCTCTTCTCACCCCTGCCACCCTGATAGTGCCACTGCCAAAGCCTCAGCTCTTACCAAGGCTCTTAACAGTGGCAGGAGGAATTTCCCTCACCATAACCCTTACACTATCCCCTCCACTCTCTGCCTGTCTATGGCACCTACTTCACTGAGCAACAGAGAGCCAGCAAGAGCTTTAGCTAATTGTTGAAGCAGCTACAGCAGCAAGATCCTCACAAAGCTTCCTGACAGCTCATCCCGGATAGCCAACCCACACACTCTCCCTCTTGCTCCCTCACCTGAGAGGGACCCCCGCCCCCCATAGCACTATGTGAAACTGAACAGGCATTACATATGGTGCCGGGAAACTTTACTCTTAGGCAAGGCTGCTGTTCGAGATGGCTACCAGGTTGTGGCGGAATTGTAGGTTTTTTCCACCACAAACTACTTGAACGCTTCCAAGCTCAAGTTTCGCGCTGGGGAAAGGGCTGGCCCCTATTCAGCGCTTTGAAGAGTTTGGATACAAGTAATGTCATTTTCCTGAAAGCAAAAGGTGTTGCAGACTTGCTGTGAACATTTCCATAAATCTAAGATGTATATAACGTTTGTTTGACAGAAAATTGCCCAACCTAGAGGAGTGGGCAGTTAATCCTAGTCCAGCACAGCCCCCCTCAGTGCTGCTGCCCTGAAACTGACTAGGATCTGTCAATTTCAAGGCAAAGCTTTCCCACTCACCATGTAACAAGCACTAATGAGAAGTGAACAGCTGAGCAGAGACCTAGGCCAGGCTCTGACTAACAAGGTAACAACAATGAAGTGTGAAAAGCTGAGAATCCCATGTGATTTTGTAGGCAGGATTAAGTCAATTTAAGCAATGCTTTTTAAATGAGGAAGTCAGTGGGATTTGGCAAATGGCTAGTGCCATTTACAAGATTTGAAAGGCCTTACCACAGGCCTCTCTATGTGGTTTATACTGCATCACCATTACTGTTTGAGATAAAACACTATGCAAAAAAGGGCAAACACTGAAACGGGGGCAGGATTAAAAGACCAAATCCCTAAATCAACAGAGGTTGTAGGTGTATAAAGACCCATGCTCAAACTTGATGAAATGAAGGAGAGAGCAGGATGGAGTAATGTACTTAACCACCCAATCTACTTTGACCTTTCACTGTACACTTTGGTCTCCCCTAACCCCAGCATGTTCTCCTCACATTTAATCCGTCTCTCTCCTTACATGTTAAAGTTACTTAATTATTTTCTCTCTCAATTAACTATGACTATGATTTTTCTTTAAAGTTTGATCTGAAGAAGATGATGCAACCAAAAAAAAGCCCCTGTGCTCATATTCAGCTAGTTAAAAGTTTAACAAGAAGAGGTTGTGCCTGGAGAACTGCTGGGCTGTGGTCACACACACTGCAAATACAGCTTAAATCAACAAATACTTACAATGACTCGAGGTGTAACCAGAAGAAATACATCATGGCGCAGCATTTTACCACCTCGTATATCCCACAACCTCACTGCTTTACGAACAATCTTGTTGCTCCACTGATACAAACCTAGACTGTAAGGAGAATGTGTCAGGGATCTAAGCAATAAACCTAGGCTACCCACCAAAATTAAACATTGTTACCTTCCCTAACTGCACAAAAATATTTGTATTACTTTTCTCATGCATTGTTGAAGGTGCAAGATTTAACTTGGGCAACACTTCTTTTGTACTAGTCTTATAATAAACCTACTTCCCATTTGGTGATAAGACAAACTAAATAAACGTATTGAAGTAATGCTTTCTGAGTCACGAAGTATCCTCTATAGATGCTATAACGTGAACCTGTCACTTGTACCTGAAGGAAAGAATCTAAAAGCTAAGAACTTCTGCTTGCAGAATTACATAAAAGGAATCTGTTTGGACTAAGAAGGGAAAAACATTAGTTGCAGAAATATTTATACTAAAAAAAGTCCAAACTGAGAGTTTACTGCTTTTTATGTTTAATTTAGCATACTGTGAATTTTGTTTAATGGTATATCCAAAGAAATACAGGCAGAAGTTACCAGCTGACATTAAGCTATTACCTATTTAAAAATCCTGGAAGAAGGGAATTTGGAAGCTGGCCGTCCTACATCAAGTATATTCAATTACACTGGTGTCTGTGATAAATACAGTTCCTGATACAGTAAGTAATTAAGTATGTGCCCAAGTTTAAGAATGAGCAGCACTACCAAATTCAGCAAAACCCCATACAAACTTGAGGTGCTGACAGGCATGAAAAAAAACCAAAACACAAACAGAACAGCAGTCTACCAGAAGAGGAAGCACATTAGTTTGATGTGGCTCCCCAGCATCTGTATAGATTGGGTGCTTCAGGGGGGGCTTTTTGGCGTTCTCTCTCATAGCTGATAAAATCAGCCCCGCTGATGCTCCTAATCTATACAGACATTGAGCAAGCCGAGTCAAACTGACATGATGCCTCTTCTTGGCATATGCTGCACTCAGTGCGGGAATGGGCCAAGCTGAAAGTAAAGTGCTGGTTCCCGCCCCATGTCTGTAAGCAGCCTTAAAAAGTTTAAATGCCTCACTGAATCAGATCCATAAAAGACTTTCCTTGTAGTCCTCTAAGGCAAAACTCCTGAGATGAGAGCAAAATAAATAACTTATATGTATTCCAGTAACTACTAACACAAAGAACAACAAGGCTCAATGCTACAATCAGCCACTGTGTATTACCATATCATTTTAATGAGAGCTTAGCTACTCAAGTTAAAGTCTACAGAAGAGGCTGGGACTGAACTCAAGCTGCTGCCATGAGTTAAAATCCAGTTTACACGAATTTTCCTGCTATTTTAACCCAAGATAAGAGCACACGTGTTTTTGCAATGGAGTCATAACCTGGGGCACCCTGTATCTGGTCATCTTGCTTTCTAGGGGTAATGCTTGAAAATAATAAAAATGCTTCATTCTAATAGTATAGAAAGTCTACAAGATACGAAACCAACATCTGAGCATGATGATAGTGGATAATAATTCAGCAAGAGACACAAATAGGGTTTTTAGACAGGCTAACAATGAACATGCATTAATAAAACAAGAAGTGACAGCCATTTTGATAGCATTCTTTTAATAAACTAGGGAAAATGAGATTTAAAAAAATACCTCTTGTTAAAAGGTGGAAGACCATCTGCATATCTTGCTGTCAAAGGATTTCCATCATCATCACGATAAAATGCAAACAGCCCAGCAGAAAAACCCTTAAGGAGAGTCAAAAAGCATTTTTAGACTGTATTTGTTATTGGTCTGTAAAAAAAACAACATTAAGAGACCAATATACAACGCCCCAATAGATACACTGAGAATATTTCACCTGAAAACAAGTAGGAGAGATGCTGAAGGATGCTAACCAAATGCGTTTTCCTCACACCCACCGTTCTTTCTTTGAAAACAACCTCAGAGCATACGAGGTAATAATGATAAAATTATGGAAAATTACATTTTAAAATACTGAGTCTTACCAGTGCATGGATAATTTCATGTTTCACTGTTGACAGCATGCCTATAAATTCCTGAGCTTGAGTAGAAATCATATTTGGACACAAATTAGCATATCCAGCTATTGGCCTAGAAGACAGACATCAGTTTTATTTATTTTTATTTTTTTTTAAATGAATTGTATTCTTACAAAAAGTGTCAAGCAATTTAAGTCACATTAAATATGAAATAAAAGGTTATGCCTAAAACATGCTTAACCTAAAAAGAGAAGTCAATTAATACCAGAACTCAATTTAAAAACAAGGCCTTGGGTATAATGTTCTCTCTGGCTATGTAACAGCACACATCTAAAAATACTCTAAACACAGCATATAGAAGTGCAATAACCAGTCAATGAATTAACTCATTAAAATGCAAACTTCCCTACCAAGCAGCAGCCACTATACAAAAGGTATGTGTTTACATAAAGCCTACATTTTATATTAAGAGACTGCTCTATCCACTCTGCATAAGCAGTTAAAATTTATTAAAATTTAGATTACAGGATATGAGGATTATTATTTGATCTCCCAGACCTGACAAGCCAAATAAATTCTTCTCCACTGCCAACACTATTTAAAAAAAAAAAAAGAATTAAAAAAGTCAAGCCATTAAAAAAGAACTTGGCCTACTGGACACCTTTTACTGTACAAATCTGTAAACTATTTTTGACAAGACCAAACATTGCTCTTAAAAACCAATTTGTTATACCACAACCATAAAGACTCCGTTCTCTCCACTTCTTCTCAATCCCTAAAGCTTGCAGCAAATGCAGTTTGCTGATGTTTAAGTTACATAATCGGTCAGAGATTACTTGATGGGTTGGTCTGTTACCATGCTATGAGCCATTAAAAAAATTAGAGATGTTCACTCCGCTGCAGCTTGGAAAAATTCTCACTAGCTGACTGTACAAAAATTTAGGATGACAGTGCATTGCCAAGGGCAATTTCAAGGAGGCTCCAGACAAGTGAGTGAGTCTAGGGACAATGAATGCAACTACAGAAGCAAAAAATGCATGTGTAACCATATTTCTGCAGTTATGGAGTAACCCTAATTCTACTTAAAACTAGGGAGAATTTTACCACTTACTTCAGTTAAGCAGGTTCTTGCTTTACTATACTATAGCAGGCACTAAGAGAGAAGGTTTGACTAGGATTCTTAATTTTTCAATTTTCCTGGGTTTAGTGTTATTTGACAGTTTTGTGGTTGCATAAAAACATTTAACTTAATTTGTACTTGAACGTTTAAGAAAGGTATTCCTATCTTCCTCATCTCCGCACCTACTGGCCCGCAAGGAAAAATAAAAAGTTCTGAACATGTCACCTACCTACAATGTCACATTCCACTGCAATTATATTCCACCTATTATATTCAGTTACAGATGTGCATTCAGCCAAACACACTTAGATAACTCAGTAGGCAAGTGATGGGAATTATAATTCAGATCCAAAGATTTAAGAAACAAAAAGACCCTCATTACTTAATAAATACAAATTTAGTCTAGAATTAATTCTTACCTGTCCATTTCTGCTTCCAGTTGGCAGTAGGCTGCATATGCAATAATATTTTCCTGACCACACCTTTCTGTGGTAAGAGCACTAACATAAAGTACAAAGTCAGCGTCTCGAACCCCTTCTTGGTCTGGTATGCCAACAGGTCCACAATGCCATTCATTTTCACTGCACACTCTACATTGCTGTGACAGTGCAATTGAAGTGGGGGGGGGGGGAAAAATAAAATTAGCTGCAATAACTGCTGAATTCCTAGAAATTTAGCATATTGATCTTGAAGCCAAAATGTAGAAAACCCTTCCCGTGGACAGAATAAATATACTGGAGGCAAGATATGTCTGAAGGCAACTAGTGATTTGGATTCCACACCTTTGAATGCCAAACTTGAGATGTCTTAAAATGCCCTGAGTTTCAGAAGCTGAGCAGTTTGAAAGCAAGGCCATGTTTAGGTCTTTAAATTTGTACATCCAAATGTGAGGCACCCTTAATCACTAAACAGCTTTGAAAATCCTGGCCCAAAGCAACACTTAATATGGCTGAGACTACATTTATTATGAGCATGTCCCCTGATTCAATTTAATGAAGGAACTTTAATGAAAGCCTGTGTCCAAGCGTTACATAGTTCATTTAGAAAAAGGTTTCAGTTAAAGCTACAACCCTTACAGCAAATTAAGAGAAACCTTAGACATCTATTTTAGGGAGAGTCAAAAATAGTCTAGTGAAAAAATAAAAGTTGTGGCAATGGAAGATTTCGTTAATTAAGAACTTCAGAACTGGACTCAAGTATTAATTTTACAGAAGCTGAACAAAATGAACAGGTGTTATGATTTTTTGGAGAAAAATGCAAAGATTTAGGATGATATACTTTACTGGACCAGCTATGTAATTTGGATAGTCAGACAAGCTTTTGAAAGCAAGGCATTCTTCATTAGGTCCCTGTCTTGCATTCAAATGCTTGCCTAACTCTATCCCAACTACGTAGTTGGTCCAATAAAAGAAATCACCCTAAGAAATTCTTACTTCTTGCATAATTTTGGCACCATCATGGCTACAACAAATTTTTTACATTACCATGATATTTTAAGACGTATGATTACATCTTAGTCTCTATAGTCAACATTCTTACTCAGCCAATTCTCCTTTGTGATTGTGCTTTTACTGCATAACAATGATATACTTTCCACATAAGTGCATTGTAATGTAAATATAACTGTCCTTACAAAAGAGTGAATTACTGGACTTCTGTCCTAAATTTAAAGTTAAACAAACACTACTATTGCTTTAGATCTGATTGTGTCTAGTGGCTCACGCATGGTCATCTCCCACAAGTAATCCACATAAAGACAGACATATATTAACTTAGCTAGCAAAGTTCACAAGCCAAAGTACTTTGAACACTGAGCAGAAGTCACATGGTTTGAACTACCTGTAGATGTTCCTCAGGAACCACGACTGGCCCACATTTTGTGTGGTCTGCACAAGCTTCTTGGCAGTATCTATGAGGATCGTCTTTCTTCGTTAAATACTGGCTTGTTGCACACTGCCTTCAATTAACATTGATAAAAATCAGTATTATTTCACAAAATTAAAAGGCAACCTGGAAGAGTACCCGAGGAGAAAAAGATACTGGAATAGAGAGATGCAGGAATATTACTATTCACATCTCCAATGTTAAAAAATATTATTTGAGAGGTTACTGTTGTACTGCACTGGAAAAAAAAAAAAAAAAAAAAAAAATCAAGATATTTTTCTACAGCTGCAATAAATCCATTCAAGATATCTTTAATGTCAATGGAGCCAAGAATATCAAACAACACTAAACATACCTGCTTAGTAGGATAGTGCCAGTAGGTCTGTGGACTTGAAAAGTCTTCTCCAAATAAGAAATAGCTTGTGGAAAGAGTTTGTTCTAAATAGAACAAATATAAAAGCCACAAAAAATAGGTGAAATACAAGAAGATATTTATCTTAGAGGCAATAATTATCAAATTACAAGGCATCTGCCAAATGCCAAGGCACAGTGGGAGAGTAGACAGCTAGAAACTAAGGCTTACTAAAGTAGGCAGTCATTACAATCCCAAACAACTTTCCTAAATACATTCATATTTTGTTCGCAAATTTGACAGATAAAAAGCAGCGCAGCATAACTGAAAACACAGCTTACAATGCCACCCTAATCATAAGTGAAAAAAATCACTAAGTGTAATGGGCTCAGAGGTGTAAGCTTCACTAACTATAAATTAGTTCCTATTCCAGCTTCAAGGGTGACAGAACTTGCAACAAATTATACATCTTCCATAAACTGCACTGAGCAACAGGGTACTTTACACCCCCCTACAGTCAAATATACCTCCTTCAATTATTAAAACAAAGAATTCTAACAACCCATACCTTTGCCATTTCCATTCTTCAATTATTTTACTTTGAACAATGGAAGACTACTTGTTGAATAACTAATATTAAAATCTCAGAAGCTATTGCTATATTTCTCTACTACCTAAAGGACAGATTTTATTATAAAATAAGCCAGTCAGTTCCTGAACAGAAATCAGACTAAAGCCCCTGCTACATGTTACATATTGTACTCAGTTAACTAGTAAACTGAGCAATAAATTTAGACTGGCCACATATGCGAAGTAATTATCACATGATGAAAAATGATTATTCAGCTATAAAGAGAGGCAACCAGCTATAAAGTTAGTGCCTGACAATGTGTAACAACTCTAGAGCTGGTTTCTATCCAGCTTTAGTATGAACATGCAGCAGCGCCCTAAAATTAATGCTGCAGGAGCATGCATGTGCAGTCTGCAGCACGGCAAACCCATGTGTGGTGCCAAACATGCATGTGTTCACTGCACTGCTAATTAGAGAGATCTGCACCAAAAAAAGAAATCATACCAAAAAAAGCAGGGTGGCACACATGGCTGCAGCATTTCCTGCCCAAAATCAGAGCCTGGCCTACCAGAGCCATGCTCTGGCTGCTGGCCAGGCTCCACGCGCCCGGATCGTCACTACTGCAGCCCTGGGAGGCCCCCCAAGAACCCAGGTAAGGTGGCTGGGGCCAGCCGAGGCAATCTATCGTGCGCCAGAGTGCATGGGCAGGGGCATGCCCGGGGACAACTAGCAGTGGCAAAAATGTGTGACACTGCTAGCTGCCCCTAGGGAAACACACTTTCCCACTCACGGGGGCACCCACTATGTCCACATTTCGGGGCTGGAATAACTTCAGTATCAAGACATAACAGACCACATGCTCTGCAGTCTTTAAAGTTCTGGAGACCTTTCACTGAGACCTGCTGAAACATGTTCGATGAAAGACAGCAGAACATGGCTAGCTTAGATGGCTTCAGGACAGGAGCTGGAAGGGGAAGGGGAGTTAAACAGCTCAGCTCATAATAGAACATGCTGCCCATCAGGTAAAGAGATACAGCATTTTTTTCTTCACAAAGGAAAAGTAATTAGGAAGGAGTGCAAATTGGATTTAACTGCAGCTAAGACACCATGGCACTGCAACCTCAGCAACAACAGTAATGTCTGGTTGCCATGACAGATCCCAAAAGGCTTTCTTTACACATAAAGCACAAGTGAAACCCAGGCATTTTGGGGGCAAAGATCAGCCCACGTGCCAGGACAGCACTAGGGAGAAGGGAATTTGCAGCTACACAGACTTTGTTTCCTTGAGCAGACATCTTTACCCCTGAAGCAGACCTGACTGCTACCAAAACAGAAGTTCATCTCCACAATAAGCCTATGTAGACAGACACAGCATATGCACAGAAATGGGAAAGAAGAGCAACTTACCTTTATAAGGTGTCTCTTCTCTGGTAGCAAGCTAAAAAAAGATGAAGAATTGTTGTTATTGATGTATGTATAAGACTTGTGAGCAAGCCTCAGCCTTTTGGGAAGGGCAGCATACAATAAAAGCCAGATATAAATAAAAAACACTCCCTTAACAATACCCCAGTTTAATCCTGCTCAGTTAATGTCTGCCCAAATAAAAAGGTCTTGCACAACTTTTGGAAAATGCCCAGGCTTCGGCAATCTATACGAGGAGGGAGTTCCAAAGCAGAGGAACTCCAACCAAGAACAATCATCCATTTTTGCCAAGCAAGTTTGACACAAAAGGTGGTACTTGTAGAAGGCTGCTCTGAGCTGACCTTAGGGATCAAGGTGGAGTATAAAGGGCAAAGCAGCCCCTTAGGTACAGAGGGTCTAGACTGGTTTAGGACCTCAGAGGTCAAAATCAGCACCTTGAATCGCACCCCAACAGCTAGTGGAAGCCAATGCAGACTCTGGAGCACCCAGCCCCATCAGAAAGGGGCCACTGCATTCTGCACTAGGCTGCAGCTCTGGCTAGCCAACAAAGGTAGGCCCACACAGGGAACATTGCAGCTGTCTAGACTTGAGGTTATGAACACATGGATGATCATGGCCAGATCTGAATCTGAAAGAAAGGGTCGCAGTCTTCTCATCAGATGGAGCTGGTAAAAGGTATTCCTAGCCACTGCCACAACCCGAAGATCCAGGTACAGCAAAAGATCTAAGGCTGTGGAACCAAGTGAAAAGGGGAGGCTGAACCTCAGCAATAATGGGTGTTCTTATGCCCCATAAGTCATGAGCAGGGATCCCGGTTTTCTCCAATTAAAAACTGCAAATTCTAGGATTTAAAACCCGAAATCCATGATAAAAATTAAAGGCCCCCCACAGCCCCTCCCAGGGCTGCTGGTGCCCCACACTCTCCCCCAAAGCCTCAACAGCCCTCCTGATGCCCCCCGCAACAGCCCCCCAGACATGCAGACACAGACACTGACACCCACCCCAGCAGGTAAGTGGGGGGGGGGAGGGAAGGGCGGGGAAGGGCAGGGCAGAAGAAAGGGAAGGTGCTGGGGGAGTAGATCAAGAAGGGGTGGGGAGGTGGGAGTGTGGCCCTGTACCCACTTCCAGGAGCAGGGCTGGGGGGTGACTGCAGGGGTGCCACTCTGTGGGCCACACACATGCTGGCCAGCCTGACAGGAGGTTCACACACGAAGGCCACCACCACAACTCTGCCACTGCACTTTGCGCTACCATCCCATGGCCACCTGAATGGCTTTGTGGGCAAGTGGCGCAGGGCATGGCAGCAGCAGTGTAGTGGCAACCACCGTGTGCAGGCCACATATGTGCTGCCCGGCCGGGGGGTTAAACAGGGGGGTGAAATGGGGGGCTTGCACCCCCACCACCACCTTGCGCCATGCCGCTGCCTCCGGCCACACAGCTCCAAGCACGGCTCTGTGGCAACAGGAGCACAGCTCCGTAGGCAGCAGCTGTCACCGCTAGCACAGGCAGCTCCACAGGCAAGCGGCAGCAGCCGCCCATGCCAGCAGTGACA
>NW_005841887.1:3467940-3469338 GCF_000455745.1 Alligator sinensis | reverse complement strand
GGCCATGCAGCCACATACCAGCCACCATCTCCCCCTCCCCTGAGCAGCCGGCTGGGCAGCATGTGTGCAGCCTGCACATGGCAGGCACCACCACTGTGCCCCACATCACTTGCTTGCAAAGCCTCTCCGCAGAGAGGCACCCTTGCCCGCACCCCGTCCCTGCTCCCAGCTGTTGTGTGCCGCCTGGGGCCGGCAGCAGCCCCCGTTCCCTCAGCCCCCAAACCATCTTCCCCAGCCCTGCCCCAAGCCCCACTCACCTCCATGCTCCAGGGGCGAAGGGCGAGTGTGAGCCTGAGCTCGGCCTTGGCTGCCCCAGAGGCTCACGCTCCACCCTCGCCCCCCTCCCTCCCCCGCAGGGCTGGGGGTTTCCTGCCCTTTTTGCAATTGGCTCCTGCAGGCTGGAGCTGTGCCAGCCTGCACGAGCACTTTGCAAAAGCGGAGAATCCACGGATTTCTCTGCTAAAAAGATAGATCTGCGTTTTCTCCGATAAAAACAGGGAATCCGTGGTTTTCTCCGTTTTTCCCCACGGGAAACGGAAAACGCGGATCCCCGGTCATGAGTAGGGACCTACCCAAATTGAGGCAGCAGACAGGTGATCTTGCAAACTGACAATAGCACCAGCCCCTAGTTTCGCCATCTTTCCATGGCATGCTGTCGATTGGCCGAGGGGCTCCGCCAGCCCCACCCCTTGCCAGTGACTGGCTCAGAGGACTGCCCTTCACCAATGTCTATTCCCCGCCACCCCACAGTGGGCTACGGCTAGCTGCTGGCTCCCACTGAGGAGCCAGCATTTTACGTTTAGTAATTTTTTTTCCAGCGAAAGTACACAAAATTGTGGAAATCACCATTTTTTGCTGCGTTTGCAGAAACCGCCGGTTTTTGCAGTTTCCAAGAAAACTAAAAAATCATGATATGAGACGGTCCCTGGTCCCTAGTCGTGAGGTCTGCCGAACACAATCACCTCTTTCTGGATCTGGTTTCACTTAGTACACCACATCCAATCTCCACCTGCAGCCCGGCACTGGATAAAGATCCAGAGTGCAGGGCCCGGGTCAGGCGACACGAGCTGGGTGTCACCGGCGCGCTCACTGAACCCCACGCCAAGTCTCCACGTGATTTTGCCTTGACTGGGATGGAGCTTCTTCCACCACTGCTCTGTGTGGTAGCCCCTTCCAGTGCTTCACTACCAGAGGAAGTCTTCCCCCGCCCCAGGGCGGGCTGTGCTCACCTCTCGATGCTGCGGTCGTAAACGATGTGAATCCGCAGCTGCTGCCCCGCGTGTCTCTTCAGCACGTGGTTTTCCTTGAGCCCAACTCTGTAGACCACCTGGGCAGGGAGGAGGGGCGAGGGTGGGCGGGGCTCTGGCGTTGGCCCCGCCCCCCGTCCGGCCTGACCCC
>NW_005841887.1:3450279-3467838 GCF_000455745.1 Alligator sinensis | reverse complement strand
TCTTGGGCCCCGCCCCCGCCGCTTCTCCATGGGGCGCGTGAAGGGCGCCTAGCAACCAATCGGGAGTGGGAGGGGGCGGGCTCAGACGCTGATTGGTTGGGCTGGACGCTGCTCCAGAGGGCGGTGTGGCGCTGAGCAGTGCTACCGTGCTGTCTAGTGTATACTAGAATACTGTCTACCGTAATACATAGGTGAGCTGCGCAGAACCAGACTGGGTAGATGGCGCCGTGCTGTGCAGTCCAGAGCAGAACTGGGGGAGCCGAAAGGGTCAGGATTTTCCTGGCTCTGTTGTCTCTGGAACTGGGGTCTTTTATACCTGCCCTGGCATAGTCACCTGCTGCTTGGACGCAGCCCCCAGTGGTTTGATGTGTGCCCAAGCAGGACGGGCGTCATAGAGAATTCAGGTTGGAGGGACCTTGGGATGTCACATCTAGTCCAACCCCTTGCTCAAAGCAGGACCAGCCCCAACTACGTCATCCCAGCCAAGGCTTTGTCTAGCCGGGTCTTAAAAACATCCACGCATGGAGCTTCCGCCACCTCTCTGGGTCACCTGTGCCACTGCTTCACCACCCTCCTAGGGAGAAAGTTATTTTGTGATATCCAACCTAAACCTCCCTTGCTGTCCATTTGGGCTCCCTCTGTGCTGGCTGGGATTTCACTGGGAACGGTGTGGTTGAAACCCAGATGTTTTATGGAAATTCGTGAGTTTTGATCAACTTCCAGCGAAGCAGAGGCAAGGTCCCCCAGCTGCTGCCCAGTTTCCTAGCCGCCCAACTGGCTGGGAACCAGACGCCTGGGAAGGGGTGGGGTGGAGCCAGAGCTGGGGCAGCAGGAGGAATCTCCCCAGGTAGGGGCTGCCAGGGGGTCCATTTTGTTTTTAAAAAATGCAAGGAAACATTTCAGTTCCCCCAAAACATTGCGTGTGAAGACAGGAACAGGGAGGAAGGAATTCCTTTTCTGGAGAAAATCTGGCTATTTTTATTTTTTCCTCCAATCCAGGGCAAAAACTACCTTTTTCAAGAGTCAAGAGCCAGTCAAGTTACCTGCAGAGAGAAATTCCAGGTTCCAACCAGCTCAATCCTTGCCTTAAAAGCACAGACTTTAATCTGGCGAGCTATGGCACAGCTTTATCAGCATCTCAGGTAGGAGCTAAGAATGGTAGTTTGTGATAACACCTATCTAAGGTGGCCAAATGACTCATTTAATGTCACTTGAGGAAGCTGGGAACAAAAAACTCCTAATTTCTAGTCCATGCTTTACTACAGCCTTCCATTCCTCCTCTTTCTGAAGCCTGGGGCAGTACTAAGAGACTCAGACAGATGCCTTGTACTCCACTACACGGATCTGCTACAGGCTACAACTAGGACAAGGCTCTTGAGACATACTGGGTGTATCTGCATGTGCAGTTAGCAAGGAGCAATACATTCTGGCAGTTTGCCACAGCAGCGAGAGCCAGAGTGGAGCAGCCCCAGGCTGGCAGCAGGATCATGGTAGTGGAGGAGGAGTTTGGGGCACAAGGGTGCTACAGTGCAGGGCTAGGCAGCAGGCAGCCTCTGTACTGTAGCACCCTCGTGCCCCAACCAGCCCCAGTCACCATCTCCATGCATGTTGAGGTAGCATAAATTACTCTGCTGTAGGATAGTATTGGTTCTGGGCAGTAGTATCCTATAGCGGAGTTAATATATTTACTGCACCCTAATAGGGGCACAGGTGTAGATGGTGACGCTTTACTCTGGAGCTAATTAGTCAACTCCACAGTAAAGTGCACTGTGTAGATGCACCCACTGAAGAGCAAATAAACTAAACTAGTTTAATCCATATAGTTGTGGGAGCCTGAACTGGATGATTTTTTACTATTGCAACTATCATTTCTTTAGAGTGACTTGTGGAGTTAGGGTCTGATATGTTTTGATGTTATTTATTATAATTGTCCTGCCTTGTGATTTGCTGGGTGATCCATGTACTGTCTTCTATCATTTTATTTAGCTTTGCTCCTAGCATGTGAGAATCGCACTCAAGTACATGTTTTCTAGACAGTATGTGCCTCTGATGTTGGTCACAGTGGAATGGAAACCCACATCATGGCTGTGTAAAACCAGGAAAGATAGTGAATTACTCCTACAGAACAATTTGTATTTCTTTACTCTTATTTGTAATAAATTGGTTTTTTAAACTCCTATTATACGGAAGTAGGGCCAGGATCTCTGCAGTGCAAGGAAAGTGTTCCAGATTAACCAAAGGTAGTGCTGAAATGTTAATGTGACCCGTGTTACTGTTTAGTGCCGATCTGCAATCCCTGTTCAGATTATTTCAAGTAGGACCCCAAATAAATTTGGGGATTACGAGTGTTTAGGTGTTATTGAAAGATCATGAGGCTTAAACAGAATGTACATCAGGTCTATGATCTTTACTGCTTCTTCATAAAATTGGTCCTTTAGCAAACCAGCTTCCAGAACTGGAGTCAAGATTGCCATCTGAGATGACTACTCTTGCTAGGATTGCTGGATTCCTGATTGACAGAAATGTGGCTTGTTGTAAGGTTTCCTCCAAAATACAGCTTCTGACCTTGGCAGAAAATAAACCTTGTAAAGTTGTCAAACTTATTTCCCAAGCAAGACAAATATGTCATCTTAATTTCCATGAGATGTCAAGAATTCTTGAGATTGAGTGAAGTATAGATGAGTTAGTAAGGACTTTAATCTCTGCTTCTTTCTTTTGTTTCATTCCTTATTTGGTTCTTTGGTGCACACCTTTATTGGTGATCTTAAAAGTGTTGATAGCTGTATTTGCCTGATATAGGAAACCCTGTAACTGTAATAACTTTTCCTGGTTTTGTTGAATGAAACCGGAATCAGTCTTTTTATATGCTTTCAAAAGACTAGGAGATATTTAAAGTTTTTGCATAGTATATAAAATACGGACCCATATATTTAGGCTAAAGAAGATGCATCTTGCATTTCAAATCATAGCCTTGATCAAATACAGTATTTACAAAACATTAGTAGAGCTTTGAACTGAAACTTTGTTAAGGTCCACCACCAAACTGACATTTAGGACCTCATGGGCTCTCTGCTCCCAATTGTTAGGTTTAGTGATCACATTTTCTTATTGATTAAAATAATCTTCTTTTCCCTGTTGCTATGAAAAAGACTCTCAGTTATAGCACGGGAAACTGTGAACAGGCCATTTGTGTGGACACGGCCACAGTAGTCAAATCTAACTACGTGAGCCCCGAATGCATTTGGCTATAGCTGTTAAGCAGAATATTTAAATAACTATGTAAGCATTTAGCTGTTGAGCAGAACATTTAAGCAGACATTTAACCATGTAGCTGAAAAAGAATCTACACATACAGGCTGCGTCCAGACAAGTATGGCCGTGCAGTATGTGGTGCCACAGACACATTCACCTGTTCTCCATGCTGCAAGCGGGGAGGGTGACCCCTGGATAGCCATAAAAAAAGCAGAGTGGTGCACACAGGGGCAGCATGCCCTGCTTAAAACCGGAGCCCAGATGGCTAGAGCCATGCTTTGGCTGCTGGACAGGCTCCAAGCGGCAGGACTGAAGGTACTGCAGCCCCAGGAGGCCCCCAGGACCTCAGGTAAGGCTGCTGGGGCAGCCCAGTGCTGGCCCCAGCCTCCCCTACCCCACTCTGGCTAACCTGCCATGCGCCAGAGCAGTGGCACAAGGCATGCTGCTGCTTCTTGTTCCTGGGGAACCAAACGTTCATGCTCATGTGGATGTGGCCACAGTAGTCAAAACTAAAACATGAAGTGACGTGATTTTTTAAAACCTTTTCAATTATAGTGATCTGATGTATAATTTGTAACATAGGTAAACAAAATGTTTAGGCATAAAGCATCATTTTAAAAAATGTTTATATTCCTTAAGATGTATTAAGGACTGCAGGATACCATAAAGCTCTTTTAAATAATGCACTTTAATACAGATCTAAATATGACATTTTGTTCTAATGAATGGCAGCGTAAATAGAAAATATCAGTGTCTCATGAATACAGGTAACAAAATTAATTGGCAGAAGTACATTGGATTTATAATTTACCTGAAAGTTTATCACAGTGAGACTTTTCAAGTGTTTGCTGGAAATCAAAACGTTATCACTGGTTATCATCTGTACAAGGCTATAATTCTATAGACCAGTTAATACACCAGATCTGCCCACAAAGAACATTAGTTCCTCCTACCTCTATAATAACTGTAAACATCATACGTCTTAAACATTCAAGAAGAACTGGCTTTGACCTTTAATATTTTGATTTGGCAGAATGCAAAAAGCATCGGCACTCTGGTACATGGGAAGAAAGGTATTTGAATGCAGAGAATAGTGCATTTAATAGCAGCCCCAGAGAACTGAGTACCCATATTGGAAACAAATGGCTATCATTATCACAATGGCATGAGTCTAGGGAAATCCAGGGAATGCAAAATTAGGTATTCCCTGCTACCAGCCAAACCTACCTAGTCTAATAGGATCTCTGTGCATTTTTCCACACCACTGCAGAATCAAGCCAAAATTATGCTACATTTGAAAATCTACTTAATTCTAGGTCCTTTTCTTAATACTTATAAGCAGTTGGCTATATTAAGGGCTATGTGATCTAAGAAACCAAAATATTTAGAGTTGTATAAGAAGAATACTAGTATTTTCTCATTCTTCACATATCTGAGTAAGAAATGATCCTTGAGTTATGTCTTCACAAGATAAAGGCACCAAAAGTATCTTCCAATGCTTTTAAACAAATCTTATTTCCTGAAAGTAATAAGGTACTCTGGGTAAGCTTGAATGTCATTAAAGATGACAAACATCGATGGTGAATTCATGCGATCAACCACACTGTCATATAGGTCAGTAGGATCGCTTGCATTTTTCGATGGTGGAGTTATCATTCCTGCCACTCCAACACAATACTGTCCAGTGAGGACTCGAGCAAGGTACATGTGTTTAAAGCCATTCATGTCAGGTTGAGAGTACGTATCCATAGCAGAATAATTGGCATGGACAGCAAAATAGGTTCCATTTCCAATTGCTGCAGCTGTGTTTGGAAAGATTAAGTTTTGAGAACAACAATTAGCAATCACTGGCTTTCACCCCCTTGAAACTTTATTAGGAAAAAAGGATAAATTGCACATTCAATTTTGAATTAATAGCTTTGTTCCATTCTTTCTCAAGATATGGCTTGCTAGCAAAATCAGCTCTGAGTCTTGAAATGACATCTTAATATTGCTGAGCTACAGTGGGACAAGTTTGGGATGCCTTGTTCAAAGAGGAAGGAATTTAATTCCCCACTTCTGCTTACCATTGTGTGACTTTCTATCTAGCCTGCTGGAAGCATTTGAATTTTCCAGTTTTATGATTTTATATAATTATAAGGACAGTTTTCTAACTGTCTAACGACATAGTCTGATTCCATAACCTTTCTGAAATTGGGTGAAACCTTTTCATCCAAGTACTCTCAAAATATGTGCAAGGGACTTGAAAACATTGTTTTACTATAATTAAATGCTAAATAAATCCCAAACATCCACTGCACTGTGCAGATTCTGATTCTCCTCTGACTTCTGCTATCCTCATCCTTTCTTGCTGAGTCTCTTCTTTGCTGATCACCACCCCACATCCTTCTTTCATGTCAGTAAACAGTAAACTACTAAACTAATACTTAGTCCCGGCTCTTGCAAAGCCTGTGCCCTGAGGAGTTCAATGCTTTAAGGTAAGCACAAGTGTAAGTCTGCAAGATCAAGATCATGTATTTGGATCAGTGACTCTGAGCCAAATCCAGTCATGGGCTTAGGCACCTTTTACTGCCTAATTTTTAGATGCCTGGACCCAGAATGGAATTCAGATCCCAAGGGAGGCACCAAGGCTTTCCACTGCATGTCAGAGGTAGGTGCCTCAGCACAAGATACCAAATACCTAGCAGGCTGAGGAGAGACTTGGGTGGGGGGCGGGGAGAAGGGAGGGGGAACTAATTTGGAAATCACTTGGCTTGAAGGATCCAGCTGTTACACAAAAATTAAACACTTGTGTATGTCGGGAATGTACCAGCACAGGTACATCAGAAGTCATTAGCTCATCAGGTCTGTCCTACTGAATCCCAACAGTGTATTCCAGAGGCTGGATGTACCATTAAATGAAAACAACTCTTGTGCTCATGGCAGCTTTGGACATATCCCCGGAAAAGACCCAAATGGGTCATCTACTCCTTCCCCTGTCTGTGTACAACTATTCCCTGTGGTACAGTTCCTAATTCTTTGCCATCTCCTCCCTCTGATCTCATGATCCAAAATGTGCCAAACAGGGTTGTAGTACCACAATGTTGCACCAACTTTCATTCATGCATTTCTAGTTTAGGAAATCAATTTATCTTACCGTTCTTTCCAGCAAAACCACGATTGAACCCATTATAATTAATTACGTTCAATGAGTTATGCGCTGTTCCATGAAACAGGCACCTTTCATTATTCTGATTGCCATTCTTATTGTCCACAGACAGTTTTTTGATTTGGTATTGCTGCCAGAGGAATGGATTTTGTATCCTTTCAATCTACAAAAAGTTAGAAAATGAAAGAGATTATTGCTATTGACAAATATTTATCATGACACCAAAGCATTAAAAAATAACAAATATAAATGTTCAGGTCACTCTGGTCCTTTGATTTTTTGTGAGGGTAGGCTTTATAGGTATATGGGGAATATACTCCAATGAAAAAACAGTAATCATGGGGCCCATCTACATGAGACATTTACTGCAGAGCTGACTAACTAGCTCTGCAGTAAAGTATCAGCATCTACAAATGCAGCCCTATTGGCCACAGTAAACTAATAACTGCCACTGGAGCATTATTTAGTGTGCTGCAACACGTGTAGATGGTGACGGGGCTGGCTGGGGCATGAGGGTGCTTCAGTGTGGGGGCTGCCTGCTGGCTAGCCCTGCACTGGGGCATCCTCGTGCCCCAGCCAGTCCCTCTGCAACACGCTGAGCCAGGTCAAAGTAGCCCTGGGCTGGCAGGCTGGCCTCCTGTAGCTGAAGCTACTCCAACCGGGCTCAATGTGCTGCAGACCTGATCACAGGTGTAAGCGCAGCGCTCGGGAGCAATAAATTTCACTGCGAACTGTG
The DNA here is from genome assembly GCF_000455745.1 of Alligator sinensis. Taxonomy (NCBI): domain Eukaryota; kingdom Metazoa; phylum Chordata; order Crocodylia; family Alligatoridae; genus Alligator; species Alligator sinensis. The sequence goes on along the minus strand of NW_005841887.1, from coordinate 3,460,702 downwards.
CCAGATTGCACGTGTAGATGCACCCGTAGAATCACAGAAAAGCAGGGCTGGAAGGGATTTCAGGAAGCCATTTAATCCAACCCCTTATTAAGGCAGGATCATCCCGATCTAAACTATCCTAGACAAGTGTTTAACCTGTTCCTAAAAACTTGGGAAACAAACACTCACAGACAACCCTAGGCATAATGCTTGAAATATCAAAAACACTCTTTAACTTGTCACAGGTCAAGCAGGGCAATGATGGCACTGCCATTGTCCTGCCACTGCAAGGACAGAACATAATTTGTTAATAAAAGATCAAGATCCAAGGAGGAGAACCATGCTCCCTGTTAGAGGAAGGTGAAAACCCCCACACTTAGTACCTGCCCCCCCTGATCTGACCATGGGGTACAAATCCTTCCTTGTACCAAATGTGGTCTGACCCTGAGCAGAGGAGTAAGATACACAAGCTAGGAACCTATGGGTTTTCTAAGTCCCAGCAGGATCATCAATATACCCCAGTCAAAATCCAGACAAGACCAACACCTATTACTTCTAAGGAAAGTAACCCTCCTCGACACCAGTAGCAATCAGGAAAGAAAACATTTCTTCATGGCCCCACAGAAAGCAGAAACCCCAAAGCATAGGCTAACTAGATACCTTCCACTCTGTACTGGAACCTGGGGACCACAAGGACAGCTCCACACATTATACATCCTGCTGGGCCAGAACACCCTTTTCAATGAACCTATCTCTTCCATAAAGTGATCCCAGCTCAGTGTTATTTAATAACCAAGCTTTGCTTCATTCTCCTGTTGTTGAGCTCAGTGCCCTCCGATTTGCACCTGCTCTGGGCTGTCGAGTCCCTCTTACGGTCTATGACTGATGCTATGGAGGTCCTGGAGGGCTAGGGGAGGAAACTCCTGGGATTTCCCAGCTACTGCTCTTCACCGCACACTCCAGATATTGCCTCTCCTAAATTATCCCTGTCCAATGTTTATCTTGAAAACCTCCAGTGAAGGAGACTGTATAACTTTCCTAAGGAGTCTGTTCCACTGCCTCACTTCTCTAACCATAAGGAAGTTTTTCCTGATATTTAAAATGTCATAGTTTCATAGTTGGTTGGGTCGGACGGGACCTGAGCAGGTCATCAAGTCCAACCCCCTGCCGTGGACAGGAAAGGATGTTGGGGGCAAATGACCCCGGCTAGGTGACTGTCTAGCCTCCTTTTGAAGATCCCTAGAGTAGGGGTGAGAACCACTTCCCATTTACTTCACTGCAACCTGAAGCCATTGCTTCACATCATTTCTTCTTCAGTAAGACAAAACAATTGTTCTGCCTCTTCTTCATAGCAGCCTTTCAGATATTTGAAGACTGCTACTGTGTGTTCCCTTTTCTCCAAGCTAAGTATGCCTGCTTCTCTCAACCTTTCCTTACATGGCTTCCTTCCAACCCCTTTATCATTTTTGTTGCCTGCCTCTGGACCCTAATTTCTCAACTTCCTTCCTAAAATGTGGAGCCCAGACCTGCACACAATACTCTGGATGAGACCTAATGAGTATTGAGTTGGAAACTTAGAAAATGAAAGCAGCCAAAGTAACCTAGAAACATTTTAAGCTAGATGATTTCCATTTAACACCTGAACCTTGCCTAATATACCTGGTACATGTAATAATACTGGTATGTCATTAGTGAGGTAATTAAGATTTTACAAATACAGTACAACCTCATCATAATGACTCCCCACGGGACAGACTACATTCAAAGAGGAGGTTTGATGTAACAGGATTGATTAATTTGATGCATCATAAAAATCTGATCCGACTCTCAGTGAAGTCCGTGAGAATCTTTCCAATGGGAGTAGGCGGAAAGGGCATTGGTATAGAAGCTACGGATTTTCAGGTTAAAAATAATAGGCTTTAGAGATGGCAAAGACCATTCCAGTCATACCCTTGCACAGTTGTTTTCATTTTCCAGGAACAAACGTTTGCTCCAACGTTTTTAAATAGCCAAATATCCCCCTATTCTTATAGGTGATAATCCCAGAGGATCTCAGCATTGGGGATTTTCTGTGTGGTTCAATATATATTTTCCCATTCGTAGTTTCATCCAGTTTCTCACAGCTGTCTTCCCTTTTGCTGATAAATATACAGGTTTGGATTTGCTCTCTGTCACTAGTGTATTGTGTTGGGGAAGCGTGGACCTGGAAGGGGTAGCTACAAGTAAAAACTTTGTAAAAACTGATGTCCATCTCTCTTTTCCATGTTACCTCACCTTGCTAATTTTGAATCCGCAGGTTTTCTGAAACTCCATCTGCACTTTTTGATATTCTGGTAATCCTTGATTTAGTTGCACCACTTTGACACGTTCCTGCTGCATATCATCCCACTCTTTTGGAAGATCTATCGATTGTTTATCTGCAAATTAAACATTTTTAATATTGTCTAAGTCTCACACTGATTATACAGGGTCCTGCCTTCCCAGTAACTGAAAAGAAAGGATCTATTACCTAATCTTTTCTTCCACAAATACCATTCTTTGGCAAGAGTATTATTTGCATGAATAATCCATAACGTCTGTAGCACAGATGGAGTTTTCTATATTTCTGTCACTCTCATCTGCTTGTTACCAAACAAACAGCATTCAACTAATTTTTTTAGAAATATCAGGAAACTTCTGGGCCACTCAGAAATATGTACCTAAACCTTCAAATTGTGGTCAATAGGACTATTCAGGTGAGTAAGGACAATTCATATGCTTAAAGAAGGTATCTAATGCATCTCATTACCTCTCTCTACTCATGGATATGCTTGCAGAGCACATGTTTGGAACATTTATCTTTTCCGTGATATGGTATTTGATTATGACATGTTAGGTTTTTGTTATGTCTGTAAATCAAAAGATTTATTAGCAAAGTGATTAAGTTGAGGGAAAATCCAAGTATAACTACTGTACTCTGTTGTCACTAGCTGTTCCCTGAAGTTCTGATTCAACAGAGCACTTTAAAGTATACTGGATGGTGGCTTGCATTATTTTTCTATTGAGGAGATGGCTTTAAACAGATTTAGAAAACAGTACAGAATGAAAAGTGGAAAAGAAAAAAGAAACATTTACAATATAGTTAAGGATAGGAACTTCCATGTCTTCTCTAGGTAGCCTGTCCCAATGCCTGACTGCTCTCATAGTAAAAAAGACAGCTTAAATTTCCCTTGCTGGAGCTTGTGGCCATTGCTCCTAGTCCTGTCCCACATGGCTACAGAGAAAAAGCCCATCTCCAGACTGTCCATAACTGCTCTTCAGGTATTTAAAGACTTATCAAATCTCCCCTCAGTCTTCTCTTCTCCATACTAAATAACCCTAGCTCTTTCAGTCTTTCCTCATAAGTTTTACCTCCTAGGCTCCTAATCATTTTTGTTACTCTGTACTGGACTTTTTCCAATCTGTCCACATCCTTCTTGAAGCATGTGGCCCAAAACTGGGCATGAGACTCCAGCTAAGGCCTCACCAGTGCTGAATAGATCAGAAAAATCACTGCCTTTAATTTGCAAGAGACACTTCTGTTAATACAACCCAGGATGCTGTTGGGTTTTTTTTGCAACAAGAGCACACTGTTGGCTCATATTCAGCTTATGCTCTGCTGCAACCCCGCGGTCCTTCTCTGAAGTACTGCAGCTTAGCCAGTCATTCCCCGCTCTATTGGTGCATGCAGTTATTTCATCCCAAGTTCAGGACTTTGCACATGTCCTTACCGAATCTCACCTCATTGACTGCAGGCTATTTAGCCAGCCTATTCAGATAATTCTGGATCGTGGCCCTACTCTCCAGAGCAGTGGTTTTCAACATGTGGTTTGTAAACCCCTGGGGGTCCCTGGACTATCTAAAGGGGTCCATGAAAGATGACTATGATCAATTAAAAGTATGTGAATACTAGGCCTGTGCGAATAGGCAGCTATTCGATTTGGCTTTGGATCCGGCTGCTTCAGATGCCAGCGATCTGATCCGGAGCTCCGGATTGGTTTCCTGCTTCAATCTGGCCGAAGTGGCTCTGAAACTTCGAAGCCGCCTCAGAGATCTGGCCATAGGGTGTAATGGGGGATATAATGAAATATCTATAACTTTGTTGGTTTTTCTCTGATTTGGGTGAATCTTGCAGGGGTGGTAGCCTCTGCTGAGAGCATGAAGCTTGCCAAGTTTCAAGAAGATAGGTGCAGGGTCTTGGGGGGGGAACTGCACCCCAAATTCTTGAAAGCAAAACTCATGTCACATGTGTGTTACACCACGGGGGGGGGGGGAACACTGCAGGGGTGGTAGCCCCTGGTGAGGCCACGAAGCCTGCCAAGTTTCAAGGAGATACGTGCAGGGGTTTGGGGGGGACTGGACCTCAAGCTGCGGACAAGCAAAACTCATGACATGGGTGACAGTGTGTGTGTTAAGGCACAGCAGGGTGAAGGCCCCTGCTGAGGCCACGCAGTCTGCTAGCTGTCGAGGAGATAGGTGCAGGGGTTCTGGGGCCCTGCACCTCTGGCTGCTGACAGGCAAAACTCATGACATGGGTGCTTGTGCAACTGACTGTCTTGGGGTGTGGGGATGACTAGGGAAGGCCTGGCTGCTAAGCTACTGTGTTACCAGTTACCAATTAGTCATGATTCACTGGGAACCAGCTCAGTACACAGTAGCTAGCTAATGTAACCAGTTAACGAGCAAGGATTAACACTTACAAAACCACAGACTAAGGAGAGGAAAGTATCAATACAGACAATCAACTGCCCCAAGACAGACCGTCAGTTGCACAAGCACCCATGGCACGAATTTTGCCTGTCAGCAGCTAGAGGTGCAGGGTCCCAGAACCCCTCTGCACCGATCTCCTTGACAGCCGGCAGGCTTCGTGGCCGCAGCAGGGACCACCATCCCTGCAGCTTTCACCCCGCTGGCCTTAACACACACAGGGTCATCTATGTCATGAATTTTGCCTGTTAGCAGCCAGAGGTGCAGGGCCCCAGAAGCGAGACTCCCCCTGCACCTATCACCTTGAAACTTGGCAGACTTCGTGGACTCAGCAGGGGTGACCACCCCTGCAGTTTTCACCCCGCTGTGGTGTAACACGTACATGTGACATGAGTTTTGCATTCAAGAATTTTGGGTACAGTTCCCCCCAAACCCCTGCACCTATCGTCTTGAAACTTGGCAGGGTTCATGTTCTCTGCAGAAGCTACCACCCCTGCAAGTTTCATCCAAATCAGACAAAAAACAACAACGTTATAGATATTTGATTCCCCATTATACCCTATGGCCAGATCTCTGAAGCGGCTCCGAAGCTTTTCCAAACTGCTTTGGAAAGCCTAAAGAAGCCAGCGCTTCGATCCAGACATGTTGCTTCAGCGTCCAAATCTTCTCCGGATCCGAAGCATGGTCTGAAGCCTCGCACAGCCCTAGTGAATACCCACACTTACAATTCAGAGTGGTCTGCATCTCCATTCAAAATTTCCAAAGGGGTCTGCACCTCCATTCAAAAATTTTTAGGGGTCAGCAAATGAAAAAAGGTTGAAAACCATTGCTCCAGAGTATTTGCAACTCCACCCAACTTGGTTTCGTCCACAAATTTGCTAACCACGCACTTGATCCAATCATCCACATCATTAATAAAGATATTAAACAATACTGGACCCAGGATGGACCTCTGGAGAACCCACTCCTCCCAACTAGGCATTGAGCCATGGATGACTACTAGTTGATCATGATGATCCAACCAGTCCCTGGTTAGTCAGTCCCTGTTTGGAGATATACTTTTCTGTTCTGAATTACCTTCCAGCTTTGAGACACGCTGAATGGTTACAGTTGTCCCTTGTTCATCTGTAGCATGCAAAGTGTTCATGTCCACCGTGTACTTCTTCCTGTTGACTTTGACATTGACAGATGGCTTTTTAGCTGCTTTAGCATCCTCTAACTGCATGTTTGTTAGAGGGTCAAAGGCTGCGAAAGTACCATCAGGGAGAGAATACTTCCACGCTACTATCTGGTGAACAAGTTCTATCTTGGATTGTTCTTCTTGGTCATCTTTAATTCTTTTGATCATTTTTTCAATTTCCAAGGAAGCATCATAGACATCTCTGGTAATACCAGAAACTTTAATGTACGGGGGACATTTGTTGGTTTCGACTTGAATGGTAATGTGCAGTTTCTCCTGGAGTTCATTCAGTTTTCTCAATTCTGCTTCACTAAACGTTTCAATTAATTCATTTTTAATATTATGTTCAGACTGTTCCTTTATAATCAGAATTTTTAACCAGGTTTCAGTGTCTTCCACATTTTGGCGGTTTTCACCACATATCTGAAATACAGCTAACTCAATCTTCTTCTTCAAAACCAAATCTTGCTTCTTTCTAGGAGGTTGTTTTTTGCCAGAAAAAAATGCTGTAACAAAGAATAAAGTCCATAATTATTTTATCTTTTATTTTAGAAAGTATTTAATTTTAGGTACTTGCAATTTTTAAATAAATGCTTTACTTACATGTTATCCTAGAATACCATGATTCTGATGCAGCTAAACCTGTTCCACCTCTTTTTTGCATGGCTGCATAAAAATCATTTTGCATATGTGGCTGAAAAAGGACTATTTTAATTTTTTCCACATGCTGTACTGGCTTTTTACTTGCAAAGTTGCCTATAGCATCCATCATATCATCAGCTACCTGAGCAGGATTCTGTCTTGCATTACCTGTAACAGTAAGAAAAATATAATTTATGTGCTTGTGAGTGAACAGTATATGAACTAAAAGGGTTTCTTCTGCATGGACACATCCCCAATTAGCATTGATGTCATCCTTTTTCCCCCCACAAGGGCCACACAAAAAAAAAAAGAAACAAGAAAAAAGAAAAGAAAAGGTCCCCATCAGCATTTTGGTCTTTTGGCTAAGATCAAATGTAGCAGCATTTTTGGCACCAAGGGAAGGGTGTCAGGGTTGGCTCTGGCCAGATCCCCATGAGTATGTTGGCCAATAAGGGGCCCATGTTTTATACTCATGCTCAGTGTTTAATCAGCTTCATATTTGGTTTCTAGTACTGAGCACATGCTGCCTTTGGCAGCTGTTTAATGAAAGATAATGTATTTAATGAGGCTTCCTTGTATGCAAGTATAAGTATACCCAGGGGGTAGCTACCAAGGAGGAGTATACCTCCTTGGCTCGCACTAGCAGGGAGTCAGTGAGAAAGGCCAAAGCTGCAATGGAACTGGGGCTGGCGAAAAAAATGAAAGACAACAAAAAGTCCTTCTTCAGGTGTATAGGGAGGAAAAAGAAGGCGCAGGGTAACATGGGCTTCACCTCTCTCCTAAAGGCAAGCGTGTCTTCTCTTCCAGGGTGGCTGATCTTGTACGGCAAGCTTTAAACTAGCCTTGCCAGGGGAGGGTGCTGCAGGAAGACGTGGAGACACCACCCAAGCAAGACAGGTGACACATGCAAGCAGTGCCCAGGTAAGAAACAGGGGTCCAGATAGTCTTCCTAATTGGGGGGTGGCACTTGCAACTATGCAAGTTAAATGCCTATATACCAATGCTCGTAGTATGAGGAACAAATAGGGGGAACTCGCCCTCAGAATAGCCAGTTCAGACCCAGACATAGTAGGGCTTACAGAAACGTGGTGGAATTCATCCCACGACTGGGCAGTTAGCATTAGGGGCTATCGGCTCTACATGCAGGATAGAGAAGGAAGGAAGGGAGGAGGTGTGGCGCTCTATGTCAAAGAGCAATACACATCCTCTGCCAGCAAAATGGGGTCAGAAGAGGGGCAAGCTGAAGTGCTCTGGGTCAAGATACAAGGGGGTCGTGGGGAGAGGGATGTAACGGTGGGGGTCTACTACAGACCCCCCCAACCAAGGGGAGGAGCTGGACCTTGAATTTTTGGGCCAGCTTGCAGAGGCACTTAAGGCAAGGGATATAGTTGTCATGGGCGATCTAAATTACCCAGACATCTGCTGGGAGGAGCATTCAGCCAGGTTGGACCGTTCCAGGAGGTTCCTGGCTGAGATACAGGACCTCCACTTAACCCAGGAGGTGCACAGTCCCACCAGAGGAAATGCCCTGTTGGACCTGGTCCTGGCCACAGGCGATGATCTGGTGAAGGGGGCTCCAGGTCCTTGACCACCTGAGTGATAGCGATCATTGCTTGCTGGAATTCATCGTCCAGCGCAGGGTGACAAGGGCCTGCAGCAAGGTGGCAGCCCTAGACTTCAAGAGGGCCAACTTCAAAGAGTTGAGGAGATTGGTGGGAGAGGCGCTGGGGTTCTCGAGGGCAGGGGAACTTGGTGCCCAAGATGAGTGGTCGTTCCTTAAGGAGACGATACTCAGGGCCCAAGAGGTGACAATCCCAACAAGAAGCAAGGGGGGCAAGAGTGCCCAAAAGCCCCCCTGGCTCACCAAGGACGTCTGGGAATGCCTGGTTGCCAAAAAGGCGGCATACACCCAGTGGAAGGGGGGGGCGATCTCCAAAGAGGACTATACCTCCAGCGCTCGGGCCTGTAGGGGGGCTGTTAGGAAAGCTAAGGCGGACATAGAGCTAGGACTAGCGTCCAAGATCAAGGATAATAAAAAGTCCTTTTTCAAATATATAGGGAGGATGAAGAAGGCACCGGGAAACGTGGGGCCCCTGCAAGATACAGTGGACAACCTGGTGGTTGCGCCAGAGGATAAGGCAGACCTCTTTAACATAGGACCCCTACAGGACAAACTAGGGCAACTGGTGACAGATAGGAGGGACAAGGCTGAACTCTTCAATGAGTATTTTGCCTCTGTATTCCTAAACAGATCAAGACAAATCTCCCAACTGCATTATAGCTAGGTACAGGAGGAACACTAGCCAACCAACTGTCAGCACTAACCTAGTAAAGGGACACTTGGAGGGGATGGATGTGTTTAAGTCAGCAGGCCTGAATGATCTTCATCCAAGGGTGCTGAAAGAACTGGCCAGTGTCATAGCAGAGCCACTGGCACAACTGTTTGAGCGCTCACAGTGCTCAGGTCAGGTCCCAGAGGACTGGAAAAGGGCCAGTGTGGTCCCTATTTTCAAGAAGGGGAGGAGGGAAGATCCGGGTAATTACAGGTCAGTTAGTCTTACCTCTATCTTGGAAAAATCTTTGAAAAAATTATCGAGGATCACATCTGTGGGAGCCCAGCAGGAAAAGTAATGCTAAAGGGCAACCAGCACGGGTTCATAGCAGGTAGATCCTGCCTGACTAATTTTGTTTCTGTTTACGACCAGGTCACAAAATGCAGAAGTTGAGGTAGATGTCATCTACTTGGATTTTAAGAAGGCCTTCGATACGGTATCTCATCCTATTCTCATAAACAAACTGAGCAGCTGTGACACAGATGATTACACAGTCAGGTGGTGGCAAATTGGCTTCAGGGTCACACCCAGAGAGTGGTGGTGGAGGGGTTGGGATTGACCTGGAAAGATGTGGGCAGTGGGGTCCCCCAAGTCTTGGTCCTTGGACCTGTGCTATTCAATGTCTTCATCAGCAACTTGGATGAGGGTGTGGAGAGCACCCTGCCCAAATTCGTGGATGACACGAAATAATGGGGTAAAGTAAACACACTAGTGGGAAGGGATCGAATCCAGGTGGGCCTGGGCAGGTTGGAAAAGGGGGCAGAAAAGAACAGGATGAAGTTCAACAAAGACAAGTGCAAAGTGCTGCATCTAGGGAGAAGGAATCACCAACACATCTATAGGCTAGGGGATGACCTTCTCAGCAGCACAGCAGCAGAAAGGGATCTTGGAGTCATAGTTGTCTCCAATAGGATTATGAGCCATCAATGTGACAAAGTGATTAGTAAAGCTAACCACATTTTGTCATGCATTAACAGGTACATAACGAACAGGTCCAGGGAGGTGATGCTTCCCCTCTATGCAGCATTGGTCACACCACAGCTGGAGTACTGCGTCCAGTCCTGGGTGCTGCACTTCAAGAGGGATGTGGATAACCTTGAAAGAGTCCAGAGGAGGCCACTCGTATGGTTAGGAGCCTGCAGGTAAGGCCCTATGAGGAGAGACTGAGGGACCTGGATCTCTTCAGCCTTCCCAAGAGAAGGCTGAGAGGTGATCTTGTGGCCATTTACAAATTCATTGGGGGGGATGGGACAGGGGGACAGCAAGAAATAGAAGATACTCTGCTTACCAAGGCACCCCTTGGAATAACCAGGGACAACAGCCACAAACTGATGGATGGCAGATTTAGTGTGGACATCAGGAAGAACTTCTTCACGGTAAGGGTTGCCAGAATCTGGAATGGGCTTCAAGGGAGGTGGTGCTCTCCCCTACCTTGGGGGTCTTTAAGAGGAGACTGGACAAGCACCTGGCTGGGAGTCATCCTGCCCAAGGCAGGGGGTCTAACTCGATGATCTACTGAGGTCCCTTCGGACCCTAACATCTATGAAACTATGAAACTATAAGA
>NW_005841887.1:3437486-3450269 GCF_000455745.1 Alligator sinensis | reverse complement strand
TTCCCCAGGCTGGCTGGGGAAAAAACCCTTATCTAGTATTTGAGTAAATGTGGTACTCCTTCCTCAGGTTTAGAGTTCCTTTGACATAAAAAGGGTGGCTCCCTTAAATAAAATGTTACAGGAATCTTTAAAAAGAAAAAAAAGATATGAAATTGTTCGCTCATATTAAAAGATGTCCTTTTAATGTTCCTCAGACTAAAAACGCTACATCTAATTTTTTAGAGAAATACTAAAATGCAACATTTTTTTCTGGATAATGTTACAACAGTATCAATGTACTATTAATTAGCATGAACAGTAGATTGATCCTTGCACATCGCTACATGATTTATTCAAGGTTTACCTATTGAATGTGGCTCCTCAGTCACACAGTCACTTCCCAGTATTATGAAGCATGAACAGTGATTCTCAAACTTTTTAGACTCAAGGCACCCCTTAAAAAGTGCCAACTCTTAGTTGTCGTTAATTTTTTGATGACAGAAGAAAGAATAGCGCAATTCTTCAGTTTCAAAGAACTCAAAAAGACTACAGCAAGTAACAATATATTTTAATAGTACAGATTCCTATTTGAAATCTCTCGGTTTATCTTGTGAATCATGTTTGCATACCCACCAGTGCTAACATTACATGGCACCCCGTGGCAATCTCAAAAGGATCTCAAAGTATGCCAGGGTGCCTAGGCATCCTGGTTGAGAATCACTGGTCTAAAAGATCTGGCAAGTATTTGGGCTGATTATGCTTCTACCAACATAAAAAGGAAAATTGTCTAGCCTGTAGGTGCTAATGATACATAAATAATTACAATAAAACCCGTAAAATAAAGTGACAGTATTAAAACATGCCATTAGTGCATGAAATATTAGTTAAAAGATCTAGGCTTCTCCTTTCAAAATCCAGCTGACACTCCTCTTCCCATCTCAGGTGTGATAATAATATTGATTTCGTTCCCCAAATCCATCACCTTTCTTAAATAAAGACTAAACCAAAGGAGATTTGATACTTTTCTAAGGGAATGCAAACCTGTTCCAATTGCTGGGAAGGTGACAGACTTGTATCCTTTCAGTTCACACTCCTGGAGCACTTTAGACACCTGGCCTTTGATGTTGTTATGGGGAGCAAGGTGAATAATATTCGTACACATCAGCTTTCCGCCCTGAGTGGTTATGAAGCCACTGTGACGCTGTGCACCTGGAAGACAGAAGTTAAAAAAATGAGTCATAAGATAAACAGATCAACTCTGTTATAACGTATCTTCAGCTGGTGGGGAATTGTTTCCCTGACTTTAATGCTGATTTACCTTCAGAAGATAAACTTGCCTGATTCTTGCAAGCAGAAGTGTAGTAAGAGAATCTATCTTATATGTTTTATCCATACACACCTAGTGATATTCTAGCAGCTTTGCCCAATTATTGTTTTCACTGCTAGCTACTCTTAGCATATCTTCCATTGGTTGGGAACTGTGCACACATGCATCATTTCCTGCCTTACTTATCAATAAAACCGGGAAACTCTACAACGGACAGTTTAGCATTTAACACAGCCAGCTTTCTAAATTCACATTTAACTTACAAATATTTAATTTGTATTCACATTTCTAAGAATGTATGCCAGCAGAAAGGCTACACAATTTCTGCCTGAAAACCCCCTATTTTCTGCCTTACCTTCAGAGATAACTTCTTACTATCTCAGAGCCAAGCTGATTGATTTTTAAAAGACAAGGAGATTACAGGGCTACATTAAGGAGCCTGAGGCACATAGGAAGCAAAAAGTCTTATAAATTATTATTTTGTCTGGAATGTAAAATGAACCTACATTACAAAACTCTAGTGGCTTTGTGAGTGTAAGGGCGGAAACAAGTGCTGCCTTTGTGCCACCGTAAAAAAATGTTATACTGGCATATAGTGAAAGCAAACAGATGTCCGTGCCTTTTGGCACACCACAAATGCTCAAATCGGTGGCCATGACAGAAGGGAGCGATAAATTGTGCTGCTTTATCATGACCAATGTCTGTTTGTTTGTGGTGGGAGAGGACAGGCTGCCCAAAGCTGCCTGTGCTTTCCAGCTACCCCAGGCAGGGAGTCGGTAAGCTTATGGGCCTGGTCCTGCACACCCCAGGAATTTCCAGGCAGAATCAGGCCCCTCATGCCTTGGGGGGTGCCTGCCTCATTTTCCCTGCTTACCCAGATGAGTCCCAGGGATCTCCTGATATGTGCTTGGGTAAGTGAGGCAAGTCGGGGTTTCCCCATTTACTCAGACAAATACCCGAAGCCTCCAGGGAGTGTCTGGGTAAGCAGGAAAATGCAGGGCTTCACCCCAAAGCAGGGTACATGTTTCTGGCTTGCAGATATGTGCCCCATGTTGGAACACAGCCGTGATACACATTTCCCCAGCATGTATCTGCGAGTGCAAGGGAGGGGGAAACTCTCATTGGCTCCGTATATGCAGCCCATGCTCCATGTTGCTGCCAGCATATCGCAGCACAGCTAATTGTGCGTCACACATAATGTCTGTTTTCATTCTAAGGCTACACATCGCCCAACACAGCAAAAGACAATGAATGAGAGATACATGCCCATTAAAAAATGTTCAGAGTTCTCCATGCTTATTGACCCAGGAGATGAGAGCATTAGGTCCTTTGCAGGCCATCTTCAGTACTTTGCCAGATCAGGCTTGCAAAAGGGAATAACTCATGGATGTGACAAGAAAAAAACGGCTTAAAAAGGTGCAACGTTGGGATTTATCTGCTGAAATTCATGGGGTCTTCCTTTCATTTTATGCCTCATGATATGTACTGACAGTCTTTTTTAAGCTAGTAGGGTTCAACCCCAGTGGACAACGATTTCATTTCAGTACTAATCTAACAGAATAGAAAGGCTATTGAAAAGCGCCTACATGTGGTATATAGAGAGTTACATATTTTCAATTAAATACATACTTTCAATTGCACTTTCAAATCTGAAAGACCCCAAACTAGCAGTTGTGTGAACCGTCTCCAGATCCCATCCTCGTCGCCACGTGCAGGTGGCGGGGAGCGATCCGGGCCCTTTTTTGCACCGCGCGGGCTGTGGCCAGCAGCCCGGGCTCGCTAGGTCGGAGAGAACAGGCGACACGCTGGAATTAGGCACGGACGCGTAATGGTTGATTTAAAGATTGTTTACTTACACCGAAGATGGTCGCGGTGCGGGCAGGAAAACTTGCTTGAGTTGCGGTTACAGACAGGAAAGAAGAGAGGCGGACTAGAGTTCTAAACTCGCGAACTCTAGCCCAATCCAGCTGAAGGCTCTAAACATGCGAGCCCATCGTGTCAACCGAAGAAAGTACTCGTACAAAAGAGCTCTAATCCTTTTGTTCACTCACACGAAGTTTGCTAGGCTCCGTGGGTCCTTTTTTTGCGCGCAGGGAAAGGGATACGTCGAGGTTTGCGAACGGCGACGGGGAGAAGAATCGATAGGTGATCAGTCTATCGATCAGCAGCCTCAGGTCAAATCTCCTTAGAGGCACTCTGCAGCGTGCTCAAAGTTCTCCAACTTGGGCGGAAACCACTCAAGCTTTTTATACGGCTAGCAACCCAATCCCTAGCCCCCACGTGTGAATGATTTAACGCAAGCCAATAATGGGACTCGAATTAGAATACAAATGGCGGGAACTCTTTGCACCGAGCATTTCTTAGCTGCAAAGAAGAAATGCACCCTGCAAAGAAAGCTACAAATTGGCAGGAAAATAATTCAGTGGTGCCAAAGCACACAAAAACAAAAATCACACCCTTTGGGTTGTGACAGCAGTATTTAGGGGACCGATCCTGCACCCACTGAGTCCCTGGCACAAATTCCATCAACTTGTCTATAAGTGAGATCACTCCCAAAATTGCAGACACCTTGGTTCAAGAAGAAATTTAAAGTATGTAAGCATAAAGTTCTACTAAAGTCACTACGACTGTTCATCTTAGTAAAGAGGCACATGCTAAAGTTTCTTCATGATTCAGATTCTAAGACTACATTTATTTTCAAATGCTCAGTAAGCTCCAAAAATCTCTGCCTTTCCAATTCTCTTCCTTCTTTAAACATACTTGTTGTCCAAGTGACAACTGCCCTGAGAGTGGAAATATTCAAAAACAAACTTCCAAAAGGCCTTTGATTTAGTATCCCACAATGTCCTTGCGAGAAAATTGGAAGATTGTGGGCTTAACTTCGAGACAGTCAGGTGGGTGAGAAACTGGCTGCAGGACAGGACCCAGAGAGTCATAGTGAATGGATCTGTGTCATCCTGGCAAGAAGAGGGCAGCAGTGTCATGCAGGGTTCAGTGCTCAGTCCAGTACTTTTCAAAATCTTTATTAATGATTTGGATGTGGGGGTGAAGAGCTCACTGGCCAAGTTTGCAGATGACACCAAGTTATGGGGAAGCATGGTCATGCCTGAAGATAGGCTATGGATACAGGTGGACCTAGACAGGCTAGGTAGTTGGGCGGATCAAAACCTGATGAAGTTCAATGTCGAGAAATGTGAAGTGCTCCACCTTGGGACGAGCAATTCCCAACACACCTACAGGCTTGGCAGAACCAACCTGACTAGCACCACAAATGAAAGGGACTGGGGGTAATAATATCCCATAGTATGAATATGGCAGTGCAATGCTATAGCCAGTAGGGCAAATAATACTCTGGCATGCATCAATCGATGCATCTCCAGCAAAGCCAAGGAGGTGATTCTTCCGCTCTACTCAGCACTGGTGAGACCGCAGCTGGAGGACTGCGTCCAGTTCTGGGCACCACACTTTAACAAGGACGTGGACAAGCTTGAGAGAGTCCAAGGAAGAGCCACCCAACCGTATGATCAGAGACTTAGAAGGCAAGCCATACGAGGAAAGGCTGAGGGATCTGCGACTTTTCAGCCTGAGGAAAAGAGGGCTGAGAGGGGACTTGGTAGCAGCTCACTGCTACACTAGGGGAGTACATCAAGGGCTCGGTGAGCAACTGTTCACCAGGGCACCTGAAGGGAAAACCAGGAGTAATGGCCACAAACTCCTGAAATATCAATTCAGGCTCAACATTAGGAAAAACTTCTTCACAGTCAGGGTGTTCACACTGTGGACTAAGCTCCCTCCAGAAGTGGTGCAATCACCTACCCTGGAAATTTTCAAGAGGAGACTAGACGGTCAGCTTGCTGGGGTCCTGTGACCCCCAGTTATCTTTCCTGCTTGGTGCAGGGAGTTGGACTTGATGATCTTTGGAGGTCCCTTCTGGCCTCTTACAATCTATGAATCTATGAAAAGCTAAAATTATTTTCTATAATACATTTTATATTTGCCTGTTATCTGATAGGATTAGAAAATGTTGCCATATCATGAGTTAGTGTAAGAAGCCATTCCAATTCTAGAAATAACGAGTTTAGAAAAAAAAATTAAACAGAACATATAGCTATATTGTACCTAATTGGGCACATTCTTTGATAACCAGGGGTCCAGCCGCCTCTAAAATTGCTTTGGAGACACCTTCAATCAAAAAAAGAAGAAGCACGTCAGTTTGGCAAGTCAAACTATTAAAAAATCATATCACACTTTAATGAAAAAGTTTTAATTAACTCTCAAACTTTGCCCTGTTTTCATGCAGTGAGAGCCGGAATTTACATTCCTTCTGTGGCTAAAATTCCCACGAGCCCAAAATCTGCAAGATGTTGAGCCTTGCTAGTTCCTGCTGTGCTTAGAAATCAGCATGATGTGTCGTATTGCCTGCAAAAAATATATAGCATTCATTCTTGACTGCAGATGTGCTATGCCATAGCTTTATCAATTTATAATGCACCAGTTACCAGGCTGTCTCCTTGGTTTGTACTGTATCATTCATCACATTTTTTTTCTTGTAATGGCATTTTAATATGTAAAACTTTAGTTCCTCACTGGTTGCTTTGGCTTATTTTCATATGGGATGTGTTGTAGCAGTGCTGGTCACAGTTTACTGGAGGGGCTATAGGCTCTAACATTTCTATTTATTGAAACAACTGTTATTGTGAAACAAATATAATAATCTGCACATACCTTAAATACTTCATACACCACTAGCTAAATATACCTATTTATAGGATCTGTACAGCACCTGGGCACTAAGACCTGTTTACTTAACAGAGTGTTGCCCTCTTTATGTCATAGCTGGGATAAGCACATATGCTGAAACGGAAGTTTCCTTGTTATAAATGAGAGGGAATTGCTAGCAGGCACTTTCCCCTAAAACTGAGACCTCTATGGATTTACTGTTTTGTTAACCGTCAACACAGTTCGAGAAACAGCCAAGGAGCCTGGACGGTCACCTTGCTGGGGTCACTTGACCCCCAGTTATCGTTCCTGCTTGGTGCAAGGGGCCGGACCCGATGAAATTCCGAGGCCCCTTCCGGCCTTACAATCTATGAAAATACTTTATTACAAAAGTTTTAAATATGGAAAATATTTTCCCTTATTTTCAACAACTGGCAGTGAATGTATCATTAAATTGCATATAGGCAATAAAGTACCTGAGGAGGAATTGAATGTTTCGTTGGATACGTTTACAATAGCATCCGCTTTTTCCTTGGTGATGTCTCCCGTCGCTACCTGGAAAGTTATGGAACCAATCTGCATCTCGTGGACTCCCAGTACTGGAGTTGAAACTTGCCCAAAGAAAGCTGCAAGGTAATTACAAACATACTGAGAGAGGTCTATTCTAGCAAAATTGCTATTTCCTTGAGATTACATATGCCTTGCATAGTTAGCGACATGCTGGCAACTTGGCCTCTCCAAATTTGAAATATCTTCTTTGGCACCAAGATTTCTAAACCCAGATTTCTAGCTTCTGTAGGGTCTTTACCTACCCTTCACCTCCCACCTATTAGATATTGCTATAACTTTAGCCCACTGATGTTGACAAAGTTTTGCTATGAACTTCAACAGAAGAGATGGGCTCTGTGCTGATGTGAATTCATCACCTGTGTTACCTGCTGCTCACTCATATTTTCACGATTGTGCTGGCAGGCCCGTCCTCCTACGAATTAGTAAGTGGAAAAGAAACCACCCCTGATCTTTACATAAATCCGCTGTTATCCTCGAGCAAATGAGCGTTTTGCTTTCTGCTTTCACAAGCTGTATAAGGAACAGGAATCAACCAGGCACTGACTCATTTCCATCAAGATGAAAGTTAATATGCTTGTTAGCTGGATATGGTTAGATTGGGCAAGTGGCAAAAATATCAGTTTTTTCAAATCGGCCACAACATTAATCCCTCGTTTGTTTCACTGTGAAAAGTGCCCTATCAACTAAACTACTGGATATAAGGCTCATAGGATCATTTCCTTTTTCCTCTCTTCACTATGGTCATACATGCCTTCCTTTTCCACCCCTTTGGACAAGTTGGATTGTATGATAGATAATGGAGGCATTTATTATGTAGCCCTAAGTAAGGCATACAGGCAACCCCTGCTTAACACTGTTTCGCTTAGCACTATTTCGCTATAACGCTCGTTTTAAATTGATACCTGATTTCACTTAGCGCTCAGCGAGTTTTTTTATAACACTTGCGGTCACCATCTTGGTCATTAAAAACAATTGTGATCATCATCGTGGGTTGTCAAATACTTTCAGTTTCTCTTAACACTCGTTTCACTTAATGCTCGGTTTTTCGGGAACCGATTAAGAGCACAAAGTGTGGGTTGCCTGTACGTCCGGAGTTTCCTACTGGCTGCCTATAGGCAATTCTCTGCTCAGTGCTTAGCTGTAGGTACATAAAGGTTGCCCATTGAGAACTGGAGAGCAACATGCTTTCCCAAACTAGAATACAATCAGCTTCTAGAGATATACTAAACTTCCCTTTGCAAGAATGGGAGACAGAACCAGAGAATCATAGAAAGTTAAGGTTGGAAGGGACCTTAGGAGGTCACATCTAATCCAACCCCTGCTCAAAGCAAAACCATCCCCAACTAGATCATCCCAGCCAGGGCTTTGTCTAGCCAGGTCTTAAAAACCTCCACGGATGGAGATTCCACCACCTCTCTGGGTAACTTGTTCCAGCACTTCACCACCCTCCTAGTGAGACAGTTTTTCCTAATATCCAACCTAAACCTCCCTTGCTGCAACTTGAGACCATTGCTCCTTTTTTCTGTCAAAGAGACCTAGGTGCCTAAGAGGCTAAATGGAATTGGTCCTCTGAGATGCATAATTTTTGGGTGAGTAGCAGCTATGTCCTCGAACACCTAATGGATGGAACAGTCCCTGGGCTGTATATAGTAGGAGCAGATTCTCCTTCAAGTAGCAAGGTTGGCACCATCTCCGAAGAGCAGAAGTGTCACCACCACACAATGTGTTCTCCCAGATTTTCACAGTCAAGGTTTAAAGTGTCAATCCATTCGAAAGGAAACAATATTATCTGGCCTGCAACCTACGTTCTCTTGTCACCAGCACGGCTAAAACTGCTTTAAAGAAGTCCAAACCAAACAAACAAACTTACTCGGGTTTGGGGGTGCAGCCTTGCGTTTACCTCCGAGTCTAGACTGTAGTTCATCAGTAAAGGCCTAGAAAGAGAATCAAAATTTATCAGCTGCGGTGAAGGCTTCAGAGATTTGGCCAGGAGAAACAGGTTCAAACATTAATATATTTATAAGCAGAACTAATCCACTTGAGATGTTTCTCAGCTTTTCCTTAAGAGTTTGACACTGTAACACTCATTCAGAAGACCAAATCCTGAGATCGTTCCTCACTTTTCACTGAATATTATTTATATAGACAAACTCTCAAAGTCAATGGCAGTTTGCTTGAGTATGGATTTCTGATTCCAAGACATTGACCTCAATGGCCCATCTTTCATGAACCAGAACTTTCAACATGAGGGTCAGTCACAAGATCAGGCTCATTGAGAGACTGGCATAAGGCTGTCATGGAAATCATTTGGAAATAAAATACTAAATTTGGCCTATAAAAAAACCCAGCTTAACTACATTATATTGATAATAAATAACTAGAACAAAATCAAACAGGAAAGGCATTATTTGGAGAGAAATTACCTGAATGTTATCTGTATCACTTGGGTGCAACAAAAAGTGAACTTTCTGAAGAGACTTCAAGTTGTGATTGCTACTGAATTTGAATACTTCATCAAACATTAATTTAGCAACAATGGGTTTGGGAAATCCAAACCCACCACTCCCGATTGCTGGAAAAGTGATAGACTTTAAAGACAGCTCCTGGGTTTTCTTCAGGCATTGTTGGACTATGTCTCCTAGGCTCTGTAGAACACATCAAAGATCATTTTGGTGAGTACAGTCTTTAATCTCTAATCCCAGGGAGTTTCTATTGATGCTAAAAAAAACCTCTCAATGATAAACAGACATCCACATATCTGGACACCGGTGTTAAAAGTGGGCTGGCCAAGTTTGCTGATGACACCAAGCTTTGGGGAAGAGTGTCCAGACTTGAGGATAGGCTAGTGATTCAGGCCGACCTCAACAGGCTTGCAAAGTGGGTGGATGAAAACCTGATGGCATTCAATATGGAGAAATTCAAGGTGCTCCACCTCAGGAATAAAAACCCACATCACACTTATAGGCTCAGCAAAGCTACACTCACTAGTACCACGACTGAAAGAGACTTGGCTGTCGTGACTGACCACAAGATGAACATGAGCCACCAATGTGATACTGCAGCTGGCAAAGCGAACAAAACTCTGGCTTGCATCTACCAATGCATCTCAAGCAAGACCCAGGATGTCATCCTCCCACTGTACTTGGCCTTGATGAGGCCGCATTTGGAGCACTGCATCCACTTCTGGGCTCCACAGTTTAGGAAGGACGTGGAGAAGCTTGAAAGAGTCCAGAGGAGAGCCATGCACATGATCAGAGGGGAGGATAACAGGCCTTATGAAGGGAGGCTGCGAGCCATGGGACACTTCAGCCTGGAGAAGTGCAGGCTCAGGGGTGACTTGGTGGCAGTCTGTAAGTACATAGGGGTGTACATCAGGATCTGGGGGAGTGACTGTTCACCAGAGCACCCCAAGGGATGACAAGGTCCAACAGTCACAAACTCCTGCAAGACCGTTTTAGGCTGGACATAAGGAAAAACTTCTTTACTGTCTGAGCCCCCAAGGCCTGGAATAGACTCCCCACAGCGGTGATGCAAGCACCTACTCCGGACACTTTCAAGAAATATTTGGACATTTATCTTGCTGGGATCCTATGACTCCAGCTGACTTCCCGGCCCTGGGGCGTGGGGCTGGACTCGATGATCTTACGAGGTCTATGAAATCGATGAGAACGTCTATGAAATCTATGTCAAACAAATAAATGCAACCTATTCTCTGTAAAGTACTAGCATGCAAATTTAGTGCAGGATTCCCATTAAATCTGTTTACATGTCTAGCAAGGAGCACATTCATACAAAATCAGTAGTCAGAGAAAAAGCTATAGAAAGTTTGCTACCTGCAAGGCAGTTCCTTTCCCCTGATCCCAGGTAGGAATAATAACATGAAACAGAAAACTGCAGGGCAGATTATATCCATTTGTTTGGAACACATCCCCTATATTAGCTACTTGTCCTTTTGTTTTCTCAGCAAACTCCAGCTGGAGGGCTGGTCCAGCCTTCTTCAGCAAGGCTCTGGAAAGTGGACCCACACCAAGCCTCAGATCTGTGCCAATGCCACTTACAATAACAGCCGTCTGAAACAAAAGGAAAACAACAATATTTATAACAGGATTTTAAATTGAAATATTCACCAATAAGCTATCTCGGTACCACTCTACATGAAACATAAAGGAACTTGATTCTTAATGGGGATTCTGCATGACACAGACTCAGGGGATTTCCTCTGTTATGGATAGGGACTTACCTAAATCGTGGTGGAAGCTCGTGGCGCAGCAGCACCCTTAAACTCACACTTTTCACCGTGCCCCTCCTCCTTCCCTCCCTCTCCCCCAGCCGTTGAGTAGCCAAGATGCATGCCATGGTTTTTGCATCTTGGCCACTGAGCAGCAGGGAGGTGTGGGGGGGTTAGGGTAAGGGTGGGGAGCACAGTTTGCATGGCAAAAAGAGTGAAATTAAAAGGCGCTGCTGTGGCGTGAACTTCTGCAATTTAGGTGGGCCCCTAGTTATGGCATCGTGGTTATCCCACATTTTGATACTCTCCATTCCTGGAAACATTTCCTAACTTCCTCTAGGAAGAAATGCTGCTATACAGCTTTTTCTTTGCGTGGCACATCCTAAGCAGAAGCAGCAGCTGCAAGACAGAGAAACAAATACAAGTTGCAGGCAGGTACTTGTGCACCTGATTAACTTCTCACATGGGAAGGGGCACAGATGTCTGCTTTCTTAGGCTTTGTCCTGCCATAAAAAATGCTGTGGCGGCAAAAGGCAATGTCCGCTTTCAGCCCCAGAGATGTCACGCACCTATAACTAACACCATTTTCCTTCCTCTCCCTAGCGGAGGTGGGGTGGGATGTTTAGAAAAGCAGTATCTCAGCTACAAAACTAGGATGGAGGATTTTTTGCATCATGAAAACTCAATAAAGAGAAAAACCCAGACTTTTTCTTCAAGTTCCCTTATAATATTAGAAGAGGCATTTTTAAAGGGGGATCGGTCTCCTTCAGTAACAGGGCTCCACAAGGGTCAAGAAAAGCAGTCGGTTCTACCCAGAGATATACTCATGCTCTATAAAGGGGCAGAGCAAGTCTTTGAGAGGACTTTCAATGGTCAAGAAGAAAAAAAATCACTGAAATATACTAAAAACTATGAGCACTTTAAGCACTAAACCCCCCACAAAATCTTGAAGGAAAAAAACACGGCCTAGCAGTAAGTGGAGTCACACCGAATTAGACAATGTTAGTCCAGCTAAGCCAGACTGATGTGCTCTAGATAAGCGGAGCGTGGTGGAAACAGAGATGTCATCAGCTCTTATCTTTGTCACAACCCAGTGATTTTGGTGCCTCGGCATGATGGAATTTTCCCGCCACATGAGAGCCTCTTGCACAGCAAAGGGTTTTGTTGCAACAGAAAAACCTCGGTGCAAGAGGGTTCCCGCCATTTGAATGCAAATTTGTGTCCTGCTATTGACCAGTTCTAAATTATTCCTGCGTGGCGGCTAGTAATTGGCTTGCTAGCTGTTTAAAATTCCGTGTGACTTCCGCCCAAGTCGGAGAACTTTGAGCACACTGCAGAGTGCCTCTAAAGAGATCTGACTTGTGGCTGAGCTGATCGACAGACTGATCACCTATCGATTCTTCTCCCCGTCGCCGAGCACAATCCTCGACGTACCCTTTCCCTGCCGGCTTAATTTGTGGACGGATTAGCTGGCCTGAGCCTTGCCAGCTGGAGCAACTCACATAGTTGTTCAAACGACTGGACCGTCTGCGTCGTGGCTACAAGCGGCGTAAGTAAAGTTTTTGCAACCATTGAGCTTTGTCTGCCTCTCCATTCACCAGCCCGCCCAACGAACGAGTAATTTCTAAAACACCTCGAGTTGGCTCCGGCCGGCCGAGACATGGCGACGAGGATGGGATCTAAGGGCACAGTGATGGAGATAAACCTGATCGGGTGCTGCCCCTGGTGCACCGGGACCCGCCGCGTAGAGAATGCAAACGACCTATGGGCGCATATCGCTTACCACCAGGCGGTAGAAGGGGATGAAAGAAGTATTGATGGCTACTTCTCTGTAAAGAGAGAAGAAGCAGTCGTAAAAGAATGGAGAACTAAGCTATCCCTTGGGGAGGTCGGATGCATAATGGGGAGCAACCGGGTCTATTATCGACCACCGGAGTAAACATCAGCCATCTCCCTAGAC
>NW_005841887.1:3422653-3435333 GCF_000455745.1 Alligator sinensis | reverse complement strand
CATGTTCTTTTCCATCCCGATAACTGACCCGGAAGGAATACTAAATATGTGCATCGATGGCACTATGTACAGATGGACGGTTTGCCCACAGGGATATCGCAACGCTCCGTCGCTAGCTACTGGTGTCATGAACAACACCCTGAACAATTTTCAAGCCTCACACTCTCTTCCCCCAGAGGAGGAATTGAGAATCTCGAGTTATGTCGATGATATTGCTATCATGGGTCGTGATAGCTCCGTAGTTGCTAGTATAGTCAACCAACTAGTCGCTCACCTTCAAAGTGAGGGATGGACGATCAATGAGGAAAAGTCATGCCTACATCCTGTAGATGACATCACGTTCCTTGGCACCCGATACATCGGTTCCATCCGCCGCGGAATCTCGCATGATGGTCCTAACATCGATCCATTAAAAACATTCCTTCCTGTTACTAAGAGGCACTTTCAACAGCTTTTGGGTCATTTGAATTGGTATCGGCATTATGTTGGACCCAGTGATTTGGCACTCCTCACCAAGTTGCAGCGACAGATTCGTGACAAATCCCGAAAGTCCACACCCTGGACGAAAGGAGAGCGGTGCCACTCTCCTTTCGAAAGAGAGTGGTGTCTCTTTAGAGGCACTGCAGAGTGCCTCTAAAGAGATCTGACTTGTGGCTGAGCTGATCGACAGACTGATCACCTATCGATTCTTCTCCCCGTCGCGGAGCACAATCCTCGACGTACCCTTTCCCCACCGGCTTAATTTATGGACGGATTAGCTGGCCTGAGCCTTGCCAGCTGGAGCAACTCACATAGTTGTTCAAATGACCGGACCGTCTGCGTCGCGGCTACAAGCGGCGTAAGTAAAGTTTTTGCAACCATTGAGCTTTGTCTGCCTCTCCATTCACCAGCCCGCCCAACGAACGAGTAATTTCTAAAACACCTCGAGTCGGCTCCGGCCGGCCGAGACAACCTTCAGCAAAGACAAATCAAGCATCTAGTTCAGGTGTTGCTTTTTCAAAGAATGGTAAATCCTACAAGCTGGATACCTCACAGATCAGGGCGATGAGAGAGGAGAGAAACTGTTCACAGCCCACGTGAGACTTGGTAGTAGGAACAAAGGGAATGAATGGCGGTTCATGAATCTAGATTCAAACATCCTGACATCTGTGGTAGTTACATTTGGGACCTGGAAGCCGGGAGCAGTTTGTACCTGGGCTTTTCTTTATTGGGAATTGAATGAAAGCTACAATCCAAACCCCCGTGACCAAGGATTCGGATCGAGCCGTGAACTTTGTGACTTGTCTCTCTGTTTACCTATTTAATTAGCACACTGCGTATGCATCATTATGGGAGACTCAGTTCCCAGATCAGACTACCGCTTTCTCATTTTCTGTTTAAATCTGGAAAGAAAAAAAAATCTCATAAAATTAGATGATGTCTGGAAAACGAAAACACTTACTGCAGCATTCCGAATGTCCTTTTCCTCCAGGATGATGTTCAGACCTTCATTTGTTCTCACCCTACGGTGATCCTCTGCGCTCTGAATATTTCTGCTTTCTCTGGGTGGTTGGCTTGTTTTGGAAGGGGCAGGTGAATTGGGGTGGGGTGATTTATTGCTGAACACTTCTTTGAAAGCATTAGTGAGAGCCTGACCTGTTTTCTCCGAGGAGTCTACGAGATGAATCTCCTTCAGCGAGCTGTCCCCGACAGACTCTTCCAAGAAGTCCTTGATGGATGTTGCAATTGAATGTACGCACCTTTCTAACGGGAATCCAAAAATTCCCGAGCTGATGGCAGGAATTGCTATGGAGCGATGATTGTAGGTTTCAGCCAATCTTAGACTTTCCTTAACGGCTTTTTTTAACAGGCGCACGCACTTTTCTGCTTCACCCTGCACCCACCTGGGACCAACAGCGTGAACCACCTGTTTGCAAGGGAGTTCCCCAGCCCCTGTAATCACCGCACACCCAGGCTGCAAACGCCCGTGCTGTCTCACAAAGCGGTCGCATTCTGTCTGGAGGTCTGGGCCTGCAGCTGCTAAAAGCGCCCCGGCAAGGCCACCAAGGTGCTTTAAGTCTTCGTTTGATGCATTCACCACAACATCAACAGAATAACTGCACAAGTCGCCTCTACACACTGCCACCGCCACCCCATTTGGCAGGTTTGTTTTCCAAAGGGGCGGTCCTGTCTTAACACTGCCAACCGCACCAGCTTCTTCTTGCTCTCCGTCTTCTTGCAGCCGGATCAAACACTTAAACTTTTGTTTGGCCTCAGTGACATACACATATTCTTTGTCTCTGAAAAATGCCTTGGCCCCTGGTTTATCAATTAACACATCTTTTGCATACAGCGTGGATAGAATTTGTTCAACTACAGCCACCCCTTTCACCACGTCCACTCTTGGTCCGGCCAGGGAAATACTTTTAGGTGAAGACTTTGAGCCAAAATTCAGTGTCACATTTTTCTTCTGTAGGTCAAGCCAAATATTCGAGTTTTCCTTCTCTAGGAACTTTACAACTGCCACAGACTGAGCTTGGATTAGTTTTTCCACTTTTGTGTTTCTATTTACAAAATCAGAAAGTGCCAAATAGACATCTGAGACAGCCTTAGAGTAGCCAATGACAACTACTTGCCCCTCTTTCCCCTCAGGCATCAGGAAATCAACTACAACAGTTTCCCCCGAAGAATTATGTTTCCTACACAAAGAGCTTGTGAGTCTCTTCCATTCTGCTTTTTGGATGACTTCTCTGTCCTCCACAGGAATGCCTTTCCAGTCTAAATCTGTCTTCATTTTCTCTTCTGCTTCTAACAGATTTGCAAGGGAGTCTCCTATTAGCACCACCGTATCATTCGCCAGCTCATAAATGGCATTAATTTTATTTGCCACAAATAAATTCTGCGACAGTGTTTCATTATTTACGTGCTGCAGGAACTGGAAAATCTGAGGGTGAATCCTAATTGGTTTCTGTGCCATATTCTGCACCTTTTCAAGTATGTCACTTTTGACCTTATACACTTCTGCAGCTATTCCACACAGGCTGATTTTCTTTGTTGGAGCGCTGTAAGACATCTTCAGAGATGGGTATTCCTTACAAATACTCGCCTCGAGCTTAGAATTGCACAGAATTGCATACTTCTTTGGGTCAACTGTAATGGTTGTCTCTAAACTCTGCTTTCCTTTTTCCATTTCTTTGATAGCCTTTTCCATACATTCTCTCAGCTCTTTTTCCATACCCTCCACAGTCAACTTGTGGCCTGCTATGACCACCATCTCCTCAGAAATATCAGCGGTGGTCAAAACGCCATCCTTCATTACTTTCTCTTTTATATCTTCCCAAACTACTGAACTTACGTGACACTTAGCAACCTTGTACTGTGACATGATACGTGAGAAAGCAGTGGTAGCATCTTTGTTCCAAGTCGGGATCACCTCAACCATCAATCTTCTTTGTTTGGACAACGCCACTAATGGAGACAACATAATTTCAGGCTGGGCACTTTCGGTTTGGGGCCATTTTAGGTCACAGTGACATCTTGCCATGTCCTGGCTTATGTCCTGGAGTAGTCTGTCAGATTTCTGTAAAAACTGCCAGAGGTAAGGATCCACTGCGATTGTGATTGGTTTTGGCATCTCTACTACAGGTCTGTCCTTCCCATATAAAGCTGTACCCAAAGACCTGTAGTATGGATACACGGAAATTGGTGTTTCATCAAGGAAATGCTGCTTGTCCAACACAGCACTGAGATCTAAAAGTTAAAATATACAAAGAATTTCACTTCAAATAAATTAAGCAGAATTTAACATTCATAGACTAAGAAATAATATGCCTGTGGCTTTAGAAGGGCTATTTTTTTGGCTTTATGCTTCCCTAAACACTGTTTTGGGACTGAAGGAAAGTTCTGTTTGTTTTCTACTATCACCTTGTTCTGATGTATACATTCACGCATACATTCATCTTCACAATTATGCCTTAGGATGATGCCTAACTGACAGATGCACTGAGCACAGTGCCATTTCAAAAGTATGAGTAAATGTTTCTTATTCTCATTAATCAGTCTATGGATATAGCATTCGTCAAAAAGGGGTGTCAATTTTGGGGCACTCTTCTGCAATTTTAAAAATGAAAAATACTGGAGAGAAAAATACAAAGTTAGAATCCAATATCTACATCACCTTGAGCCAAGATGCATATGAATGTGTAACATAATTATACATTTTCAGCAAATACTGAAAGTGTTAGGAGAAAAAAAAATATCAATCCCCTAGCAGAGGCCTTCAATCAAAATAAAAAAAATATTCTGAAAGCCTAAGATTCTTAATATATGAAGTTCTTTAATGGAGGCGGCCCTAATACTATGATGAGGCATTGGTTTCATGACACAAAGGAAAGATTGCTACCTGTCGGGTGTGTCTACATGTGCAATAAATGCGACTGAATAAACTATGGCACAACTTGAGCCAGAGTAAACTAAGCCAGACATCACCATCTACATGTGCATTTAAACCAGGGTGCACAAAATCCAGTCTGTGGGCCAATTCCAGCCCATCAGGCAATTTAATCTGGTCTGCGGGCGCCCACCAATTAAGTGTACGCTGCCCAGCCAGTGCACCTCACTCCTACCCTCATGCGCAGAAGGACCTGACCCAGCCAGCGTGCAGCTTCCAAGTGGGGTTGCTGTTGCCACTGCTGCAGCCGATGGGGGAACCGGCTTAGCTTCCCTGGCATCCAGCGGCTCCACATCTCCCTGTTGCAGCGCTCACTCCAGGCAGGAGGTAGGGAAGCAGCGGGCGTGGGGGGAGCTGTGGTGGGGGGCGGGGAGCAGCAGTTGGGCAGGGGCAGGGAGCATGGGCTTGGGGCTGCCCGCACCCAGAGGGGTTGCAGGAGTGTGGAGTTTGGGTGGGCAGGGACCCCTGGGGTGATCATAGCTTGCATGGGTGCTGCCACCCAGCAGCGAGCAGCTCTGGTCAGAGTTGCATATGATGGCAAGGAACGCAGCCAGATCCTGAGAGATAATGAAGCTCTCTTAGTGTGGCCAATGTTGAGTAGAGGTTGTACTGCAGTCCCTGGAAACCACTAAGCATCTGCTGGAATGTGGCCTAGGTACCCTGCTTCTGTGATACCAAATCAAGGTTTCCAAGTACAGGAACCTACTTCCAACCCACTATGACGGTTAACCATTTTTTTTTAGAGTATCATGTTCATTTGTTAGTAAGAATAAGTTCTGCAGATGATACAGTATTACCTTTATGATCACAAAAAGTAATGATAGCTGAATTCTCCTCAGGTAACTGCTGAACATCTGATACTGGCCCCCCTCCTCTCTTTGGGCTTTCAAAGTAGACTGTGAGATAAGCTTTAGAAACATTAGGTGGCACATTTTCAGCCTTGATGCTCCGTGTCAGTTCAAGAGGCCTGACAGTAATGTTTAATTCCTGGGTCGTCTTGTGTTGGGTACATTTATCCACAAACGCCGTGATATCTGAAAGCAGAAAAGTTAATAACTCAACATTTTTATGGCACTATTGTAATGCTCGAGTGTGATTTCTAAAATGCTGCTGAATGTGGTTTGGTTCGATGCATGCGTTCAGTGAAACCATCTTCCATGCTGGGGATGTTTCCTAGTGTTAATTGCACAAGTTTTGTAACAGTGAGTTCCTTAGCTACTTATGCATTGTATAACAACATATTTCTTGTAATCAGTTTTAAATTAGATGTCTTTCAGTTTTGCTGGCTGACCCTTCATTCTTGTAACATAATCAAAGATTAATAGGTAAAGAGAAGATAAATAGATAAAAAAACCCATTTATCTTCTATATTTGCAGTCTCTCTGACTCAATTCCTCTTATACATACCTTCTGTTTTAAACAAAGTGCTTCTAATCTTAATCTCTTATCATTTTGAAGTCTTTCTATAGATCTACCATCATAATTTTAAAAATCCACCACTGGAACTGATCCGCTTACATTTGCCTCTAAGATGGGGTGACCAGAATAGACATGGTATTCAACGTGAAGTCACCTTCATTTTAAAAAGCATGGAGGATAATATTTTCTGTTTTCTTTTCCATCAGATTCTTTCTACAGTCTAAAATGTTGACTATCTTGTTGACTCACATACACACCAAGCAGATGTCTACAGGGAGCTACCCACAGTATGACCTACATCTCTCTCCTGCAACTGCAGTCAATTTAAATCCTAATTCAGCATTCAAAATTTATTTGGTGGGACTGATTGAAACTGTTAAAGCTACCTTTTAAAACATTTGTGAAAATAACTGGCAGCGTGTGTTTTGTCTTACCGATACTTTTTACGAAGGTAACTACGGCAACATCTATTTCAGGTATCCTTTCCACGCTGAAGTCTTCGTCTTCTAAGCCGCTGATAGTCTCCAACACCAAAATTAGCATATGCTGTGTGATAGATGCTTTTACATTTTCAAGTACAACCTGAGATGAAGTTGTTTCAAACTGTTTCTGAATGTTCCCCACATGGATAGCTTTCTCCTGGAGTCTGCTATCCTGTACTGGATCTTCCTTTCTTTGTCCATCTAATTTGAGAGAAATACAAACAAATCTGTGTTGCATACCTGTACACAATCAGTATACCATATTTACTAGCATCACACCCACACACACACACACACACCCCTTTCCCCAAAGAACAGCCTTCCAAAACTGAGGCATGTGTTTTAAGCAGGGAAGCTGATTTTGGGCTTGGAATAGCAGCAGTGGCATTTCTATTCAGCATCACTGAGGGAGTCAATTGAGTCTATCGCTTATTAGACTCTCCTGCTAATTGTTCTTCACAACAGGTAGAAATGATCTCTCCTTTTTAATGATCTTGATGTTCCACTAATCAAGCTATCCTTTTCCCATCAGAATTTTGCTGGCCCTGGTCTCTCTTCTCCCATTTCACAGCTTTGTCAACTGTCATTAGCTCTTTCCAAAATCCTAGCTTGGCCTGTGGACTCTAGTCTTTAGAGTTTTAGCTTTTGGCGAATAGCCAAGAAGTTCTGTCAATCTGCTATAAAAGGGTTTAAAAATGTAGCTTTTACCTGAGCAGGAAAGAAAGTGAGAGAGGACCTAAAGATTAGGCTCTGTCCCTGCTGTATGCAGCTGTAACTCTGGAAAACCATTTTTCCCTTCAGTCTGCCTTCTCCAAAGCAAGGTGCATGACTTATTTACAGGCATGAAGTATCCAAGAAAATACAACATTTCATGAGACAAATAAATTTGAGCAAACTCAGTATTATTTTGTCTGTTTCTTTTTATTTTCTAAATTGTCATCCCGTTTCTTTCTCTTAAAAGGCTTCTTGCCTTTTCTCTTTATTGAAACCATTAAATGACCAAACCGAGTCAGAATTCTTGGTTATGTTCCTCCATAAACAGAACATCAAAGGAAATGTATCTACAGAAAAAAATCACAGGCAAGACTAAGAGCCCATATATCCCATGTGAAAAAATGTAAAAGATATACAAAGATGAAAGAGTGCTGAGGCACAAAACATCATTCTAGATTTTTGGAGATTTTTATATATTGAGTAGATGCTAAATTTTAGTATGCACTGTTAGAAACAGGGAAGATACACAAAACACAGTATTAAATGAGCTTTCAAAGAGAGGAGGCTATACATTGCTGTATGATGTTGTCTGAAATACGACTGACTTTTACTTTCAGAGAAACCAAAAGTGCCTCTAAAAATAAACACCCAAAGGATTTCCTGATTAGCTAATTTCTTAATCTGAAGACTGTACATTTCCTTGTCACTGGTGATTAGTTTTTATGCGTAACATACTGTTCTCTAGTCCAGCACCTGGCAATCTTTTGGAGTTTGAGCTAGAACTGTAAGGACTGGGTCATAGGTGCTCTCGCCTACAGGTTGAGCCACTGGGGAAAGGCAGGAGCTAGAATTCAAGTTGCCAGATCCAAGGGAACAATCCAGTGGCAGAGTCCAAGTTACAGGCTAAATCAGGGTTCTACAGTCAGGGATCAAATGACCAAATCCAAGGGCAGGGTCCAGATCACAGGCCGTGTCAAGTTCCAGGGCCAGAGTTACCAGATACAAGGGGGATTTCCAAAAAGCCAGAGTCCAGAAATAGTGCTGAGCAGGGTCAGAACCAGAAAGCCAGAGAGCACCAGATCAGCAGAGTTCTTGGTGTTCTCTGTTTAAAAAATGCAAATTCTCTGATCAAAACAGCAAACTCTCTGATTAAAAACCCCCAAATTCGCGATTAAAATTATACACCACTATATATAGAGAGATCACTTGAACACAATGTTTCAGTGGCGATGCATAGGGGGTGCACGCGCACCCCGAGAGTGCTGGTGCACCCCCTGACAGCCAGTGTTCCCCGGTTAGGCGACAGGTGGGGGGGCAGGTGGGAGTGCTGGTGCCCTGTCTGCAAGCGCCGGCTGGGAGTGGGAGCGCCACAGCCACTTCCGGGAGTGCCACGGCCACTTCTTGGTCAATGCAATTGGCCACGGGGGGGACCCCCCTGGTTGCTGGGGGGGCATGTGCCCCCCCTAATTAAAGTGCCACCAGTCGCCCATGGGATGTTTTATTGATATATTTACAATTTTAAAGCAATTTGGGAGCCTACCAGTGCCCATCAGTATAATAAAGCAATTTAAAGCTATTTGGGTGTCTACAAGAGCCTACCACTACCCATTACTACAATAAAATACATTCTAAGTATCTATCTATAAATTTTGGTATTTGATTTGGCGTTTTTTATCAGGGAAAATCAGAGCTCCTCCTGTCCCCTTCACTCACCAAGACACAGGTCCAGGCCCCTCACTCCCAAGCCACCACCTCCCAGCCCTGCTGGTGCCCCTCACTCCCCACCCACAACCGCCTGCCCCTCCCAGGTCTGGTGGAGAGCCCCCCATCTGCCAGGGCTATAGGGACCAGGGACCTGGGGTCACAGCCCCCTACCCCCTGCCCCAGCTTGTGGGTCCCAACTGCCGCCCACAGCAGACAACAGCTGCTGCAGTGGAGCAGAGTGGAGCGTGGTGTCTCCCCGATGGGCAGTCCAGCAGGAGCAGAGCCCACGAGGAGGGTGCAGGCTGCCCGTCATGGGCTCAGGCTCCCCACCCTGTTGCCCTCCCCCCCGGGGCCTCCGCAGACCAAGTGGGACCTGGTGTGTCAGGGCAGAGCAAGGCTGGGCATTGGGGCCCCGCACCACCATGGCGAGGTTCCCCTTGCCCACTCAGCAACAGAAAGGGGCACAACTGTGCACTGCTGCCCCTGCTGCTGCTTGGCAGGCAGGGGGCACTTTGCCAAGGCAGTGCAGGGGCATGTGTCCCCCATGCCCCCACCAGAAGTGCATTCAGCGGTGGGGAGCCAGCCCCCTTACCCCCCAGATGAACCACCCACGGCCCCGTCCCACTTCCTGCCCGGGTCCTGCAGCTGCACGTTCTGGCCCCGAGCCCCAAGCCCCATGCACCATCTGGGCTGGGCAGCAGCCCCAGCCCTGCCCAACTCCCTCTGTCCCTCACTGTGGGGAGCCTCCACTCCCATCCCCATGCCACGCTTACCTGCAGAAGTTCCTCTCCAGCCTGCCTAGACGCCACATGCCACTGTGAGCGTGCACATGCACATGGCACCCCTGTGCCTGACCACCCTTCTCCCACTCCCCCCAGAACCCCTGCAGGCTGGACCTCTGCCCGCCTGCAGAGAGCTCTTTGCAAAAGTGGAAAATCCACGTGGTTCTCCATTAAAATGAAAAATCGGTGTTTTTCCTCACTTAAAGGGAAAATCTGCCTTTTTTCCCTGTTTTTCCAAGGGAAACAGAAAACCCGGATCCCTGCAGATCAGAGAGGCTAATCACAGCTGACCAGCAGTCTACTTCCACAGGTCACACTAAATGGGGAGACTGCTCTCCCCGGCAGCCAAACAGAAGACCCTAACAGTGGCCAACTGGTTCATTAGCTGGGAGAGCCTCAGGCAATTAGTAGAAGTATGTGTTAAACTGTAATGAGCCAAACGAGGATGTTTTGAACTGTAATGAGCCATACTGTGAGTCTTAAATCCACATCTGTCACTGTCCAGTCATGTTATGAATTTCTGTTGATATAATTTTTCATAATAACCTTTGTCATGTCCCGTTGTGGTTTTGTATTTTGCAGGCCACAAGATTTTCCACTTTAACCTAGCATAACAATTTGTGAATATACAACCAAACTGAATACAGCGGTATCAATGTCACCACGCCACAGAAGCAGGAAATGACACCGTGGAACTGCAAGGAGTACAAAGATGCCTCACATTTGATGCTGGTCTTCTCTGTCTACTGTTTTTATGCCAAGATTCCCTTGGAATAGGGGTGCACTGATAGAGATTTTGGGGGCCAATACCGATAGCCAATTTTTAAGGAGGCACATCAGCCGATACAGATCTGAGTACAATGAGTTTGACATCCCTGCCCTACAGAATTAAAGGTCATTATTGAAGGATGATTGTTACCTCAAGCCCCAATATTTTCATTTTATAGAGACTCATTTTGTTCATTTCTAGATGGTATTATGCATGGTACCTTACCTTGCTCTGGGGATCTGCTTGCTGACTCTAAAACCTAAAATTAAAAATGGTAGGAGAACATTAATAAATGGCCTCACACTTCCTCTTATTTCAAAGCTCTAGATTTGCTGGGTTAGGATTATACTACTTTACCTGTTCAGGACCTCCCTCTTTCCAAGACACATCCTCTTGAGTAGCACTTGGTGCTTCAAGCTGCTTGACAACCAGTGTTAATTTTCCTTCCTCTCCCAAGTCAAGCTCATGGGTCTTTCTTTGAAGAACTTGTTGCCTCACTAAAATACAAATAACAAAACACAGTTATAATCTCTGTATAAGGGATATGCGTCTCTGTGTATATGTTGCACTGCTGTCCTCTAAAACTAACCCACATGCTCCTTCCCACAAAATGTTTGTAAAAATTATAGGAACAAGAGGAGATTAGATAGGCATCTAGTCTTCAAGAGGAGGTTAGATAGGCATCTAGCTGGGGTCATCTAGCCCCAGCCCTCTTTCCTGCCTATGCAGGGGGTCGGACTCGATGATCTATTGAGGTCCCTTCCAACCCTAACATCTATGAATCTATGAAACAAAAGGCTAGTCATTAGAAAAAAACTTTAAAATCATGACACAAGCTGCACTTTGTTTAATTAGACCAGGTCATTACTTTCTATGCCCCTGTTTGCCAAGTAAGGCCAAATGGGAACCAATCAAGTCCTTATACAGTGAACGGCACTTCATCAGCCTCCTAGGTGGTAGATATACAAACTCATGGACTCCATATACACAGTGGAGTTCTGGCACGCTGCGACCGGCCGGACATCTGACACCCCAGGCACCTCGGCACTTTTACCTGCGCTGTTACATCCCCCACACAGCCTGTCCCTCCCCCCCGACGCCTCCATTTCCATTTTCACTGACTGGCTTTCTTGCCTGCATTGCAGGAGTGTCTTTCTTGCCTGCTTTGCAGCCCAGCCTCTGGCTTCTTTACTATTCCTTCCATCCAGGACCACCTGCAGGTACTTCCTCAGCCTGACAAAGGGGTTTTCAACCCTAAAGCTTCCAAAGAGACATTTTTTAAGTATTCCTTTTTTTTTCATAGTAAACATATAGACATAAAAACACAAGATAAGCCATCACACACCGTGAGTAACATCCTATGTCCAACACAACACAACATCTTTTGTTGCTGTCAATTCCTTTATAAAACGACAGGCTCTGTGACAGTTCAGTTTGGGAACCTTTGATGCTGCTGCTGCTGCTGGTGTTGAGCCAGCTAAGTTATTGTACCTGTTGTCGTGTAAAGTGGAGGACCAGGCATGAGGGTGTAGGGGAGGAGGAGGCCTCATTGGGGCACACTGCTGTGTTGTGCGGAGGCCCCAGCACCAGGAAGGGTACACCTTAACACACACACAGTGTCACCCACCCACATCACAAGTTTTGCCTGTTAGCAGCCAGAGGTCCCCAGAAGCCAGACTCCCCCTGCACTGATCTCCTTGACAGCGGGCAGGCTTTGTTGCCTCAGCAGGGGCTACCACCCCTGCAGTTTTCAGCCGGCTGCACCTTAACACACGCAGGGTCAGCTATGTCATCTAAGAAGGAGAACACTGGGAACAAGAAGGAGAACATTGGGAACCTGCAAGCCATGGGGCGGCCAGCAGTACAGCACAGGTAAGCAATAAGCAGGTAAGAAATAAGGGGCCCCTTGGGACTCGGAGCTGGGGGGCAGCAAAGGCATCAGTCACAGGGCTCAAGTGCCTATATAATAATGCTAGGAGCATGGGGAACAAGCAGGATGAATTAGCGCTCCTGCTTGCACAAAACACCTACGACTTAGTAGGGCTAACAGAAACCTGGTGGGATTCTTCCCACGACTGGGCGGTACATATTGAGGGTTACAGGCTGTACAGAAAGGACAGGGTGGGGAAGAAAGGGGGAGGGGTTGCGCTCTATGTCAATGAGCAATATACATCGACCCTCATCAGGACGGAATGGAAGGAGGAGAAAGTAGAAGGATTGTGGGTTAGGTTACAGGGGGGGCAAGGAGAAAGGGATTCGGTGGTAGGGGTCTGCTACAGACCCCCACACCAAGGGGAAGAACTAGATTCGGGGCTCCTGAGGCAGTTCTCAGAGACCATAAAAACTAAGGAGGCGGTAGTCATGGGGGACCTAAACTACCC
>NW_005841887.1:3417234-3420900 GCF_000455745.1 Alligator sinensis | reverse complement strand
CACTTCAAGAGGGATGTGGATAACCTGGAGAGGGTCCAGAGAAGGGCCACTCGTATGGTTAAGGGCCTGCAGACCAAGCCGTACGAGGAGAGACTAGAGAAACTGGACCTGTTCAGCCTCCGCAAGAGAAGGTTGAGAGGCGACCTTGTGGCTGCCTATAAGGGCATCACACGGGCACGGAAGGGAATTGGTGAGGATTTATTCACCAAGGCGCCCCCGGGGGTTACAAGAAATAATGGCCACCAGCTAGCAGAGAGCAGATTTAGACTGGACATTAGGAAGAACTTCTTCACAGTTCGAGTGGCCAGGGTCTGGAACGGGCTCCCAAGGGAGGTGGTGCTCTCCCCTACCCTGGGGGTCTTCAAGAGGAGGTTAGATATGCATCTAGCTGGGGTCATCTAGACCCAGCACTCTTCCCTGCCTATGCAGGGGGTCGGACTCGATGATCTATTGAGGTCCCTTCTGGCCCTAACATCTATGAATCTATGTCACAAGTTCTGCCTGTTAGCAGCTTGAGGTACAATTCCACCCAAGTCCCTATACCTATCTTCTTGAAACTTGGCACACTTCATGGCCCCAGCAGGGGCCACCACCCCTGCAAGTTTCACTTAAATCAGAGAAAAAACAACAAAGTTATAGATATTTCACTGATCCCCCATTATACCCTATGGCTGGATCTCTGAGGTGGCTCCGAAGCTTCGGAGCCGCTTCGGCCGGATCGGAGCGGGAACCTGGTCTGGAGCTCCAGATTGAATCGCTGGCATCCGAAGCGGCTAGATCTGAAGCCAGATCGAATAGCTGCCTACTTGCACAGGCCTACAAAATATATCTCATGACATCGGTCTGGGCATGGATTATCCCTGATGTCAAAAACAGTAATGCCATGAAACCATAACTCTAACATAAGTCTAACTCTATCCCAACCATTATCTAGCTGGTCCAGTAAAAGATACACCCTAAGAAACCCTTGCCTTTCACATAATTCATTTACTTCCTTCTACAGTGTTTTTGGACCTCTAGCTCCATCTAATGGGTATTTTTGGTTTCAGGTTTATTTCCGTGTGTTAGTTCAGTGTTTCCTTTTTAAGGTCTACTCAGAAATAAAGTTTTATAGTTAGCAGGATGGTAGCACAGGCAAGGCCTTTGGAGCTGATTTACGATCACAGAAGAGCATAGGGAATAAGCATCAGGAATTTGCTGAAGAGGATGCATCAGGTAGGTAAAAGCAGGCCCATATAAAATGCCCACTTTTCTATTTAGGAAGTATAAATCCATCATTAACAGGTACAAAGACTGAATAAACAGCAAAAGGATCATTCCAAGGGCTTTACTGACCTCAGGCTCAGAAAACACTGACCCTGGAGTGGCACTGCAGGGAAGCAAGGAGGTGCAAGGTTCGCTTCCACACCTCTAGCGAGTCTGTCTGGGGTGGGAGTAAGGTGCTGGGGACAGCAGATTGTGCAGGGCTAATCCTCCACCACCTTCCATGCTGTATGTGCACAGGGAGCGCTGGAGAAGGGCAGAGCTGGGGGGACTGAACTGGCTCCAGCCACCTTACCTGCACACACATGATCTAAAAGGCCAGATGAGCTGCCATTACTTACTTCCCCCCAGTTTCCAAGTCACAGCTCCCCTCCAGGGCTCCTCTTGGAGCCGGGCGATTTACCTGCTGCCCTTACACAAGGCAGGTCCAGAGGCTCCATCTACCTTTCATAAACTATTATGCAGACAAGCAAACAAAAATTCACCCATAATGAAGCCATCACGGGGTAACGTACAGGCCTTAACAGCCCAAAGCAGCTCTGCACTACACAACAGCTGGAGGGACCCTGCCAACTACAGAATCCTTTTCCTGTTCAGCAGTTTGCGACCTACTGACAGCGTTGCCAGTTCTCGTGATTTTGGGTGCTGCTCTTAAAGTCTGCGTTTCGGGAACGTGAAAAACTTAGCTCCTTCTTTCATAGATATTTAAAAGAATATTTAGAGCTAAGTTTTCCTGAAGCGTAGACCTTAAGAGCAACGCCCAAAAATCATGAGTTGGCAACACTACTGATTTAAGATTACCAATAAAAAAAAAAAATAATAATTTTTTTT
This sequence comes from Alligator sinensis, assembly GCF_000455745.1. NCBI lineage: Eukaryota > Metazoa > Chordata > Crocodylia > Alligatoridae > Alligator > Alligator sinensis. The sequence continues at coordinate 3,418,806 of NW_005841887.1, read as the reverse complement.
TTTTATTTGCTTGCCCTGGGCATTTTGCAGCACTTGATGTCTCGGCCTTCTGATTGTTTCACCCTCACCAGTCACAGTTAGTTTTTCCTCCAGGTACTTGAGAGTATTTCAGGAACAGCAGAAGAAATGCTAGCAAAACGCCAGCACCTTGTTCTACCCTGGCACAGACCTAACCGGTCACGCCTGGCATCTCTGACTGTCCCGGAGTCATCCCAGTGCCGGTAGTAGCATAGGCTTGGACTTTTATTTTTGCCAGGGTGGGGCCCAAAATGATGGACATGTGGAAAGTTTTATACATTTCAGGTTAGAGCAGTCTTCCCAGGGCCCTTGGGCCCCCACGTCCTCGGCACTTCCGGTTAGCAATATCAACCTTGGAACGTGGCTCCTTGAGGAAGACCATCGCCCAGTGAACGATGGAGCTTGTAGCCCTCCTCAGTCGCAGGCTGGGCTCGGGCAGGTCCCTGCACGCGGCACTTTTTGGCCTCAAGTAGATGGGAAAGGTCAAACTCCGCAGGGCCGCATGAGCAACGCAAGGTAGGACACACGCGTTGACGTGATCTCATAGCCAAGATCATACGCGAGGGGCAAGGGCAGTATTGCCGACTCTCACGATTCTTGGTGTTGCTCTTAAGGTCTGCGCTTTGGGAATGTGAAAACCTTAGCTCTTTCATTACACACACACACACACACACACACACACATGTATGTACATATATATACATACACACATACATGTATGTATGTACGTGTGTGTATATATACACACGCACATGTGTGTGTATATATACATGTACATACATACATGTGTGTATGTATATATATTTATGTACATACATGTATGTGTGTGTATGTATGTATATATATTTGTGTGTGTGCATATATATACACACACACACATATATATATATATACACGCCTGTACATATATATACCTTGTGTGTTTGTGTATATATACACACACACACACACACACACACACCTTGTCTGCCTCTCTCTCTCTCTATATATATAGAGAGAGAGGCAGACAAGGTTCTTTGGATGAATCTGCTATCTTTTATTAGACCAACTTAAGTAGTTGGGGAAAAAAATTTAAACAAGCTTTTGGGTTCAAAAACCCTTCATCAGGCTGAGGAAGTTTCAGCAGCTGGCGTGTCTATATTATATATGGCAGGGGTGGGCCACACGCAGCCCAGGGGCGGGATGCGGCCCGCCAGGCCACGCTCTCCGGCCCGCGGGCCCCTAAGACACTGAGAAAATGAACAGGGATCCGGCCCCGGCGGTCACGCAGCTCTGGACGGCTTGCCGAAACTCAGCAAGCGGCCCTCCGCCCGAAATAACGGCCCGCCCCTGATAGATACACGCGTATGCATGTGTATATATCACTACAAACACCTAAAAAAGAGCACACGAGGTTTTTCACACGAAGCGCAGACTTCACGAACAGCCCCAAGCTGCCGGGAGCCGGCGCCCGTGCGGGGCGGGGCGGTGGCGCAAGTCGCGGCCCCGAGGAAGGTCCGGGATGTCCCGCCCCGGCCACCCCCTGCCTCTGCCTCAGCCGGGAGGCGCCCAGCA
>NW_005841887.1:3404618-3417224 GCF_000455745.1 Alligator sinensis | reverse complement strand
TTGTTGCGCAGCGCCCGCGGCAGCCCCGCCGGCCCCGCCGCGCCCTCCCGCACCGCCGCGAACCGCGTCCCGCACCCCTCCGCCGCCATCGCCATCGCCGGCCGCAGCCCCTGCTTTCGGTTTCATTTCCCCGCCGCCCGGCCCGGCCCGGCCTCCCGGGGAGGAGCTGCGCGCAGCCCCCCCAGCACCGACAGCTGGAGCCGGGGCCGCCCTTGCAATGAGTGGCAATGCTGCGTCTGACTGAGGCAGGGCTCCAGGGGTGGGTTTGGTTTTGCTGCTTTAATGGGATAGGCCTCATGTGCATTTGCCTTCCTGATGCGAAGTCATGCGTGGCTTTACAGCATGCGACCAAGTCCTCCCCGGGGAGTGAGCCTGGTGCCTGGCCGCTTGGAAAAGCCTCCGGGCGGTGTTAAAACGCAGCAGCCCCTTGGCGAGCGGGAAGGGCTGGGGTGGGGCGAGGCACTGTGGGAGCCAGCGAGTCCCGCCCAGGGTGCCGCAGCGCCCCAGGGTGCCTCCAGCATCTTTCCGTAACAAACCCTCCACGCCAGGATGAGCTCCTTGATGGGGCTGGAGGTGCCCGAAGAGTCCAGGCCTCGAGCCGCAGACTCATGCGCAGACGTTGCAGGCCGAGACAAGCAGAAGGCCGAGATACCGAGTGCTTCAAGATGCCTGGGGCAAGCAGATAAAAATAATGGAGATTGTTTTTCTGCAAGGGAAAGTAGGCAAGAGGCCAGGATTCCTTTCCTGCTTCTTCCTCCGCGCTCTCTTCTCCGCTTCGAGGGGGAGATGCTTTGCCCCGAAATGGGCAGTCGCTTGGGTGAGGTCGTGGTGCTGTCGGAGTTGGTTGGCAGCCAGCTCCTCCTGCCTCTTGATGGCATCTGTTTTCATTTCCGGACTGCAGACAATGCAGGGAAGGGGGGCAGGCGGGGCCACATGCGCTCAATGCCAACCCATCCTCCCGCTCCAGCTTCTTGCTTTCCCAGGCATGTATGGAAAAGCCACTCAAGAGGCTCCTTGGCACCCCTTGTCTTGAGGTATGCCTCCAACATGTCCTTGTATTGTTTCCTCTGGCCGCCACCAGCTCTCCGGCTGTTGCTAAGCTGGAAATAGAGCACTTGCTTTGGGAGTCAAGAGTTGGGCATCCACCCGCATGCAATATCTGGTCCAGGGAAGGTGACGCTTGTCACCGACAATCACTCAATGCTAGTAACATTGGCTTCAGCGAGGATGCTGGCATTTGTGCGGCCGTCTTCCCATTTGATGGGGAGGATTTTCTGGAGGTGTCATTTGTGATACCTCTCCAGGCTGCAGGGTGCCAAGCAACAGTAGCCCTGTTAGGAGGGCAAATGTGATTCCCAAGATAAACCCACAGGCCTCCATAGGGTTAAAAACATTCTGACCTGCCTGTCTCTCTCTCAGTCCTTTGCAACAGAAGAATTACTCTGTTATTTTTCTGTACTCCAACAAGGAGTGAAAACAAAGAGTTGACATTTTATGGGGGAGTTTCCAATCTATCTAAGGGCAACTTCAGTTAGAAAGGCTGAGAACTACTGAAATTCCCAGCTAACTTCCTCTTGCTACTGCAGCCGTATGTACGATGGTGCCAAAAGAGGCCTGACAGAAACAAGCCAGGCCAGTCCAGGAAAGTTCCCCGAGGAGAAATAGTGCACAAAGCACGCACAGGTCTTTGCAAAGACCAGAAGCATCACAGGGACACAGCTGGTGCTTCTGTAACCAGCCATTGTTATACTGTTCTTTTCAGTTCCTGCAATGGAAAACATCCGTGGGGAGGAGCCTTTCCGATGCACAGTCCTGAAAGTCACAGCTCTTCCTTCTCCCCGTGAGCAACATAGGAAGTGAGTGTTGTGATAAAGCTTTTTTAAACGACAGCGGGCAATTCTGGGCTTCCTACTAGAAACTCATTTCTTGGGAGAAGCGTGTGTCCTGGGTGAAACTATTAGAGGGGCAGGAACCCAGAATCTGAATAGCCACCACGGTAGTATAAACCCATTTTATCCCACCCTCAGTAAAGTGCCATCAGAGTCACCATGGCCCGCTCTAACCACTAGCCAGACTGCCTCTGCTCCATTAATCAGCTTATTTTTGAGAAAAGAATATAAAGATCTTTCAGTCTTTCCCCCCATGCAGAACTGCAAATCAAGAGACTAATTAAATCATAAGAGAAACAGATGCATGGGGCCACAATGCCAGGTAGAGGTAAGTGGTGGGATAGATGTTGGAAGGAGATTTTATAGGATGGGATTTCCTGAGGGATAGCAGAAAGTAGCAGTGGAAATAGGAATAAAGGTAAGGAGGAAAAAGAGAGACAAATAGGCTCAGTGCTCTTGGTGCAGCCAAATGTCACAAGTTGTTTTTGTGCTCTGGTCTGTTCAAAAGGGTTATTTCTTGAGATGCATAGAAAGAAAAATCAGCATTGCTTAGAAAACATAGAAGCTTGCAGAGAATCATTTAGCCCTGAGAAAAATAAGGAAGTCCCATTCTCCCTGCTAAATCTGATGTCCATCTTCTTGATGTAACAGCTACCAAAATTCATTGACAGAAAATGATTGATCTTCAGCAAAGCCTTCTCTTTGTAAAAGAGAACCGTTTACTTCAATAAGAAATCTGAAAACCTGCAGAAATTGAAAGCTCTGGCTTGTCCGAACCTTACCTTCTAGCTGCAGTCTCGGCAGCTTAGCGCTCCAGCCGCGCTGAAATTAAAGTTTTACTGTTCATGATAATGACAATCCAGAGGACTGGAAGTCCAAATAAAAAGTCAATCCTCTTGGCTCTCCTCCCATTTCACACACTTTGAAGTGGAGAACGCTACCTCCCAGTTCATTGTGCTAAGACTGCACATGCTAGACATTAGTTCTGAGGAGCTAATGCTGTATTCATTCATACCCTGATTTGCTTTACAGTAATTTCCCTCTGTAGACAAGCCATTCTGGTACTTTTACACTGCAATCCAAAAGACAGCTTGTGTAGACATATCTGAATTGGCTTTAAACTGGACAGTTCAAGTACTAATTGCAACTGCCTAGAACTCAGTGGGCGCATCTACATGAGACGTTTACTGTGGAGTTGCCTAATTAGCTCTGCAGTAAAGTCACTGTATCTACACATGTGCCCATTAGGCTGCAGTAAACTAATTAACTCTGCCATAGGTTAGTACTTGAATACACAAGTAGTATCCGACGGAGGTGTTTTTTAGTGCACAGCAATGCACGTGTAGATGCTGACAGGGCTGGCTGGGACAGGAGGGGGTTTCAGCATGGGGGTTGCCTGCCCCGCATCCTCATGCCTTAGCCAGTCCCTCTGCAGCACGTTGAGCTGGGCTGGAGCAGCTCTGGGCTAGCAGGCTGAGCCCCTGGGTCCCCTGCCAGCCAGGACTGCTGTGCCCTCCACATTTGCACGGCTCAACATATAAACATGGCACGCAGGAGCAATAAACTCCTGAAAGACATGAGCTGGAGTTTATTGCATTGCATTAATTGCACCTGTAGCTGTGCCCAATGTGGACCTACACACCGCAGTCTTAAGGTAGGTTCCAGGTGAGTTTTGCAGTCTGCCCTGTGCTCCTGGCTGTTGTGGCTACTTGTTGATACTTGAGCTAGTTAATTGAAAGCTGGCTGGAGGAGATCCATGCAAATTGCCCCCATACTGCTGAATTGCAGAGTAGGCATTTTAGGATGGACAAGGGTCACGAGGGGTCAGGAGGGCAGCGCATGCTGCACTTTTGGCCAAGCCCAGTAAAGCAGTGTGCAATTAAAATCAACTCTGTGGCTTTGGCCATCTCTAAAAGCACCTGGCAAGATCACAAACTTGAGAAGAAAGTTTTCATTTGAGGAAAACTCAACTGGCTTCAAAGCTTTTGTGCTCTCTGCAAACATTTGCCTTGTCAGTTTTGCAATTTGGAAAACTATCCGCGAGTTTGTAAGCTGGAGCAAGGAGGTTGGGAGACTAAAAAAATAGAAAAAACAGTAGTAGCATTTTAGTTGGAAAGGGAAGGGAAGAATAATTGGGGAGTTCATTATTATTGGTTATGTGTTATTTAATTTGCAATTGGTCTACAGGGAGCCATCGCAGACAAATGCCCCTTCAATAGGATATTGCTATGTCATGACACAATCCCAAGTCTACCCTGCCACCCAGCTCTCTTAGAAACACTGTTGGAATAGTCTCATCCCTCTCCCTGTTCATGCACTTTTCAGGACTATGCAGTGTGACAATCTGCAGCCAACATTCAGTAGAGGCCCAGTGCAGATAGTGACGTAGGAGAGGGTTTTCACAGCATTTGCCAGTTTCTTGCTGCCTTCTACTTGGGCATATAGAAAGAAGTATAAGCAACCTACAGGGGTATAGGTTGCAGCAATGTTGGTCTATGGACATAGGCAGACAAGATTCTTTTGGTAAATCAGATACATTTTATTAAACCAACTCAAATAGTTGGAAAAATTCTTCTTTGCAAGCTTTCAGGTACAAATACCCCGCGTCAGGCTAAGGAAGCGTCTGCAGCTGGTGTGTGCTCTTCCTGGATGGAAGGAATAGTAGAGGCCAAAGGCAGTCAGTGAAGATTTAAATTGAGGAATCAGTGGGTGAGAGAGAGGCTGGTGGGGAGAGGGAGACACACTGAAGATGTTTTAGATCAAAAGCGCACCACTGCCATTTTCTGTGCGCTGACACGCATTTCACTATTTATACAAATGCATGCAATGCAGAGCTGGGTGTGTCAGCTTGCGTGCTCCGCAGGCTATTAATTAAGTTTGCTCCAACGTGCTGGATTTCTGGCGCATTGGAGCAGACAGAGGTACGTGCATCAGGGCCCTAGAGAGTACTGAGAGTCAGCTAGCGTGTTATGTCCGAAGTGAGGCTGAGAGTGGAGCAGTTTCTTTTCTGTATCAAGTTGACTTCTCCCTGCAATAGTTTCATCCCATGCTCATTTCCTCCTGCTGCCTGTAAGGCACATGAACTCTTAAAAAAGAAACAGCAACAAACCGATATTTCAGTGTGGAAAAAAAAGAGTGGGAGTTTTTACTTTTAGCAGTGATACAGGACTTTCTAAGGACTTGTTTGGTGCGGGGAGTTTTGCAGTGTAGATTCACTACAGTGGTATGAATTGGGTAGGTGGTGGTATGACTTACCTGTGTTAACCTGGTGCACTGGCACAGCTGCACTGGATCAAAACTCCCCAATATCTTCAAGATAATATTTTTTCCAGAACTACACCACTATCTCGCTATAGCTATAACTCTTGCATTCTGGAATAAGTGTTGCTTCTGTAATAGCTTATGAAAAAAAGATGCATTAAAAAAATTACACAAAGGGCTCAATTCTACAAATTCAAAAAGACTACTGTGTGTTAGTTAAGCGTTTGTGCTGTTTGCTGTGGAGGAATGGAATCGTGGATATGCAACTGCTGGTATGTACAGTTCCAGTGTCATTTTGTTTTAAGTAGTAATCAGTGCAATATGGGACAGTGCTATGACAAAAATGCTTTTAAAAGCAAAACTCGATTTAAGACTTTACAGATTTGAAACGTATGGACACATTTTGAAATGTGATAAAGATGTATAAAAAGAAATACCAGCTACATCTGAACAAAAAACTGACAAAAATGCAACATACAGCAGCCATTTATTACAAAAAACCAAAAGTGCAACATTTTGCCATCATCATTCGAGATACAGCTAGAAAAGCCAATTAGAAATAAAAATCATTTTGGACATTTGCTCATTTAAAGGCTTGATAGGCATAGGCACAGTTGTTCTATGATTTATAGTAATATCAAACCCTACTGTAAAAACTTGGCAATTTATTACCAGTCTTGTGGCGTTATTAGCTCTGCATGTTCGTAATTCCACATAGGAAAGGCTAGCAGTTAAAATTTGACTGGGAACAGTGGAAAGCTGTTTTCATCAGGCTGACATGCAATCTAACTGAAGAGTATTTATCTGACATTCAGCTTAAAACTTCACACGGGGTACCTGTGTTACCAGTTTACAGAGACTGAAATTTTTAAGTAGTCCTTTTGTTGGCTAGTATAAAGTTTTGCTTCAGCAAAGGACACTCAAATGTAACGTAAAGCATTTCAAGTTATGATGTTCAATTCTTATACCATCCAACGTTGCATATTTGTTATTAGCCAGTAGTTTTTGAGGTAATCTTACCAAATAAAGAAGCTGCACATCCCACCTCCCCAACCCCTTCTTGTGCATAACCAAGAACATTTATCTGGTGAAAGTAATGAGATATTCTGGATAAGCTTGAATATCATTAAATATGATGAACATGGAAGGCTTGTTCGCGTTGTCCGTCAAACTGTCATACAGATCTGTAGGATCGGTGGGATTTTTTGCTGGTGGCGTGATATCTCCTCGTTTCCCATTGCAATATGCTCCGACAAGGACTCGAGCCAGGTACATATACTTTTTCCCATTTCCATCCGGTTTAGAGTAGGTGTCATGGGCCGAATAACTGGCATTGACAGCAAAGTAGGTTCCGTTACCGAAGTTTGCAGCTGTGATCAGAAACAAAGGTTTGAAGATTTTTTTCATGCGCAATCATCATCTCTTTCACTTTTCCATATACCCAAATGCCTGCAGCCTCTGTCCAACCTCATCAGCAATACAAATGGGTATTATAGACTGGAACGACGGCATTAGTTGTATGCCAGGTTGCCAATGAAAACTTTTTATCAATATCAAGCAGAATATTGAACCAAGTTATGACTTAGCAGGTTTCTCTCTCAAAGTGGAGCAGCTGCTGAAAGTTACTTTTTGCCTCGGTTTGGTCTACTCTGCATCCCTTTGTAATTATTGTGTTACCAAGGTTAGACTAGTAGTGGCACTGCTTCTTATCCTGCAATCCATTCTCTCTCTCAGATCTCTGGAGAAAATGGCTGAAACAAACAGTAACTCATCAGCAGAGATGGGTATAAATATGCCCCAAAGAGATCATTATTAATTATAAATTATTAGTTCCTTGTGGGCCTTTCATCAGAAAACTATTGCTCTGTCTAAGATACCAACAGAGTTATTGAATTATTCACCCTGACTCTGCTTGCTCAGAATAGAGGACCAATGCTTTTGCATTCAAGTAATACCAACTGCGTTGCCCAGAAAAAAAAAAAAGTTGAAAAAAAAGTTAAAAACCTAGCATGTCGACCTTCAAACTAAAAAAAAGTTTAGAAGAGGGAGAAATTCCAATTTGTAGTTTGAATTAAAACAGAAATGGAAGCCTTGAAATTAATGAAAAGTAAAAATGCTCCAACTAAGGCAGTGATTCTCAATCAGGGTACCACAGGTCGATTCACAGGATAAATCCAGAGACTTCAAATAGGAATCCATATAGTGTTAAAAACATTCTGATCGGTTGTGGGATTTGAGTTCTTTGTAATAGAAGAATTACTCCTATTATTTTCTGTGGTTAAAAGAGTGAAAGGCAAGGACTGACATTTTCCAAAGGGTGCCTTGAGTCTAAAACAGGTGCCTGTGAACCACGGAAGCAAGGAAAAGATTAAATACATTTGTTATACATTGGTCCTATCTACTGGATGGCACTGGGAACAGCAGAGAAACTGAACGAACAAAACACAGAGACCCCGCAATAGTTGTCTAACAATGTGTCCTGATATAGCCCACACAAATCTGAGGGTGCTGTGTAGACCTCAAGGGTTGACTAAGCTCAACACAAGCTGCACAATCCAAGACTGCCAGCTGCATCGGCCAGGCTACAGGGTCTCTCTCTCTCTCTCTCACACACACGCACACACCCCCACCCACCCACCCCGAGAGGGGTTAGACATTGTTTCAGGTAACTGAAAACTACCTTGAAGAATCTGGAATTTTAAAATCAGGTGATGCTCCATGATTCTCCTTTGTAAAGTCAAAGAGTTAACTTAACAAATCTCATAGGTATCTTTTCAACAACTGCTCTTGATGCTTTCAGTTAGCCCTTTTTAAATCAAACAGTAGAAATAACAGCTACAGTCATAGGGTTACTTTAAGAGCAAGCACAACTGGACTCCTTGGAAGCTTCCTAAAGTGTGATAAATGCATTAGAAATGCTGGAAGAAGCAGGGTTTGTTTGGCAATACCTTAATCAGACCAATTATTTACTTGGGAGAGATGTTAGATAAGCTTTTCTTGCAGAAGGTTATTTTATGCCCCAAAAGGAGAGCAGATATAACCTAAAGCTAAATACTAGGCAAAACAAGGATTTTTAACTCCATTATGTAAAAGGAAGGCAAAGGGGAAGAGGGTAGTAAGCACAAGGAGTTATCAGAAGTGGCTACAGAACAAGCAAAGGAGAGTTGAAACAGATCAAACTAATAATATAACAGCAAGATGGTTAAAAAAGGAGACGGGTCATTCTTACCTGTGGAGCACAGAGAGATCAGCAGTATGAGTGGCTAAATTATATGAGCCATAAAACTATTATCCGTGCTAAAGGGGAAGAGGGCGTGGACTTAAGCGATTGCTTTCATTTCCTCTTATGACCCATATCCGATGGGAGTGTGGGGCCAGAGGTAGCCAGGGTACTGGTCTGCAATGATACCCGTACACTCTGACAGTGGAGCTGCTACACCTGCACGCTAATACAAGGATATGGACATGGCAAAACTGCTCCAACTTGAACCCCGTTTCATTCAGCATTCCAGCGATACACCGTTGTAGCCGACTTGCGGTGCAAGCAGACATAACACTTAGCCTGTTCCCGGAACGTCACTGATTGGGAACTGGTTCATGTTTGTCCCTGGACAGAAGCGTCCACATGCACACTCCTAAAAGTGACAAGCAGAACATGTCACCTCTTACAGATCATGCTGCTGCCAAACCATCACCAGGGAGTTGCAGAGTATCCAGATCAGTGCTCAGAAATTCCCTAGGATTGCATTAGGACAAGGTCTGAAGACCTGGACTAGCCAGTCACCAAGAAAAAGACAGACATCATAGCCTAAAATTGCAATATTTGTTCCCACTTCCCAAAATGGACTGATTGAGTTTAATGAAGAACATAACTCCACTTTACAAAAAATCGATGTGGCGATACCCTGACTGAGGATGCACAAGTGGAGGTTGGGAGCATCCTGTACCCCAAGATGGGAAATGGACCCCACTCACTGGGATCCAAGTGGGAGCAGAGGGGTTGCCAGGTGCTGGGAGTGCTGTATGGCCCCCTAATTTGTGGTGACCAGGGTGCTGCGTGCTTTGCGGACACCTCATAAAAGTGTCTGCAGCTTTTCAACCCCCCCTGCTGGAAAGGGGCCTGTTAAATTTCAGCTCCCTGCTACAGCCCTTTGCTCCAGGGCTTGCAGGCTAATTTGGGGTAGGAGAAAGGGTGGAAGGGTTGTCAGGCGCTGAAGAGTGCTATGTGGCCCCTTACTTGTGGTGGCCTAGGCACTGGATGCTCTACTTCTCCACGTCCCCCCCCACCCCACAAGATCTCTATGGTTTTTCAACCCCAGCGCAGGGAAAACACATTCCAGGAAGTTAAAACCATTCTTACGTGGCATCAACAGCTAGACTCTTGGAGTTTAAAGTTAATTTACAGTGTTCTAAGTATTATGCCTGCCCACATCCTTACACTGCCAGAAACAGGCAGACCTAACAGCTGCACCATGAGAGCTGAAGCACCAACTCCTTCTCCTCTTTTCAAGCAGCTGAAAGTTATGCTTATCCACAGCAAAGTCTGATAATGAATCAGTATGTCACCTTCTAAGTTTATTCTTGACCCTGAAGTGCAACAGAGATGCATAAGCGGACACAGTAGCGTGGCCAAAACAGGGACCTGGGAGTCCAAACACCCAGGTTCCACTTTTAATTCTGCTGGCTCACTGGCAAGCCTCTGTTTGCTTTCTATGAAAGAGCAGTATGGTATTTTCTAGCTGCTGGAAATTGGGATGTGCATTATAAGTGAGGAAATACAATAACAGCAGCCTTTTCAATATAAGCTTCTGCCAGGTGAAAAGGGAAAGCACATGGGATCCACAGGAAGCAGAACAATCAGCAAGCCTGGCTCTCTAGCTGCTGCCACTCAGTTACTTGCTACAAGGAAAGATCTCTTCTTTATTCCACTTCTCAAGAACAAGGTCTGCATCTTACTCCAGGCTGTGTTGTATGTGAGAAAATACGGTACTTTCTTACTTTATGCCACGTTCAAGTTCTTTAAAATCTTCTAGTGCAGTGTTTCCTTACCTTTGGGGTTTTATACCCTATAGTCACTCATGCTCCTCAACTTCAGCTGCCAGTTACCAGCAATTCCCCAGCTGCTGCTCAATCTCTCTTCTGCCGCTGCCCATTCCCCTTGCTATTTTCATCTGCTGCACCCTCCCCTAGAAACCTTTTCCACTCCCTCCTCAGGGAGTGGGCCACACATTTTTGGGGAATGTTGCTCTAACGAAAGGAGCTATCAAATGGCTAACTTGATAAAACTTCAACCGTGACTGGAACCAAGAACACCTGCGGCACCTACAGAAAGGAGCCAATAATCACACAAGGCACAAGTATACAGTATACAGATATAGAGACGGATACACTCCATGCCTGTTCAAAACAAGTAGCTCTCAACACATTACCATTCATGCCAGCATAACTGCGATTAAATCCTTTGTAATTAATTATGGTGAGTGAGTTATTGACTGTTCCATGAAACAGAAGTCTTTCATTATTTGTGTTGCCATTTTTGGTATTCATCTCCTCCTTTTTTATCTGGTAGGCCTTCCAGTAGTATGGATTTTGTATCCTTTCAATCTACAGAGTTAGAAAAACAGGACACATTATCAATAATGACCAAAAGCAAAATCACAGAAGACTAATCTGAATTATCATAATGACCAGACTGGTAAAATGGTAATCTAGTGCAGTGGCTCTCAACCTTTTTAGATTCAAGTCGCCCCTCAAGATGCCAGCTCAGTTTTCACTCATTTTTTGATTAAAAAACCAACCAAACAAAAAAACCCTGCAGAGCACTTCTTCTGCAGCCAGCAACTCAGTCTACAATAGCTCAGAACATTTTTAACACTATGGTTTCCCATTAGAAATCTCTGGGTTTATCTTGTGAATCAGGTGTAGGGGTTTGCAGACCTAGAGCCCCTGGCAGGCATTCAGCTAAAAGCACGATGGGATCTGACCTGCAATCCCAACAATTGTGCCTTCTGCCATGATACACATGAATGGCAGGAGGTGCAGTTACAGGAAACTGTGCCAAATTGTCAGTGAAGGGGAGGCCAGGATCAAGATCTTAGGCTCCCTCTGTACTGGCACGTAGAAAGCCAGTCAGGCAACTGGTGCTTCCAGCCTCAGGAGTGCACTGGAGTCAAGGGCTCCAATGCACCCAAGGCTGGGAATCCCGACCAGCCGACTGCCACTCCAAGCCTCGGGGGCACAGCAGAACAAAGGGCTCTGTTGCACCCCTGAGGCTGGAAGCCCCGATCAGCTGATCACCCTGGCTGCACATTCAATTTAAGGTGAGATGGAAGCCAGCCACAGAAGTGATTACACTTATTAGCATCTTGATGTGTAATAACTTTGTGGTTTATTCCCAGTTTTATCGCATCATTAACTGAATGAATGTGGCCAGGTTACAACTTAAGACATGATTAGCTGGACAATCGCATCTTAAGCGTAATGCCTGCTAGGGGCCTAACAATGCAACCAGGTCACCATGGTTGAGAATCACTGATCCAGACTAACTTCAGTGAAGTCAAAGAAATTAGTCTAGATTGACTTGGTTGTAAGATCAGACTGGGCCTCAAAATATGATTGAAAAGATTTTAATTTCAGAACGGTCATAATAACTGGCTTCACGAATAACGTTTCAGTGGAGCCAAGCTGCTTTGTTCCTGTTGAGAAAGGAAGAAACGCAGGGGGGAGGAAAGGGAGTGCAAAATGACTTTTCTGCACCTAACAACATTTCTCATCCCCATAAATTCAATTGGACTTGCCCAAGAAGGCAGCCTCACTGGAAGGTGGCTCAGGGACAGTTTTCATAGATTTCATAGACATCAGGGCTGGAAGGGACCTCGGAAGATCATCGAGTCCAGCCCCCTGCCCAAAGGGCAGGAAGTCAGCTGGGGTCATAGGATCCCAGCAAGATAAGCATCCAGTTTCATCTTGAAGGTGTTCAATGAAGGCGCTTGAACCACCTCCGGTGGCAGGCTGTTCCAGACCTTGGGGGCTCGGACAGTAAAGAAGTTCTTCCTTATGTCCAGCCTGAAACGATCTTGAAGTAGTTTGTGACCATTCGACCTCGTCATCCCTTGGGGCGCTCTGGTGAACAAACGTTCCCCCAGATGCTGGTGGTCACCCCTGATAAACTTGTAGGTGGCCATCAGATCACCCCTGAGCCTGTGCTTTTTCAGGCTAAAGAGCCCCAGGGCTCTCAGCCTGTCATCGTAGGGTCTGCTTCCCTGACCTCTGATCATGCGCATGGCTCTTCTCTGGACTCTCTCAAGCTTCTCCACATCCTTTTTGAATTGTGGAGCCCAAAACTGGACACAGTACTCCAGCTGCGGCCTCACTAAGGCCGAGTACAAGGGGAGAATGACGTCCCGGGATTTGCTTGAGAAGCATCTATGGATGCAAGCCAGCGTTTTGGTCGCTT
>NW_005841887.1:3398122-3403144 GCF_000455745.1 Alligator sinensis | reverse complement strand
AAGGTGATCAGCTCATGGTCGCTGTCACCCAGCTTCCCATCGATCACTAGGTCGCCGACTAGGTCATCCCCAGTAGCCAGTACCAGGTGGAGCAGCGCTTTGCCTCTCGTTGGCCCATAGACTTCTTGAGTCAGGTAGAGGTCATCCACGCACGAGAGGAAGCTCTGCGACCGCTCAGATTTTGCTGAGCGATCCTCCCACGAGATGTCTGGGTAATTGAAGTCACCCATGACAACCATGGTCCTGGAGCAAGCTGCCTCAGCCAGTTCCTGGGCAAACTCCTGGTCAAGCTCAGGACTTTGGGTGGGAGGTCTGTAATAGACTCCCACCATTGTGTCCCCTGTGCCGTGTTCCCCACGGATTTTAACCCAGAGGGTCTCCAGCCGTCCACCCTGGTCACCAATATCGGCTTGCAGGGATGTGTAGCTTTCCTTAATATAGAGAGCTACCCCCCAGCCCCTTTTCTCTACACGATTCCTCCTGTACAGGGTATAGCCATCTATACCCGTGGTCCAGTCATGGGTGGAGTCCCACCAGGTCTCCGTTATCCCTATGACATCGTAATTGTTTGCACTGAGCAGGAGGATGAGCTCCTCCTGCTTATTCCCCAAGCTCCTGGCATTAGTGTACAGGCAGGCAAGTGCCCCCTGGGGGGCTCCTTCCTTGCCCACAGATTTTACCAGGGCTGGGGCAGGGGTGGGCTCCCTGAAGCGCCGTGATCCGCTGGCTTTGCAAGGATTGCTCAGCGGGCCAGCAGTGGCAGTAGTCCCCCCCGTCCCCCAACGGGCTTAGTTTAAAGCCCGGTAGAGCAGGTCAGCTTCACCGGGCTTTTTTTGCTAGAGTTGTGAAAAAGGATGTTTCTCTTCCAAAAAGAAACCATAGTTTAAGAAATCCAAACCAATGCTTTTTACACCCCTTGTTATCTTATCTATTTGGGGCAGTCACCAAGACACCTAGGCTCAGAAACGGACACCATTTCACCTTTTCAATCTTGAATGACGCGCAGGTCTCTTGAAATCTTTTCTGAACATCGTCATATTCTTTCATTTCTGGTTTTAGCTGCACTACTTTGACACGCTCTTGGTTCATATCTTCCCATGCTGCAGGGAGTATTATCGACTGATTTTCTGCAAAGGCAAATGTTTTGTTAACAAATGTGTACTGGACTCTGGTTATGGAGGCATAATTATTAGCATACTATGAAAGCATAATTCAATGATTCCTTGCTCTGCTTTTACTTAATGACTTTGGACTGAGGTCCTAAAGTGTGATTATGTTGATAGTGCTGTTCAAGAGCCAAACCTTAAACATCCTTGCTAAGCTTGTCATAAGCCTCACTGAGAGAAAGCTGTCAGAGTATCAGATGTTTAGTAAAGACTGAAAAGGCACCTCATTATTTGGCCTAACCAGCAGATTCACCTATACCGGGAACACCTACCTTCACTGCACTCCACACTCATTGGTAAAGTGGCAGCATCGTTCCCTACTCCTTTTTCTTAAAGGAATGTATGACATAGGGAAATGGAGAAATGCTGAAGGGCTAAAAAGATTGGGAACAGATCTAGCCTAAACTTCACCCCTTTTCCGTCTCTGCTTCTGGATATAGTAGCACAAGACAGAAGTTATTCTTTCCACCTAGTCAGAGGCATCTCAGAGAAAAACAGAAAACAATTTATTGAAGACACTGTAACCTGCTCTCTCTCAAACATATGGCCTCCAGACTCAACACTACCAGCCTCTTTCCATCTCAATTCATTGCAGAGAAGCTAGGGCTGTAGCTGCACTGTCAATGAATGTGAAACTGGTTTGCACTTATCCCAGAAGGAACATAAATACTGGATACTCTCAATCAAGAAGAGTAAAGACTTCAAGGGAGCAAGACGCTCTCTTTTCTCTTGGAAAGAACTAAGACAAAAGGCGGCAAGGGGTCCCCAAGAAGAAACGTATCTTTCGTAGGTGGGAGTTTTATTGTTTCCTAAATGCAGGAACATTAGAAGGTTTATTTCAGTGGTATCAAATGAAGAAATGTTCTCATTAGAACTCGTCCTCTAATCATAATTACAGTCATTTAGTAGTTGTACTGTGGTATCTTCTAGAGGTGACAAAGCCACTGTTAGGCATGGTGCACACACGAGATGTCTCTGACCCTCTCAGATGAGCAAAACAGGTGGAGCTAACTGAGGGAATCTCATGGAAAGAAAAGGCAGTATCTATATAAACACAAGATGCTTACAGCATTCCAGCTGCCTAAATTACTGTTTTTTCTTGTCATCACAAATTTGATTTACTGTGCTTTTCACAATTTTAAAACATCCATGATTTTTTATCATCTTTGTTTTCCATTTCAGTCTCTTTCAATTCTTTTTCAGTATACGACATACTGCTTCCAATGGCAATTTGTATTCCAGATGTGCACAAGAACAGCTCTGTTTGACCCTAGCTTATTTTCCTTACTCCTCATCTGCACTGGTCTAGTCTAGCACTAAGGCAATACTAAATCTAGCTTGAGTAACAATGACACTAGAAATCAAGAAGAGTTCGCTTACCTTCCGTTTTCGAGATGCGTACGATAGGTTTACATTTCCCTCGATCATCTAGAGCACGTTTTGCTACCAGATCCACTTTAAACCTTTTGTTTTCAAAAGTGACGTCAATCTCCTTCTGTTTGCCCATTGCAGCATCCTCCAAGTGCAGGTTCGTCAGACTGTCAAAGGGCACATAACTACCGTTTTCTATGTACTGCCACTCAACTAGGCTGCTAACAAGTTCTGCCTTGGATTCCTCTTCTTGGGTTTCTCTGACTTTTTTAATTAGCTCTTGAATTTCCAAGCAAGCATGCAAGACATCTTGGCTAACACCTGAGACTCGAATGGCAGGAACAGCTTCCTTGAGATCCCAATCAATGTCAATGTATAGTTTCTTCTGAAGGTCTTTCAGTTTCTCAAACTCCCTTTCACCAAAACCTGAAATCCCTTCCTCCGATATAGTCTTTTCAAGCTGTTGCCTTAAAATCTGGTTCTTAATCCATGATTCAGCTGCTTCTACATTTTTCTGGCTTTCACCACAAATCTGAAAAATGGCTGGCATAGTTTTCATCTTTGAAACCACAATGGAGGATTTTTCTGTTGGGCGTTTTCCAAATCCAAAATAGGCTGTAATCAAGTAGAAATACAGAAGGTAGTTGCAATGGAAGAAAGGATAAGGATCAAGTAGCCTTATATGTGCACCTCTACACAGACAGCAAGACCAAGGCAGCTACTTACATGCAACCTGGGAGAGGAATGAACGTGGTGCAGGTGTAGGAGGTACCTGCTCAGTACCTTGTCTTTTCTTCATGCTCGCATGGAACACATCCATTAGATGTGTCTGGAAGATAATGATCTTGATTTTTTCCACAGATTGAACAGATTTACCATTTGCAAAGTCCACAACAGCATCCATCATAGCATCAGCTACCTTAGCAGGATCATGGCCTGCCTGACCTGTAACAAATATCAAAGTTAAAAATAACAACTACTAAAATGGATGCAATGTGTTAAAAAAAAAAAAAAGTCACTTAAAATAGGATTAGGATAGTTAAAATCTTGGGCACAAAACTGGCTAGAAAGAAACTGGCTAGAAATTGAAAGATTTCTCAACATCATAATAGCCTCTGAAGAGCAGAAGAGCAAAAAGCCTAACTAGCTATTGGTGTGGTATAAGTAAGTGAAAGCAATTATATGATGGGCTGCCTGCTATAGAAGGGACCTTGCCTAAAGGGCTCTAAGGGCACATCTACACATGCAGGCATGTGTACCTGCGGCAGCTCAAATAGGAGGGACACAAATTTGAGCTGGGGATTTTTGCCTCATCACATGTGCCCGGACATGCACTTTGGTGTGGGGCAGGTTGTGCCACCTGGGGCAAAATAACCCTGCCCAGCTCCTCCAAGACCTTCAGCCAGGGGGAGCTAGAGCCTGGGGCCAGCATAGGTACTGGCCCCAGCAATATAAAAAAAAACTGCCCTGGCAAGCAGCTCGGGGCTACATGCTCTCAGGAGCTTCTAGGGCCTGGCCTATTGGTATCTGGGGACACTACCCCTTGTGCGAGCTGGACTGCTGAAGCAGCCCTAACAGAGTTCCCTGCACCCTCTACCCACTGCAGCAGTCTGGCAGTGGGGGCTGCTGCCTGGCTGTGACTTGCTGCCACCTACGACAGCATGTGGCCCCAAGGCTGCGCGCCTGCCAGACCCAGATGGGAACTGCACGGCCGCAGCAGAGGCATCTGCACCTCAGGGCCAGCTGCCAGCAGGCTGTGGCTGAACAGTTGGCCTCTGTGTGGCACTACCGTCATGTGTGCCACCACCCTGCCATCTGGGCAGCTATCGCCCGGAAGATGTTCTCGGTGAACTGTCAAAGCATGCCCTCTTAGCCCCAAGTGGCCAGAAGGTCAGCCATCTCCAGCTGAGCCCCAGATGCCAGCCCTGAGCAGGCTCTCTGCCTGGGTCCTGCCACTTGCCTCACTAGCAGGAATTCTGGTACTCCCCATTTAAAATCTGCAAAATCTATGATAAAAAAAAAAAATCCCAAATTCACTCTTTAAAATACTCCCAAATCCATGTTTTTCCACACTTAAAACAAAAGACCGCTATATATACACACATGTGCGTGTGCATATACATACAAATACACATATAGGAGAGGGAGAGAATCAGTTGGGCAATGTCTTATTGATATATTTACAGTTTTAAAGCAATCTGGAAACCTACTAGTGTCTCTAGCATCATAATAAATTAATTCTAAATATATATTTGCTTTGATGTTTGCTTTTGGTTGTCTTATCATAGAACAATTAGAGCTCCCCTGGCACCTTCACTAACTAGGATGTGTAGACAGCTGCCCCTGCAGCCACAGCTTCTGCCAGCAGTTCTCATCCTATCTGGCAGCTGGGGACGATGGGTGTGTGATGGAGGGGATGTGGGGTGTGGAGGGCTGTGGGGGTGCGTGGGTAGGCATGGGAGGGATTGTGGAGGCTGCTCGGGAA
>NW_005841887.1:3392446-3398091 GCF_000455745.1 Alligator sinensis | reverse complement strand
AAGGCCCCAGTCCCCCCTACAGGGATGTCCTGCCTGTACCACTCGTCACGGGTGTTGCCCAGCTCGGCATGGGATGTGCATCTTTCTGCAGCCCCAGGGGGCTGGCGCCACTCTCCAGAGGACTGGCTTCTGGGTTACCTCAGGGCATGGTCTGGGACCGTGCCCTGCCCCACTTTTTTCCTCCCCTTGCATGGTTTTTTTTTTTTTTTGGACACCTGGATATCCAAGTATCTAATTTTGAGCCCATGCTACAAATATGCGCCGTGGTGAACATTTTTTTGTTCGGACCGTGCCTCCTGCAGCGTCTCAAACTGGTTTGGGATGCTGCAAGAGTCATGTCCCTGCTAGTCTGGATGTGCCCTAGCAGTCCTAAATACATAGTCATATTCAAGAAATGGATCCATGCACAATTGGAACTTTAATCACAGAGCCCAGAGTCTTACTGAATTGGAAGCACATTATGGGACATCAAGAAATACAACCATTTTATTAATTTTTCTTCTCTTAAATGAAAAAGAATCAAACTTTTTAGATCAATCAAATCCACCGACGGCACATGGATGGCACCAAAGTCACATGGGCGGAACTTGGTCCCAAGAAAACCAACTGATTTTAGTTTTATATTTCTAAGGAAAGGCAAACCTGTTCCAATTGCTGGGAAGGCAACAGATGTGTATCCTCTCTCTTCACACTCCTGAAGCACTTTAGAGACCTGAGCTTTGATGTCATCACTGGCAACAAGGTGAATAATTTTCTTACACTTCAGATTTCCACCTTGAGTGGTTATAAAGTTATTGTGAGGTTGGGTGGCTGAAAGATGAAACAAAATGAGATGTAAGAAAAAACAATTTATGTAAACTTGTCTGAAATCTCTCCAGTTGCCACCTGCCTGTCCACCCTCTTCGTACATCTTTACCTGGGTTCCCAATGATCTCCTGCAGAAGATTCAAAACTCTTACACCATCACTTTCCAGGACAGTTCACTTTCTTCAGCTGCTTTTTACTACTGACCTACCTCTTTGCTTCTTCCTGAGCCTCTGCCTCTTAGAATCATAGAAAAATAAGGTTGGAAAAATAAGGTTGTGACCTCAGGAGATCACATCTAGTCCAACCTCTGCTCAAAGCAGGACCAGCCCCAACTACATCATCCCAACCAAAGCTCTGTCTAGCTGGGTCTTGAAAGCCTCCAAGGATGGAGATTCCACAACCCCTCTGGGTGACCTGTTCCAGTGCTTCACCACCCTGCTAGTGAGAAAGTTCTTCCTAATATCTAACCTAAACTTTCCTTGTTGCAACTTGAGACCGTTGCTCCTTGTTCTGTCATTTGCCACCACTGAGAACAGTCCAGCACCATGGAGCTCCTCTCCTCTCAGGTTATGTGGACTGATTACACACAGCTTCCACTATTCCCCAATTTCATTTTTCATCCTTTGATGGCTTGTGTCTAAAGTTAGATACAAGTTTCTCTTAGGTAGGAACTTTGGGCACTTACAGAAGTTACCTTTTTTTGCACAATGAAGTCCCTGAAAGCACTCTGCAGTCATAACAAACCTTCATGGCTGCAGAGTGCTTTTAAGATGGCCAATCGCAGGAAAAATTAGCCCTTGTTAAATCAGCTATTAGATGAACACGTTCTGGAGCAGAACACCTTAGGAAACTTGTGTGCAGATTCCCTGCAAGGTCTAATTTTGGGCGATTCTGCCTACATCCTGTGTGCCTTTGTGGGGCTGCCACAGAGAGAAGTAGAACCTCCCTGCGCAGTGGGGGAAGGAAGGCGATGGGGGGCAGGAGGGAAGGCACCCTTGCTGGGGTCTTGGTGGGGAACTGGCCCAGGTCTGCGAGGTCGGGGAGCTTGGATTCCCACCCCCTGCCTCGGCTCCTGGTGCAGCAGCCAGGGCTGTTGTTTGCCAACACGGTAGCGCCAGAAACTGGGGCAGGGGTTGGGGAAACGGACAGAGAGCCGAAACCCCCAATTACTCAGACCTGGGTTGGCTACCCTGCTGGGTCTTGGGGGCAGCTGGCCCTGGCACATAAGGCAGGGGGACTCCGATTCCCCCTGCAGCTCATGGTGTGGCATCCAGGGCAGTTGGCAAGACATTCACACCAGGAGCTGGGGGGGGGGGGGGGGGGGGAAGGTGGGCATAATCTAGACCCTGACACCATGTGGGCATGGCCCAGCTACCCCTGCTTGGATCTTGGCCCACAAGACAAGGGGTAGGATGGGGCGGCTTGGGATTCCCTCCCACCCCATCTCAAACATATTTCCAGCACAGGAGGGAATCCCCAGGAGAGAGAAATAGGCTAGGGGAGGTGGGAAAGCTACCAGCCAGGAAGCTGAGGTTATGGATTAGCACCTTCTTGGGAATCTTTCCTGCAGGCTGGGGAGCTTGCAGAGCATACGATAACACCCTCCTGCATCCTTGCCTCGGCCAGTTCACGCAGGCTTCGAGCCCCCAGCAAACACCTGTTCAGTTTGACTGTGCTGTAACTTTAAGTGTCATGTGTAAAGCATGGAAGTTGCAGCACAATAAGAAGCACCTTCTGACCACTTGTCTAAGCGCCCTTTGTTTCCTGGGACTCCCCCTAGGATGGTGCATCTCCTTTAAGTTCAAAGCAAACACCAACCATTGCGCCGGGCAACAAAAGGTACGATTTAGTCCTTTATGCTTTACCCTGGATTGCAAAATTTTACTGGTACAGGAGGAGAGCGCAAAACAGAGGTCAATTTATACTCCTTTACCTTGATGATGACACCACTTGAAGTGTTTCCTTTGAATAAATCTTAACATATTTGACAGAACTGGGGTCATTTAACTTCCAGCCCCTTGGGCAGGGGGCTGGACCTGATGATCTTGCGAGGTCCCTTCCCACCCTAATGTCTATGAAACCTATGATATGGCATCAATCAATTTAGCAGTTGCAAAAGCATGTACACACACATCCACAGAATGCAGTGCAGCTAGAAATTTCAACCCTGCTGAACACCCCACCTCCCACAGAGCTTGAAATTGTGGGTGATCAACACATTTAAAAAGCAGGTAGTAAGCATATGTTATACCTAGTTGAGCACATTCAGCTTCAACCTCTGATCCAGCACCTTTCAGAATTGCTTTAGAGACACCTTTGAAAATAAAAAGTGGTATTAGTTTGATTAACCAAATGAACAGTAATAGCAGTTTTATTACAACAGGATGGAATACCACATACACCAGGGATGCCCAACCCCGGTGCTGTGTAATCTGGCCTGCAGGGTTCCACATAGGTCCTGTGGGAAGCCCCCCAGGCCATGGCCTTGCACACTAGATGGGGCTTTGGAGGCTGCCCCCACCTGGGCAAGAATGGGCTTTGGCCATGTGGAGGCAACCTAGGGTCCCAGGGTCTGCTCCTGGCATGTTGGGGCAGGGCAGGACCCATGGGCCAATCCAACCCATGGACTGGCCCCACGCCATTGATCTGACCCACAGGGCAAAAAACTACCTGTGAGCAACACTGCAATATGCCATCCAAAGTCTCAGTGCTAGTAATAGTATTGGTCAAGATTTAAAAGAGGACCTTATGGTAGAGTTTAGTTAGTGCTCAAATTTCAGAAAGTGCTATGTATTTAATAGCATTCACTGGGGGCAAACAGAGCTGCTGCTATCTTTATAGATTAAACCAGAATGAACCCAATAAGGCTTCATAAAAATTGAAGACTTATAAAGTTTCATGGAGAAAGATTTATTTGCCGTGGATGTGATACAAAATTATATTCTTGTTGCAGAATTCTATAGGGAATTTTAAATGTGCAAACGATTCTTATTCTGTAATAATGTGTAGGATAAACATTGTTTTCTAAAGTAAAAAAAATAAAAACAAAATGACATTTCTGGTACAATTCCCCCCCCCCCGCCCCAAAATATGAAGAACCAAATGGGGCTCGCTACATTTACAAAAATAAATACTAATAATTACATGCTGAAAATGCTATCTCCCCCCAATACCTTTATGTGTGGAGGTGCACGGTACTGAATTGTGATGTGCAGGAGGTACCCGAGGTAGCTCTGACTGAACTACCTCATTACCAAAAACATTAGGGCCTTGTTAGTGGGGTACTCCATCTCAGTCAATTAATTCTGCCCACTTAATCAGCTTACACAGCTACACTTGATCTTAAACTACAAGAGGCCAGAAAGTCCACACCCAATCTAATTCATTCAGAACTAAGTTGGGTATGTCTGCACAGCACGGCATTTGCCATGTAGCTGTGTCCCCATTAAAGCCATCCCAGTGCATTCATCATTAAAATTCATCACTAACTGGAGTACCTGCTTTGAAGGAAAAGCTTTTATTTGATATGTTTACAATGACATCTGTGTCTTCTTTGGTTATGTCTCCTTGTCCTGCTTGAAATTTAATTGGGCCAATCTGCATTTCATATCTTCCTTTTGCTGAGGTCACAATGGGCCCAAAGAAAACTGCAAGAGTAAAATAAAGGAATTGAAAAGGATGGAAAAGCAATTCAGCAAAGGAGATACTTTCCAGAGGAAAACAGACACCCATCTGTCTGGATGTGCATTTACTACCAAGGCCTTGAAAGTCTGAATTGTAGTCTGTGTCTGTCACACAGATGGAGAGGATTACAAGAATGCCCAGCCCTCCTTGAACAATCAAAGTAATTTCACCCATACTAAGCTTAAGTAACTGTACGGATGGGCAGAGAGATGGAGACAAGATACACCCTCATGCTATGACCGGGTTGCACAGATTCAAGATTTCAGGGATCTATTTTGTAGCTGTGAAGGTCTAAGAAAGGGAGAAACACAAAACTCTTGGTTCAGAGGTATATCTTTTATTAGACCAACTAAAAATAGCAAAAAATCCAAACAAAAAAAATTTTCTTTTCAAGCTTTTGGGCACATGTACCCTTCTTCAGCCTGAGGAGAAATCAAAGATTGTAAAAGTCCTCTCAGGTAGAAAATAAACTTTTGCACAGGGAAGTTGAGGCTGGAAGTATATTCCCTTGGGTATGTGAGAGTCCTTTTGTGAGAATTGCTCTGTGATGTGCAGGTAAGGCTGTCTTCGTCCCTGGAGGTATCAGATGTTAGAGGCAGGCAGGGAGGTGCAGAAATCCTTCTTTCTTGTTTAGCAATCAAGTTTATTTTTCCATATAATTTTTCCTTATCTGCACATGACAGCGCAACTCAAAGCACTTTCACATCTACAGGGGAATAAACTTCCAGCCTCAACTTCCCCTGTGCAAAATGGAGTTTATTTTCTACCTAAGAGGACTTTTACAAACTTTGATTTCTCCTCAGCCTGAAGAAGGGTGCATGTGCCCAAAAGCTTGCAAAGTAAGATTTTTTTTTGCTATTTTTCAGTTGGTCTAATAAAAAGGTATCACCTCTGAACCAAGAGTTGTGTGTTTCACAGATTCAAGATTGCACTTACCATTTCTAATGGGAGATTTCGTATTTTCTACCTAAGAGGACTTTTACAAACTTTGATTTCTCCTCAGCCTGAAGAAGGGTGCATGTGCCCAAAAGCTTGCAAAGTAAGATTTTTTTTTGCTATTTTTCAGTTGGTCTAATAAAAAGGTATCACCTCTGAACCAAGAGTTGTGTGTTTCACAGATTCAAGATTGCACTTACCATTTCTAATGGGAGATT
>NW_005841887.1:3371722-3392436 GCF_000455745.1 Alligator sinensis | reverse complement strand
GTTGTGGGGGGTGTTGGGGGGGGGGGGGGGGAAATAGTAGTGTTGGTGGGAAAGCATAGGTATGAATTCTTATTGTGAACATACCCATTATTAGAAGGGCTGAATACTCTTGTTCGAAAAAGCAAAAATATGTTTTATCCAATATTCAGCTTCGACTGTAGCTGCTCCATTCCCAGACCTGAGAAAGATCACTCTGCATCTAAAATGCTTGTCTCTCAGGCTCTCTCAACTACAGAACTGGTCCAACTAAAGATATTATCAAAAAACCCCTTGCTTCTCACTTGCTGGAAATTAAGTCTTCTGTTCTGGGTCGTTATCATTAGAATCATTATTGGCTTACTTTGAATGCAAACCCATCTCTTCACCAAACCAGTACCAAAACACCAGTTTGAAAAAAATTCCTTCCGATTCTTTTATCCATTTCTAGTATACTTACAAAAGTGTAAAGCAGAGTAACATTAACAAAACAGCTTACCTGGCTGTTGCTTACCACTCCTTGGTACAGATTTGTGCCCCTTGGGACTGGCAGTATTTCCACTTGTGCAGTTTTCCAATTCATTTGAAAATGTCTAGAGAGAGAGAGAGAGAAAGAGCGAGCCATAATAACCCAGTAGTCATTAGGGTTTTCTCAGCAGGACAAGCTTGTAAAATAAAAATTGTAATTATTTGTTTAGACTATACAGTCCAACATAGTGATGAACTGTATATGGCCCACTGAAATGGAAGTTTTGGCACATTTTGAATGGTAACAAAGCACAAAGGCTTATGAAACTGTTTCTCTCTTGGGCTCAAATTAAACACCTTGAGGCAGGACAATATAAACCTAGTGTTCAAAAGGTTGTGCAGGTAGAGGGCTTCTTTATACTACCGAGTTCATTCAGTTTGCCACTCAAGTGTTTCCTCCAACCCAACTCTTCTTTACACACGAAATCTCTTAAAACTCAGTAAACTTTTAGTTTAGGCTGGTTGGTCGGTTGGGAGATATTATCTAGAGTTTAAGTAAGCACAGCTTATCAGTTGCGTACAGTATAAGTAGGCAACTTTTTTCCAGCTGCAGACTGCAATGACCCATCCTGGGTCAGAGGCGGGTACCAGCAGCTGGTGCTCATCCCCCTTGGCAGCACAGGGGAAGGCATCCACAGCTAAAGTCCCTGTTGCAAAACGATACTAAAGCCTCATGTCTGCAGTCTGGATGCAATGCTTCTGTGGGCTGTAGTTTGCTGACCCCTTACCTGTACAATTGATCAAGTAATGCTCAGACATACTTCACTATGAGACAGTTTAGCTAGAGGAAAAGCAAACTTAACTCAACTCGGGTTATCAATCCTCAGCTAAGCCCAGAAGTGAAGATGCTCCCAAAATGAAGAAGGGAAAAGAGAATGCCATCAGGTGGTTTCTGTAAATGGCACCAGCATAGCTACACCAGTACATTTCTGCATGCAGAGTTACATTAGCTTATTTGAACAAATGCTGCTCTATTCAAGGATAAAAAAAGTGCACACAGCGAGTAACACCAGCATAATTAGGCTGGTAAATTTTCCCCACAGACGAGCTCTACCTGTGCCAGGTTCACATGGATTCAGAGGTTTATCTTTACACTTTAATTTGTGTCCATGCCAGCAAATGGGGGAGGAGGGGTGGGACACGTGTAGAATTTTGCAGAAGAGGCAGCTAACCATTTCTGAAAGGATCGGAGGAGAGTTTTGCATGACATATGGTGCCCAATGGCATTTCTATCAGTAAAGTGGTAGGGATCACCTCCCAAAATAGCGTATCTGCCCCCTTCCCCAGACCTACTGCTGCCAGACCCCCTTACTACTACTGCTGCTACAGTGGCCACAGCTACCACCGCTCTGCACTGGACTGGATCCAGTCCTTCAGGACTGCCGTGGTCTGGATCTAGCCCACAGCCCTAGGCGAGTTTGACACCCCTCGTCTATGGAAACGTTTTCCCCAATATTCATCTGACACCAGTGCAGCTCAGCTATGGTAACAATGCAAAAGTTCAAAAGCGGATGGGCAACCAGTATTTCTACCCCTATAATACAACTCCGACTGGTAAAACAGTCTGTGCCTGGTTTGCCTTTTATTTTGCTGCTATTACCAGTAGGCTATACAAATGCTACCAAGACTGCAGGAAGAGCTAAACATTTTTGGGGCAGCTTAGAGAGAGGATGAAAACTTTACCAAAAGTGAAGACACTTAAAGAAATAGGACAAGCTCATTTTTAACCTGGCCCTATTCTTTCAGCCAATTGATAACAGAAACAGTGTGTCATAGTAAGACAGTAATTTACAGCAACTTACCTGAAAATTATCTGTATCCTTTGGGTGGATCAGAAAGTGAACTTCCTGAAGAGATTTTAAATTCATCTTACTGCTGAACTGGAACACCTGCTCAAACATTAGTTTAGCAACAGTTGTTTTCGGAAATCCTAAATTCCCCGTCCCAATTGCAGGGAATGTGATTGACTTTAAAGACTGTTCCTCCACGATCTGCAGACATTTTTCAATGATGTCCCCTAGGGTCTGTGAAGCAGAACAGCATTCATTTTAGCATGCACAGTTGTGTCGTTTCTTTGGGGCATTGTTTGCTACTGGAAATATCTTAATTCAGGATCTATTTATCGAGATGAGAGGAGATCACTGACATTTAAAAACTTAAGTTAAACCCTTAAGTTAAACCCTTAAGTTTACTGGCTTCAGAAGAGATTTTGCTTTAAAACTATATTAAGGCCAACTGGGAAGCCTGGTCAATCTAATGAGAATTTAGGAAAAGAAAAAGGCTTTTTACCTTCTGTGCAGATCCTTGCCCATTATCCCATGCAGGAATAATGGCATGAAGCACAAAATTGCAGCCTAGGTTGTATCCCTTTGTTTGGAACACAGTCCCTCCAGTAGCTACTTTTCCTTGGGCTTCTTCATTTAAGTCTGTCTGGAGCACTGGGCCTGCTTTGCTCAGCAAGACTTTTGACAGCGGACCTTTATCAAGCATTAGATCTTGGGCAACGCTGCTCACGATGACATCCGTCTTAAACAGACAAACAAAAAACATTTTATAACATTTACACTCAAAATGGCCAGTGCAAACTACATTTGCTGGTTTAATAAACAACGCAAAAGTGAGTTAGAAAGTATCAGCGTGGAACAAAGCAAATGCTCAGCTACCTTCTGTGCGGGCCGGGAGCGCCCCGAGCCCTTTTTCGCGCTGCACGCGGGCTGTGGCCAGCAGCCCGGGCACGCCGGGGCAGAGAGGGAAGGCCGTCGAGCTGGAATTAGGCACAGACGCGTAGCGGTAGTTTTAAAGATTGTTTACTTACACCGAGATGGCAGTGGTGTAGGCTGGAAAACTTGATTAAGTTGCAGTTACAGACAGACAACACAGACGGTCTCGTGGAGTTTGCTAGGCTCCACGGTGCAGAGCTCCGGATGCTCTGGGTGAACGAGCCACCAAAATAGAAATCGTAGGTACATCTTATAAAAGTCGCGCTCGAAGACGGGAAGAGGTGGGCGGTGGATCAGGCCGCCAAGCTCCTCTGGATCTCACACAGGGTTTCTATTACCCTGCCGTGTACCCAGAGTCCCCACGAGATGGATATGGAGTCCTCTTCGGCTTGGGCGGAAACTGCTCAAGCCTCTTATACGGCTAACAGGCCAATCGCTAGCCGCCACGTGTGAATAATTTAACACTAGCCAATCACGGGGAACAAATTTGCATACCGGTGGTGGGAACTCTTTTGCACCGTGCATTCCTCTTGCAACATGAGCAATGCACTCTGCAAAAGAAGCTGCAGAAAAGGCGGGAAACTCGTCCCTGCACCGGGGTTTTCCTCTACAACAGGAAACACTCCCGTGCAATGCTCTGCAACTTGGCGGGGATAATTCTGGTGCCGAAGCGCACACACAATCATGCCTTTTGGGTCATGACACCTTCCAGCCTCACAAAAGTCTGAGGTGTGTGCAACAGAGTGAAATTTGTCCATCTATACGGAGCAGTTTAAATGTGACCATGGAACGGTCTGAAGCCTGTGTTCCTACCCCATTCTTCCCACGTCCATTTGAAAAATCCCTGGACAAGATGCTCCTGGAAGAGATAGTTCACCTCCAGTTTTCTTGTCCAGACTTCTCTCTCATCAGCAGAACTGACATAAGGCAGCAGTGACTTTCAGCCTGCATTATGAAAAGGGAGCTACTGCATGAATGCAGATAGGGGGAAAGACGAGGAGAAAGGAAACGGAAGTGGAGGAAGAGTTAAGGAGAGGAAAGAAAAAAAAAAAGTGAAGGAGAGGCATTAAACTGAAAAAATGGAGGAGAGGGAAATACAAAGGGTTCCTTCTAGCTCACCTAGGGTCAGCACGAGTCATGACAACATCTCATCTCCTGTACAAGGACTATTGTATATCACATTTAAAAAGTCTCCTTTCACCGGCCAACAGGTCTGTATAGACCCTGCCTCTAAAGAATAAGAGGTAGGTAGTCTTACAAGAGACAGTGAGAACAGAGGAGGACAACAGCTAACTTAAGAGCTGCAGTACTGCTGTTTTAACCATTGGTTTTAGTTTATTACACAGAGGAAATTGTTGAACACAGATAAAGCCACATCAAGCAATGGAACAAAGAAGGGCTTAACCCAAATCTCTCCAAAAGCGAGATAAATCAGTTCTATCCATCATGCGTCTGCCCATGTCTATATATGAAAGAACAGCACAAAGACTAAATGCAGTTTGACTAAAGACTAAATCCATCTATTTTAACATGTAAAACAGTGACTCAGGCAGTTATAAATCATAACGTAGACATATTATTTATAATTAAAAATGAAATAATGTGTCTTTTTATTATTTTTACATCTGAAAACAAAAAACCTTGAACCATGCTAGATAAACAGCTGATAAATTAAAACACTTACTGTTGCATCTTCAATGCCTCCTGTCAACAGCCTGATGTTCAGACCTTCAGCTGTAGTTACCATCTGGCGATCCTCTCTGTCTTGAGTGTTTCTAGCTTTTGAGGGCTGGGAATCTGCTGCAGGCTCAGCTGATGAATAGGATGGGGACGACATCTCTCCTGACACTTCTTCCAAAGCATCAATGAGAGCCTTGACGGTCTTCTCATCAGTGTCCACAAGATGAATCTCTTTCAAACAGCTGTCGCCTGTGGAATCTTCCAAGGCTTCCTTAATGGATGTTGCGATTGAAAGCGCGCACAACTTTAACGGGAATTCAAAGAGCCCCGAGCTTATTGCAGGGAGTGCAATGGAACGATGATTGTACGTTTCAGCGAGTTTTAGACTTTCCTTAACTGCTTTTTTTAAAAGCTGCACACACATTTCTGCTTCATTCTGCTTCCACCTGGGACCAACAGCGTGCACCACCTGTTTGCAAGGGAGTTTCCCAGGTTTTGTAATAACTGCACGCCCAGGTTGCAAACGCCCGTGCTGTCTCACAAAGCGGTCACATTCTGTCTGGAGGTCTGGGCCTGCAGCTGCTAAAAGCGCCCCGGCAAGGCCACCAATGTGCTTTAAGTCTTCGTTTGATGCATTCACTATAACGTCGACGGGATGACTGCACAAGTCACCTCTATAAACTGCCACCAGCACCCCATTTAGCAGGGATTTGGTCCAACAGGTCCCACTTGATTGCTTATGAATGTTACTAACTTTGTCATCTTTTTCACATTCTTCTCCCTCTTCTTGAAGCCTGATCAGACACTTAAATTTTTGTTCCACCCCACTACTATATAAGGATTCAAAGTCTTTGAAAAACTGCCTGGCCCCTGGTTTATTGATTAATACGTTTTTCGAATGCAGCGTAGACAGAATTTGTTCGAGCATCGTCGCTGCTTTCAGCACCTCCACTTTCGATCCACTCAGGGAAATGCTCTTGCGTGAAGCCTGCGTGCCAAATTCAATTTTCACGTGTTTTTTTTCTAACTCCAGGCAAACACTGGACTTCCGTTCCTTTAAAAACATTACAACTGCCACACACTTCGCATTGATGATCTTTTGTAGTTGGATATTTCTATCTAAAAAATCATTCAGTTGCTGATAGGCTTCTCCAACCACTCTAAAATAACCAGCAATAACGATCCGATCCTCCATCTCATCAATTATTAGGCTTTCCTTCGAACAGTTGTGTGCTCTGTACAAATGGTTGGTGAGGTCCTGCCATTCTCGCTTTCTGAGGACTGACTGATCCTCCAGCTCAATGCATTTATAGGTCAAATCCCTCACCATTACTTCTTCTGCTTTTTGCAGTGCTTCAGGAGATGCTCCTATCAGCATTAGGACTTCATCACCAAGCTCATAAAAGGCACTAATTTGATTTGACACAAATAAGCTCTGTGAGACCGCTTCATTATCTACGTGCTGTAGGAACTGGCAAATGTACGGATGCATAGGGATTGCTTTCTTTTCCAGGCCGTGCACCTTTTCCAGTATTTCACCTTTGATTTTATAAACATCTTCAGCCACACCAAACAGGCTCAGCTTCTTTGATGAAGGATCATAAGTTATCTTCATGGATGGATACTCCTTATAAACATCTTCAAGTCTAGAAGTGTTTAAAACTGCATACTCTCCTGGGGCAACGGACACCTTTTCTTCAGTAACATTCTTTTCTCTTTCTATCTTTTTAGTGGCCTTTTCTATGAGCAAGCTCATTTCTGGCTCTACGTCTTTCATAATCTCTTTGCCACCTACTAAGACAACCATCTCCTTGGAAATGTCAGGTATGATCAAGACCTGATCCCTCTTCGCACTGTTTCTAATGGCTTCCCACACCTCTGAACTTATTTTATATTCAGCAGTCTTGTACTCCGATATGCTACTTGAAAACTTTGCAGAAACGTCTTTATTCCATGTCTTGATCACCTGAGCCATTAATCTTTTGTGGCTGGACAAAGCATTGGAGAAAGACAGCACAATTTGGGGATTTCCACAATTGGGTGGTGGCCATGTTATGTCACAGTTGCAATCTGCCATATTGTGATTTATTTTTTGGATTAGCTTCTGATCCCCCTGCAAAAACTTCCAGATATGAGGGTTCAGAGACATTTTGATTGGTTCTGGTTTTTTTATTCGTGGCCCTTCCTTTCCATATAGAGCTGTGCCCAGTGAGCTGTGGTAAGGATATACTGAAATTGGAACTTGGTTGAGTGAATGCTGCTTTCTTAAGACAGTGTTTACACCTAAAAAGAAAAAATTAATTGTATCCATTTAAGTTTACAGACTTCTCGCTTTTTTTTTTTTTTTTTTTTTTAAATCTGAACCCTTGAATTACTGCATTTCTGTTTATATGATAGGAGTATCTGCCCGTCTGTCTGTCAAGCACTTTTGCATCACTGAAATGCTACCTTTTTTTCTATGTACCCTGGAGGACTTCATACATTGCAAAATCATAAAAGCCAGGGAAGGAGAGACCTCAAGAGTTCATCTAGTTCATCCACCTGCCCCAAGGCAGGATCAACTCTTCGGAAGCCGTTTCTGTCATATGTCTAACTTGCTCTTAAAACAAACAGCCTTCAGCAATATAGATTCAAGAGCTTACCTGATGCATTCATCCTGATGCCCAACCTAAATCTCTCTTGTGACAATTTAAGCCCATTACGTGTCCTGACCCCAAGTAGGGTGACATCTCCCTTCAGTCTTCTCTTCTCTAGACAAAAACTCAGGTCTTTCAACTTTTCCTCATAGGTCATGGCTTCTAGATATATTTAGACATCACACTGAGGTGTTGGCTTTTTCCCCACAACCATATAACCCTGTTGATTCATGTTCAGTTAGATCTTCTCTGACCCCTAGATCTTTCTGTAGAGAGCTTCTTTCTAGCCAGGTGTTCTCATGTTGCATTTTGCAGCTGTACACTGCATTTGTCCTTGTGGAAATTCACCTCTTCCAAGCCATTTTCCCCATTTCTCAAGATAATTTTGGATTCTAATCCTGCCCTGCAAAGTGCTTGCAACCTATATCTAAATTTAATAAATGCACTTACCACTTCCATTATACAAGACATCAATGAAAGGACTGAACAGTGCTAGACCCAGGCCAGCCCAATGCAACCCTACTTGCTACATCCTTGAATTTTGAGAGTGAGCCATTAATTCCTACAGTGCTTTAAATATGTCCACTGCTTAACAAGCCAGGATGCTAGCCTGAATTAAGAACAGTAATAAATACTTATTCTTGAAGTAAGCAAATTTAGCGTGTCATTTCTTTCAGAAAAGTAGAAGAAATTCTACTGTCGGGTTCTTTCTGCCTTTTCATGCATATTGTGGTGTCAACTTAGTAGTAACCAGCAGCACACTTATAAGATGGGAAACTCCCTTCTTGAGAGCACAGAGGCAGAAAGGGATCTTGGATTCATCATTGGCTCCAAGATGAACACGGGCCAACAATGCGAGGTCACCATTGGCAGGGCTAACCGGACCTTATCGTGCATCCACAGGTGCATCTCAAGTAGTGCCAAGGAGGTGATCCTCCCCCTCTACGCGACACTGGTCAGGCCGCAGCTGGAGTACTGTGTCCAGTTCTGGGCACCCCACTTCAAGCGGGATGTGGACAGCATTGAGAGGGTCCAGAGGAGGGCCACCCGCATGATCCAGGGACAGCAGGGCAGACCCTACAA
Organism: Alligator sinensis; assembly: GCF_000455745.1. Taxonomy (NCBI): domain Eukaryota; kingdom Metazoa; phylum Chordata; order Crocodylia; family Alligatoridae; genus Alligator; species Alligator sinensis. Next base: position 3,383,813 of record NW_005841887.1, on the reverse strand, counting down.
TGAGAGGCTATGGGACCTGAACCTGTTCAGCCTTCACAAGAGAAGGCTGAGGTGGGGGCTTGTGACCATCTATAAACTCACTAGGGGGGGGACCAGAAGGGTTTGGGGGAGACCTTGTTTCCCCTAGCACCCCCCGGGATAACAAGGAATAATGGCCACAAGTTGTTGGAGAGTAGGTTTAGATTAGACACCCATAAGAACTACTTCACAGTCAGGGCGGCTAGGATCTGGAACCAACTTCCAAGGGAAGTGGTGCTGGCTCCTACCCTGGGGGGCTTTTAGAAGCGGCTCGATGCCTACCTGGCTGGGGTCATTTGAGCCCAGTGTTCCTCCTGCCCAGGCAGGGGGTCGGACCTGAAGATCTACAAGGTCCCTTCTGACCCTACTTCTATGATTCTATGAACTTCTGGCCAATTACTGATTCTATTTACAACAGGTTCAACTGACATAAGTCCCTTAAAATGACAGACATGTCAGACGTGACGCATTGTATTCAGCTTTTTCAAGCAAAAATTGATTTATGGGAATGAGATTTTAGGTGGACCTGCACAATTACAATGCAATGTTTCACATGGAATTTTAACACAGAAATTGAGTGTTTCAAACAGATGTTGTTCAATTTTTTTTTTTTTTTAACTTCTTAGAGCCAAATCTTGCTAGTCTTTCCTTTAGGAGGGAGACAAGATCCTCATTTGGCATAAAACTATGTAGCTAATATATTTTATATGGAGTCCAATACCAAAGCTAGACAAAAAAGCATTACACTATCTCTTCCTCCTCTCATCCTCATAATTGTGGGGAACTCAGATGCTACACAGCAAGGAACGCAGGCTAATTATCTATTGTAGGTGGAATGAAGCAAGAGCCTACATATTATATACATCCAGCTCCCAGCCAGTCTGCTGCCAAACCAGAATGGTTAACCCTTTTCACGGAGTAAAGTTGTCATTCTTAAGTACCTATCCTGTTTGCATGTTGCTCTTTACACCTTGAGATGAAACAAAATGTTACACGTTTGTACATTACCCTCGACGTCACGGAAGGTGACGAGAGCTGCATTATCTTCGGGGAGTTGTTGAACATCAGACACTTGTGCACCTCCATTTTTCTTATTTTCAAAATAAATACTTATATAATCAGACGATATGTTAGGTGGTAAATTTTCAATCTTAATCATGTTGGTCTCCTCCAGATGACCTGCTTTAATTTTTTGCTGCTTTGCCCTGTGGTTCTCATTGAATGTTTCAACAAATTTCTCAATATCTAGAAACAAAACATGAATGATTATCTGGAGAACTTGTTTTTCAGGGATCAGAAAACCAACACAAATGCTATGCAGCAGAGACGGACCAAAATGTTGCATTACATGCCTTTTTTTTTTTATATTATTATTCCAGTCTGTCACTTCAGCAGCATCAACAGGGCCAAATAAAGGGTTTGTGCTCATTCAGTTCGTGTGCCCTCGTACACACCCAGTGTTCAACCACAATAGCTTGCTTTGTGCCTATGACACTGGGGATTTCAGGGTAACCTCTTAACAAGAGCTACCCAAGTCTGTTTGGCTTCTAGGATTAAACCAGACTGGAAGCAAAGTTATTCCAACCTACACTGGATTTGGAAAATACAATGTTTTCCACTTGCCTAGAATAAGTCTCCCTCCATCAAACAAGTAAAATACCATTAGCTTTCATGGTAATGAGGGAGGCGAGCAGATTTTACTTGTGTGGCAAATACTGCAGTGTCACAAATGTGTGACAATACCTACCCAGGACTAAAGGAAGAATTGTTGTCAGAGCCAGGAATAAAGAACTGGAGCCATTCTGGACTTTTACCTGGACACTAAGACCTACAGATCATGCTCCCTCTCAAAGCTATTTGCTGACAACGGTCATGGTTTCCCATGCCACTGCGTCTAATTTGTTAATAATAATCACAGCTTTTCCTCAGAATAAATTCACACTTCTCACTGAAGTGGAATGAGAGACAGCTGGTCATCCAGAATAGTTATAATGTACATTATTATACTATACTGATGAAGGACACGTGTAAATGAGAACAAACTACAAAATGGGCTTAAAGAAAAACAAAATGCATAGTGTAGCTTGCCTGCTATATAGTCAAACTATTGGGGTGCTATATAGATTTGAAGTTACTACCTTCTAGCAAACATTTTATTTGTTTAGGGACAAATACTGTGCCATTAGAGGCCAGATGCAAAGCTACCATCGACTTAAGTGGGGGGAAAAAAAAAAGGATGTAGCCCTTGGGAAATTATATTTGGTGCAGTATACACCACAAAATAATGGCCCATAATTTTAATTTACCAAGTGTAAAACATATGCATCACTTGCAATAGTTCACTGCCAACTGCCCAGCACTTCTGTAGCCGAGTCTATAAAATTTAGAGATGGTTATTGTCCCAGCTATGGTCACTATATATACACTGGGTCCAACTCCTTTCTCCCTCAGACTGACCTAGTGTAGCTTCACTGACTTTAGTGGAGTTACCCTGATTTGCAATGAGGAGAGATCAGGCTACATCTGAAACCTTTGACATAACATCACCCTCTCATTTTCTAGCTAAGCTGGCACATTAGTTGAATGATCCCCCTTTAACATCTCAGATGAAAGAGATACATGGCATACATTCCTCCTTACCAATAGTCTTGATAAATGTGATTACAGCAGCATTTATTTCAGGTATTATTTCCACACTGAAGTCGTCATCATCTACTGATAAGCCACTGATATTCTCCACCAGTAGAGTTAACACACATTCTTTTGTAGTCTCCTGTACGTTTTTTAGCACAACCAAGGATGAAGACAGGACTTTTTGAATATCCTCCACTTGGGCTGGTTTCACATAAAGCGCAATTTTCTTTACCGAGTGATTCTTTCGTCGCAAGATGGCTTGAGCATCTAGTTCCCCAGAAATACACACACACACATAGAGATCACCATTATATAACTAGTTCTAAGTAACTACAGGTATTAATGTTAAGTAAGCCCCAATATATTTTTAAGGTCTAAGTTGATTCGTACTTTCTTTTGTTATGGAAGAAATGGAAACATATTATAAATGCCAGAAGTAGGAATTAGGTTAAAAATGATTCTGTTATCCAGAATAACTTGAACCTGCAGCAGCATATGTTACCAGCTACATTACTAGTGCCAATTAGTCCTCAAGGGTCAAGGGGAGAAAGTCAGCATCCCCACTTAATACACACACCCCAATTTTGAGGGGCTTATTTTGCGGGAAAAGGTACATGCTGTATGTAAGAATATACAGTAGAGAGGGATAGCTGGACAAGGCTAGAAGCTATTACACATCTTTGCAACTAGGTGGTAGGACAGCTGATAATAGCCTGTTTGCTATGAACACATTACTACCCTGGATAAGCGACATGCAAACAACACCTACATCAATACAACTTAGACCAGGTGTAGTTTTAATCTCAGATTCTTTCAGAGGTAATTTGAGACAAAAATTGAGCAGTTAGGCCAGTATCATGTTCACTCTCCCCCCTCCTCACACCCCCAAACACCTGGTATAAAGGCTGACTATCTCAGTATACAACAAATGGTCTGTCTAGACCCTAATACAGTGCTCTTGAGAAGTATGTGAATGAAAGATCAGCAAGGACTAATCAATTAGTTTAAATTTCTACCAAAATATATTAAATATATTTTTATTTAGGAAACCATTCAGCAAGGCACGTAGGCAAATATAGTCCCATTAAACTTAAACTAGTTATTAAGGCTAGGATTCTCACAGAAGGATCAGTGAAGTAGGTGTTCATATCCCATGGATACGAATGGGAAATGGGTACCTAACTTTGAAATGCTTTAGCTTCTCAGAGTGCTTTGTTGGACCTGAGCTCTAAGCTCAAATATCACATTGCTGCCAGAAACATTTCTTTCCACTATTATAAAATTAACATCTAAAAATCACTATCAGCAAGACTGGAAAAACACATTATTTCTGTCCATTCATGTTATGCATTTGACAGCACTTTGTATAGAGTAAAACTACACCATTTCCACTGAATAGCAAGCAAGAGAAACAGGCTGACTAAGGTAACATAGCAGGAAAAAACACTTTAGCCAAAAGAAAAGTGTAACCATGAAGCTACAAATAAAGTTAGGGGCCTGTGTAAGACCTGAAGTCACTTAAAATTCATTTTTAACTAGCTAAATAGTTCCCCATGAAAATGCTACTGAAACAGTCAAGCAAACTCTTTCCTTTCGTCTTGCCTGTCAGTTCAGTACAATGATAAGGTCAGATCTATTGTTGCTGCTGATATGACTTTTAATAAACAGTGACCAAACATTTGGTGAACACAGTTGCCTGGCTTATAGCTATAGCACCTGGGTTTTCAAACACTCAGACCATAGACTGCTTAGCTTTCAAGGTCGGGTGCACTCAAATCTGGCCTGCCCACACAGTCAAGCAAATCTTATCTAATGAAGTTATTCCTGAGAGCCTTCGTCTTATGCCACATGGAGCTATGCTCACCCCTAACAGCACTCTTTCATCTTGACCTGCTTCCCTGATCAGTTCTCTTCTTGTCTCTTGGTTTAAGTTTTCTGGTCTTCTCTGTTGCTTTCCTAATTTCCTCCAGTGGCATTGACACTGGAGGAAGGGAAGTACACCAGGCTGCGTGGAGCTTCATGAAGCTGAACATTAGCGAGCTCAGTCAAACTTAAGCAGCTGGAAGCTACATGGTCAGAAGAGGACAGCAGAATAATCTCTACTTCTCACTTTGACTAAAAGCCAAGAAGAAAAATCTGGAGGTGCTCTTGAATACTACCCTAACAAAATGAGAAAAAGTGAGACTTCAATCAAAATGGTGGTTTTTATTTTGCAGGTGAGTAACCTGAAGCCTGGGTTTTCTTTTCCACTGATGGTCTGCAAGTCTCAATAAACCTTGGCTTCTGAATACAGTTCAGCGATTCTGCAGAACAGTCGTGCCACAGATGCCGGCCACAAAGATTTGTATACTTCATCTTAAATCAGCCCCTCTGCCCTCAACCCCTTCTCTCACACAGGAGGGTCAAACTATGATTCGGGAGTTTCTGGCTACTCTCAGAAGCTAGGTGTCTTAAATGTTCTGGGTTTTCAGGTGTAAGACCTCGGCACTGAGGATAATCGTGAAGTGTCCTCTCAAATGGAACTTAATTAAAGATAACTTAGCCTGAGGGTAGTTTTGCTTGTACTCCTTTCTTCCAAATTTGGTTGAGGTTCTTTATTCTCAGCTAAATAGTTCTACAGCCAATATCTCAGTATAAACCAAACTCTAATCTAATCCAACAAGGAAGCCATCTCAGTCCAGGAATAGCCTTTTTCCATTTTTTGTTGACCCTGGCACCCTACACCACCCTAACTGGAAATATGGCCACCCATATCCAGAACTTTTAGCAAAGCATTTTCTTAGGCACCTGGCAAAGCTTATCCTGCCCACAGTGCCATGATAGACTTGGTGCAACAAGAATTTTGAAAAATAGCATTAGCGTTTCTCTTTTCTGCAAAACCAAGGGATTTACTCCCTTTCCCAGCTTCCGGAAAAATGGAATCTGGGCAGGGTAAAAAGCATGGGGTAAAATTTGCACCCAATCTGCAGCCAAAGCACAATGCAGCCCCCGATCCCAGGTACTGAACTGGAATAAAGCCTGTTGCTCCACTATGCTCCTTCTATAATAGATACCCTGCGCTAGATCTTTGTAAGCATGGATATAGCAATTTATCCCAGCATTCCCCACTTGTGCTACTATATTCAGAGCTGGTGTGAAACCTGCAATATTTCCAGTGCAGCACCGTGGGTGATGCACACAGTGTGTATGGGTCTGGGGGTGGGAAACAGTACTCTGACCACACCTAGTCCTACATAAACAGCATGGGATTTCCAGGGTATGGTGAGCTTTGCATCAACAGTGGCCTACTTTTGGGAACCACCACAATATTGTACCTTCTTCCTTTTCAAAGGTGATGAAAATGTGTTGATCGTCTCTGACATAGGACTTGATGGGTCCTCCACCTGACCGCTTTTTATTTTCAAAGTACATTTCCAAGAGATCATCTTCAATGTCCTCCCCAGTGGCAGTTGTGACGACCACAGTGAATTCCTTAGAGGGCGTCGTCTCTCCTCCAAATTTCCCTGAAGGATCTGAGAAAAAAAAAAAAAAAAAAAAAAAAAAAATCAAAGATGGGAAGTCTGATAAAAAATTTAAATAACCAGAATCAGGTTCTCCCCTCTCCTTCTAAGGAGTTTATACTAAGTTCACCAGATCAAAAACAAGGGGAGAGGAAAAATAAGGAATAGAGATTTGTTCCTAAAATGACATCTCAGTTTTGTTTAATAGAGTTTTTTGGGGGGGGTTTTGGGTTTGTTTTTTTTTAAAAAGATAAGAAAATTCAATTGTACTGGCATGGGAAGATTTGGGAACAATAGTACTAGAAACAAGGTCTCGGTTTCTCTACATAACTGGGACTCAGAGGCAGGGACTTTTCACAAGGCCTAGTCAGTTTGACTCAGCCTTGACAAAGGGGAACCACTGGTCGGGCTTTGATTTCATTTGCCCTTTTGTTTCCCATCATTAATCGCCAGCACAGTTCCAACAGTGGGCACACTGGTGGGACCTCTCAGGCAGATGGGTTGCTGGCAGTTAATTGGGTTTTATCACTGTGACATCTAGCCCAATTTTGAGTGGCACAGGATGGAGTCCTGAAAATGAATACATTTTCTTGCCATTTTCCAGTTGGTCTAATAAAAAGGTATCATTTTGGAACCAAGAGTTCCAGTGTTTTGTATGTCTTTTTGTCTCAGACCAACACGGCTACCAAGTACACCCCTACAATATTACTAACACTGGTAGTGCTGCCTAGGCAGTAGCACTAAGGGGTATTTGTGCAGTGTTGCCAAACTTGGCCATTTACAAAGAGCCAAGCTCAAGCTGCAGAAATCTGCCTAAAACGAAGGCCCCAGAGCCTGTTTCCAAGTGACTGCAAAGTGCACCCTTTATAGATAGTACAACTAGCCTGGTCAGCAGAGTAAAGGAAACAATCAACACATCCAGATAAACCAATAAACCAAATGAAACAAAGCACAAGGCCTGGATAGTGACATTATAGAAGAACGCCTTAAAACAGATATTCAAAATATAGTATAGCATAGCTCTAGCTTAAAAATATTAACAGTAGTGGTTACTGTACCCACATGTGCCAAATACAGTTTTGTAAGAAGAGATGTGTGTTCATGTTTGTTGGGAAGTTGTAGGCAGGCAAGGTTCTTTGGATAGATGTGATACATGTTATTAGGACAAATAAGTTGCCTAACCCTCCCTTCCAGAACTGGAACTTTCACAAGGATGCAAATCCCTACTAATTGACACCTTCCTAGTCCATAAAACAACTGGCCCGATTCAGTTCAGGTCCAAAAGTTTCAGCAAAATGGAAACTATCAATAAAGCCAACCAGAGAATATTTATTAGATTATCAAAACGAGCTGTCTATAAATATAGGGTATAGATTTGAGAGGAATTTGAAGAACTTGGCATATAAGAGAAGACTTGCTACCATTCTTCATGCCATCCTCTACGCCCTTCTTGAGAATCTCCAGTTGATATAGGTAAGAATCCATGTTGTATTGTCATTCATAGCCGGATAGACTTTAGGATGAGTCTATTTTTGTGTTTTGGGGTACAACTAATACATGGTCATGTTGTAGATCCATTTCTTGCTTCTTTTATCAATAGCCAACCTACTAGATCACCTGTAATACAGGTAGCAATACAGAAAGCTTAACTGCAAAAAGGTAGGCTAGCATATAGGCTTGTTGAATTTGAGACTGCCTGCAGTTAACAAGTTGAAAATATACCTGGCTTTTGCTCTTGCTCTACACACACACAATTCCCATCAGCACTAGGGGCTGGAACAAATGCTTCGGATTCATGAACTGGAAGGAAAAAAAAACCAAAACAAAAAACACAAAATATTGTTGCTTACTGCAGGTAAAAAAAACCCCTCTGTTTTTACAGCTACAAATTCATCTAGCTTAATTGTGTTACCTTTGACAACACGTACCTTTAAAAAAAAAAAAAAAAATCATACTTTGTAGTATGTATTTATTTCAACCCAGGCATGGTATCATTCAAACATGTTGAACAAGCTTAAAGATTAAGAGGCATTATATTAAAAATAAGCTAGAACACAGAAAACCATTAGAATGTGTCCATCTGTAATTTTTCCTGAAACATGGATCAGCCTTCCCAATGCATTACGGCACTTTGAAGTGAACACTTGCTTCTAGAAAAGAAACTGTTGAACAACAGATCTCAGAGACAAGCTTCCTCCGGTGAGAAGCAACTTTGAGGCTTATGCCCCTAATGTGCTTGATTAATGCTTAGTACAGTGTGGTCCTGATTCTGCCCAAGAACTTCAACTGGTACTGCAGCAAGAATACTTGTAATAGTAATTTAAGACAAAGTCAACGACTAAGGCTGTCAGACTGCGCTGGTCTAACCACCTATTTTCTCACGTGAAGAGCATTTATTGCACAAATAAGGAGTTCTCAAGCAGGATAATGCAGTGCTAGGCCATGGTCAACTAATAGGAAAGGAGAACCTTAGTTTTGTTTGAACTAAAAGCCCTGTACCAAGAGTCATAGCAAAAAAAAATAATGTTTTTTTCACTCAATTACCAGGTTTGATTAAAGCAATTTGTGTTATCAATTAAGCATGAGTTTTCTGGAGTTCAATAATGATTAAGGAAAATGTGGTGGGGACTTCAGTCCTTTTCTGGACAAGGATTTAATGGATATGTTGATGCAAAGCACTGCATGTTGTGCCGAGATGCATTAGCTCTGGCTGTGCTATATCTGGAGCCAGCAGCATAGCCATATTAATGATGCACTGGCCTCAGATTCTTAAGTCTTCCTTAAAGTAGTCTGGACACAGTGCTACACTAACACAGGTCTGCTGCTTCCAGTTCCAGAACTAGCACAGACAAAGCTAGCTTGAGTATCTCTGAAGTGTTGCCTTGAATACCCACTTTGAACGCCTTCAAGAGAAATTTGGATGTTTATCTTGCTGAGATCCTATGACCCCAACTGACTTCCTGCCCCTCCGGCACGGGGCTGGACTCGATGATCTTCCGAGGTCCCTTCCAGCCCTCATGTCTATGAAATCTATGAATGAAAATAGCCAGACCCAGAGATGTTGCACCCGGACAGCAGCTTGCAACATGAAATAACTACTCAGCAGTCAGATCCAGAATATTCCTCACTTAAGTTGACTGCTGTTCTGGATAACCCTATGCTACCAGAATCCAAACCCAGGTGTGAAAAATAGGTCTCTACACAAGGCTCTTTCACATTTCCAATTTTCTCATCAACTTAATAGCTGCTAGACTGGGACAAGAACCGAGAGACAGTGGGGAAATTTATCTTGCTTGCTATGAGTTGTAATCTTTGAGACCCATAGCTCAGCCCTTCACATAGCACAGCAGCTTTAATGCACAAACCAGCACCTAGATTTTATTTTATAAAAACAAATCTGATGTATTTAATGTGGTTCACGGTTTCAAACAAAAAATTACCTGGCTCTTGGAATGTGCTGGCTGGCTCCGGCTCTGGCTCCTGAAACCAGAACAATCAACCCATTAAAAATACCATATTTACTCAATTCCAAGATGAGGTATTTTCCTCATTTAACAAGCATAAGCTGGTAGAAGGCAGAAAAATGCTCTCTGCCCCTGTGGCCTCAGCTCCTCCCCACCTGCCCACTGCAGCCTCAACTTCTCTCCACCTCCTTTTTCCACCCTGCCACCCTCTTGTGTCTCCTCACCCTGCAAACTGTCCCCCACAGTGCTGCGGGGGCAGATAAGCAGCAGAGGGCAAGGTGTGGGGGGGCAAGCAGCAGGGGTCAAGCCCCACTGCCTGCCCCCTCATCTCCTGCCTTCCACTGCTTGCCCTCCCTGCTACTGCTTTCCCCACTGCAGCAGCAAGAGGAATGAATTTAAGACAGCCCTCCAATAATTAAATGTTATACATGGAAAACTATAGCACATTTATACATTTTCCATGTATAGGCTCTAATTATTGGGGATCATCACAAATTCAGGGTCATCTTGGACTCGAGTAAATACAGCATCACCTGCTACCGTTTCAAAAGCTCTGGACTCTGGCCTGGGCGAAGAGGGCATGCCATAACTACTTACCTGCTGCGGGATCGGCTCTTCCTGAGACTCTTTGTTCTGGGTTGTGCTCGTTGTTTCCAGCTGCCTGACCACCAGCTGCAACTTCCCCGTCTCTGCGCATTCGATTTCATGGTTCTTTTGGTTAAGGACTCGCTGCCTCACTAAAATACAAAGAAGGAGAACTATGATAGTCATGGTTAAAACAGGCATTAGTTTACATGTCTACACGGCCTCAAACGGGCCACATACCTTTTCCCACTGAACACTTAAGAAATCACAAAATTTTCACAATGAAAAAAAAAATGCCAACAATAAAAGAAACAAACCTTAAAAAGAGATCCAAATTAAAAAAAAACAAAACAAAAAAAAAAGGATTCATAAATTGAATTCAATCGTACCGGTCCTTACCTCCCATTTCTCTTTCTTGTTTGCATACTGTCTAGTTAGAGCTTCATCATCATGCTCTCTCTGATGGTGGCAAGGTCCCTTCCCCTGACATCTCGGTGGCATCTAGGAGCACTTTTACACGTGCTCTGGGGGTGGGAGGGGTGACGCTTTAATTAGACAGGCTCCGAGAGCCGCTCTAATTAAAGCGCAGCCACGTCTCCTGTATCAGCGTCCCTGCGCTTAAAAATGGCAGTGGGGGCACTTGAACGAGCTTTAGTTCAAGCATCCCCGCTGCCATTTTTAAGCGCAGGGACACTGATACGAGACGCAGGAGGCTGCTGGAGCGCAGCGACTGCGGGAACTCCAGTGCATCGAAGCAGCCTCCCCAAGTGCCCTAGCAGTCTGCTGCTGTTGGTGCTATAAAAATGTAATACATACTAATCCAGCCCTACATAAAGAGCTGAATGGAACAGGACGAGAGTTTGGTCCCCTGAGCTCATAGGTGGTCCAGAAACTGTTAATCTGGAGTTATCTACAGTGCCTTTATAGCAGGGGCGGGCAATTATTTTGGGTGGAGGCCCACTTACTGGGTTTTGGCAAGCCATCGAGGGCCATGTGCCAGGCAGCCAGGGGCAGATATATATTAATCAGTTGTTTTTTTTAGGGGCCCCGCAGGCCGGAGAGAACGGCCTGGCAGGCTGCATCCAGCCCCACGGGCAGCATTTTGCCCACCCCTGCTTTATACAGCCCACTAGGTCCCCCCTCCGTCTCCCAACGCAGTCCCTGCTAGAGGCTGCTCCAGGGCTCTGAAGGGTCGATGAAGATGCATGTGAGGAGTTACTCAACAGCAACTTCTAGGTGGATATTTCATCTTATGCAGCTGTAGAAATTGGGAAGCACCAAGGAAAAATATAAAAAGCTGTTGTTCATATCAGAAAGAGACCAGCAACATCAGACTATCTTCACCTTGGCTACTGTCCCAACACTGGAGTAGGTAAAAGCGTGAAACACTGGAGCCTGGGAATGTAACCTATTGCAATGTGTTTCAGCAGAACCCAGCGCCATGAGGCCCCTGTACACTTCATTTATCTGGGTACTACCAAAATTGGGACTGGGACATAAGGTGGATACGATCAGTCCTTCGGAGGGCACTCCATCATAGAGACCTTCTATGAAGCACTGACACCTCCATATCATCCTAGCCATATTAGGGGGTTAAATCCACCTCCCCTATCAAATCCTGATTATGCCATGAAATTAGAACTTCTTCGTACAGCATTTTTAGACCACGGGCTCCATCTAATATTTACTTGTTATTAAGTCTCACTCAAAGTAATGTCACATATACAGATTTCATAGGACTGCGGTAGAGATGTATGAAAGGCCCCTAGTCAGAAAAGAAGTGCAATATAAACACCCTTCTGCAGTGAGATTCAATGCTGCAAAAGTACCAAAAATTTGCAGGGTCACTCAACAGGGCGCGTGCGGGAAATGAAAACAAGGCTTGTAAAC
>NW_005841887.1:3369805-3371691 GCF_000455745.1 Alligator sinensis | reverse complement strand
GAGCGGGCAAGAGCTGCAAACGCAACCGAGAAAAAGCTTGTAGTAAATAACTGAGTATCACAGTTATGTCATTCTTCCTCTCAAGCTCGGTACAAGCTGAGACTGCACCTACTTGGACATACAAGGGAGCAAAGAGCAGAGAGGAGTCGCTCACATCTCAGAGCAGCCTGCCAAGTGTGTGAGCTGCGTGTGCAAGGAAGGCACAAGCAAGGTGGAAAGGGGAGGCTGGAGAAAGGCAGGAAGCCAAATGAAACCCCAGTTCCTGACCCTCAACAATGAGCAGAGCTGAGCAACAAACAGGATTTTGGTTTTAAAAAAGTGCAGTGCCTTACTTCCTCCCTCCCCTAAAGCACTGGCACTCTCTCCCCATCCCCCACAGCCCCGGCAAGAACAGATCCTCCCCCCGCCTAGTTATAAGCCAGCACACTCATACAAGAAACACTGCATGTCGGTGCTGGGATCAGCCACTTCTGGGTGCCTGACGGAGGAACCATTTTAACAGTGCACAGCAACAGCTGCCAACTTTAGACGCAACAAAACATTTGGAGATAAAGGGGAAAGAAACATCTCTGATGCTTTTTCAGCTTGCTCAATTTGGTCATGTGACAGCACAAGGAAAAGTTATTTTCCTCCATTTCCTCTACAGTCAATTTCTTGTTTCTGTGAATATTTCGACAGGTCCAGAAGGAAAAACATGATACAAACCACACACAATTTTTTTTTCTTTTGCAGCACTGCTGGAGACTCCTGACCAAAGGGCAGGGAAAAGTAAAGTACCGTCTCCAAACATCCAGAGCTGGCAGGAGCTCGCCTGTCTCAAAGCAGCAGATAAGAGCATGGGCTGGGCCTGGGCTCCCCCCAGCATCACAAACTGCATTTGCTAACTCAGCTGCTCTCTTGCTTTGCACGAATTGGTCTTGTTTTCTCTTCAAGGAAGCAGGAGCAGACCTACCAACACCACCGGCCTGTTTCAACTAATTATTTCTCTTCCTTCCCGCCCCACCAAAAATAAATGAAAAAGAACAGTTAATACTCAGAGCACGAGAGAGGGGGAGGCAAAGGGAACGAGGATATAATTATACCAGGCCCCCAACCTCACGGAGCCCCCAAAATTATGCAAGTTTTCTTTCCGAAGAGGCATTAAAATGTGAGTAACATAATCATTGCAAGTGGCACGGGATCCCTCGAGCCCACGCGGACGTTTCACAGACACGGGACGTTGGCTGCTGCGGTTCTCCCGCTTTACCCGGGGCAGGTTTCTCTGGAGTTTGCGTACGACAGCGGTTCCCAACCTCTGTTATACAGCGGGCCGGCATGGGAGCAGGATGGGGCGCGCGGAGCCGGCTGCCTCCCTCCCGGGGCTCCCCAACCTTCACCCCGCGGGCCTGGGGTCTGAGCGGGGTGCTTGCGGCAGCCAGCCCTGGGCAGCCTGGTACTGGGTGGTTTGGAGAGGGACGCCCCTGCTGCTGGCCAGGTCAAAGGCCCCTTCTGGCCCGATTTCTGCGCTTCTCCGACAGGCATCAACGGAGCGGATGGTTAGCCGTTGCTTCCAAAACCTGCACGTCCCGCCTGGGCCCCGCGTGGGGCTTGTCCGTCTCTGGTAGTGCCAAGCCTGCTCTCTCCAGAGGGGAAGCCCCAGAGGAGACGGGTGGCTTATAACTCTCCGGTCACCCAGAAGTCAGGGCGCGAGGGGGCACGGCGCACGTTACGTACATGGCGCGGATGAACCAACCGCGCCATCAATGGAGACAGGCCACACACCTGAGCGCAGGTGCGGGGCGGGCGACAAGAGCCGAGCTGCAGAGAGGTGCCAGGACCCCCGCCCCAGCCCCGGGGGTGCTCACACCCGGCCCCGGCCCCCTACCTCGCTCGTCGGCGAAGCAGAC
>NW_005841887.1:3369121-3369687 GCF_000455745.1 Alligator sinensis | reverse complement strand
AGCCCGCCTGCCCGCCCTTCCCGGCTTTCGGTTTCGTTTCCCCGCAGCCGGGAAGGCGATTACCCGCGCCAGGCGCCGCCCCGCACAGCCAGCGCACACGGGCCCCGCACGAGGCACGACCCACGGGTGGTTTTGCAGGGAGGGCGGCCAGGCGTCCGGTTTTCTACAGCACCGTCTGGGTTTCTGCTCCTCTATGGAGAGCAAACCCCACACCCTTGTGTCCTCTGCTTTTCACCCCTCGGCCCAACACCGCTGCCACCGCCTGTGGGAGCTCCCCGCTCAGCCCAATCCCGCTGCCACCACCGCCACTGCCTCCCTGCTCAGCCTGCCCACGCTGCCAACACCCCCGCCACCGCCTGCGGGACCTCCCCGCTCCCCCTCACTACGCCCCTGCTGCTCACACCACTGGGGCTGCCTGAGGGAGCGCCCTGCTCAGCCTGCCACCGCCACCGCAACAGCCACCTGTGGGAGCGCCCTGCTCGCCACCACCAAACACCACCGCAGCGGCCTGCGGGAACTCCCTGCTCATCACCACTACGCCCCCAACACCATCACAGCTGCCTGCG
>NW_005841887.1:3360662-3368903 GCF_000455745.1 Alligator sinensis | reverse complement strand
GCTCCCCGCTTGGCCCGCTGCCGACACCTCCACGGCTGCCCGTAGGAGCTCCCCACTTGGCCCGCTGCCGACACCTCCACAGCTGCCTGTAGGAGCTCCCCGCTCGCCACTGCTGACACCTCCACGGCTGCCCATAGGACCTCCCCGCTCGCCACTGCCATGCTCCCCGCCGACACTGCCACAGTGGCCTGCGGGAGCTCCCTGCTCACCGCAGCTATGCCCCTGCTGCCGACACCACTGCAGCCACCTGTGGGAGCTCATTGTGTTGAGAATATCACCTAAAATACATTTTTGATAAATGTCTGCATGAATATGGTATCGAGCATGCCCAGTCTCCTGAGAAAGCAGCTTTGAGAAGAGCAAACAAATCATCTACAAGAAGATAAGGAGCAAGCAGACACCTTGTCTCCCATCGCAGGATGTTGTAAATCAAAGTACAGTAAAAGCTGTGTTATCCGGCACTTTACAAGCTGGCATGCTCTATTAACCGGCGTGCTGGTTTGCATGGTAAAAGCAAAATTGGGAGTGCCACCATGACACTTCTGGTTTCACCGAGCCCCCACACCCCGGGGCACAGCAGCCTGTGCAGGGCACGCCTCCCCATCCCTCGGGCCCATGGGAGGGGTGGCAGCCCAAACAGGTAAAGACGCCCGTTTGGGCCTCTCAAGTAACCAGCATATTTTGTTACCATATGCATGTCTAATAGGGCTGTGTGAAATGGCACCATTGTGTTTTGACGAAACAGCGTTTCGTTTCGAATTTAATTTCAGTTCGAAACTGCTGTTCCGTTTTGTTTCATCAAAACAGGCTGTTTTGATGTTGCGCCCGTAGGCTATAATGGGGAAGCTTGAAACAGTCTATAACTTTGTCCTTTCTGGCCTGATTCGGATGAAACTTGCAGGAATGGTAGCCCCTTC
The DNA here is from genome assembly GCF_000455745.1 of Alligator sinensis. Taxonomy (NCBI): domain Eukaryota; kingdom Metazoa; phylum Chordata; order Crocodylia; family Alligatoridae; genus Alligator; species Alligator sinensis. The sequence continues at coordinate 3,367,986 of NW_005841887.1, read as the reverse complement.
TGAGGGCATGAAGCCTGCCAAGTTTCAAGGAGGTCAGTGCAGGGGCTTCAGGGAAACTGCACCTCAAAGTCTTGAAAGCAATGTCACGTGTATGTGTCAAGCCACAGCGGGGTGAAAGCTGCAGGGGTGGTGGCCCCTGCTGAGGCCACGAAGCCTGCCAGCTGTCAAGGAGATGGGTGCAGGGGGAGTCTGGGTTCTGGGGCCCTGCACCTCTAGCTGCTGCCAGGCAAAACTTGTGACACAGGTGAGTGACACTGTGTGTGTGTTAAGGTGCGCCCTCACTTAACTGACCCCAAGGCAGAAAGCAGGGCTGGTCAAACAATGCTGCCTTTTATGCAGTTTTTCCATCCCTCCCCCAGAGCACTGGGATTGGAAGGGACCACAGGAAAGGATGACAGTCATTGGCCAGCTACACAATCAATAATGAGAGCGCTCCTTCCCCACCCCTTCCCCCTTCCTCTCCTGTAGTTTCTGTTTCCCTGCAGGCGAGCCCAGCTTGAGCTCTGAAACTCAAAAGTGTTTTGAAAGTTTCAAAACGTTTCGACTTGCCTTGTTTCGTTTCAAGACTGTTTTGAAGCTCTCTATTTCATTTCGATTTCGCTGTTTTGAGTTCAAAACGAGTCAAAACGAAACTGCCAGCAAAATTTCACATAGCCCTAATATCTAAGCCAGGGGTGGGCAGTTATTTTGGGCAGAGGGCCGCTTACTGAGTTTTGGCAAGCCATCGAGGGCTGCATGACAGGCAGCCAGGGGCAGATAAATATTAATTTTCTAAATTTTGTAGGGGCCCCGCAGGCCAGATAGAATGGCTTGGTGGGCCACATCTGGCCTGTGGGCCAAATTTTGCCCACCCCTGGTCTAAGCCATGAGGTATGCAACCAGAGTCAGCTCAGCAGCAACAAGGTGACTGGCTAAGTGGGCTGTCAGGGGCAAAGTCTGCCTAAACTAAGCATAAAAGGACAGCGAAGACCAGGACCCAACGACATCGTATGCCATCCACATCAACTCGGGAGAAAACTACTGGCATCCCTCCCGTAAGATCATCGTGTCCAGAGGCCCCACGACTGGCCATCGTGTCTGAACCTGAGCACGAGGCATGTAACGTTCATGCAGCTGTCCTCTATTCTTGGGGTACCTCGATGGCCACCCTAGACTCAACACACCTGGGTTCAGTTCTTGGCCGTGTCTTTCACCTGGGCTAACTTCATCTGCTTGTGCTTTTTAGGACTTCCACCTGGAGACGTGACAGCTTGTCCTCTCTCACCTTGGCGGGCTGAGACCCGAGATGGCGAGGGGGAGAAGGGGATGTGCTGGAGCCCTGTCTCCCCACTTTGCTGCCCGCTCCAGGCAGAGGCGACAGCTGGCCTGGCAGCTGCAGGCAGAGATGAGGGATCACTTGGCTTAATCACTCATTGTCAGCCACCCCATCATCCCACGAGACTTAACCATCCTCTCTCCTTTTTTAATGGTCTTGACGTTCCACAAATCCTTTCTTCTGCCGCCTGTGCTGTGTCACACATCTCCCCTGTCATCACCCTGCCGATTTGGTTTTAACTCGCTCCAATCAAGTTATAGTTGGTTTTTGCTTCCGACTGAAATAGATGAACGCAGCCCTAAGCCCCTGGCGCACTGGTAAAGCTTCTAGTTCAGTTTAACTGGTGAAAAACATGCATGGTTTTATGTGTGAGGACGCATCTCACCTTCCTTTTCGAAACTCTAGATCTGCCCCTGGCTGAGAGATCACTGGGTACTGCGACTCCTGCCCAGCACCGTGCCTAGACTCCTGCTGGGTCCGGACAAACTTTTAGTATTGGGCCCCCTTTGCCAGAAATGATGATTATTATTACTATTATTATTAAAATGACCATTTTCAGGCCCCCTTTCTATCCAGGCCCTGGGTAGCCACCCAGTTTGCCCATGCCTGTGTCCAGCCCTGCTCCTGGCCCTTTGCATAGCAATAGGCAACATGCAGTATGTTTCCGTTGCTTCCCCCAGCCAAATGCACACCTTTATAATTACCAGGAAAAAGACATCTGTGGGCACAAAAGCATCATCTTCAGATGTGGCCTAGTTACTTGAGAGAAAAATTTCTGGCCCATATAGGAACTGAAATTGAACTCAGATTAAAACAACCGCTTATGAAAACCAATATAAATGTGTTACTCTTTAGAAGAAAAAGTGAAACAATGACAATAGTTTCTTTAAAACTAAACCAGTCTTCTACATCTGTGGTTCTCAACCTTTTTAGATTCAAGGGTGTCTACTGTGACTTTCACAAGTTGAGCAATCTCCCATTTCAAAAGCAAACCTATTTATTAATTAATATAGTGCCTTGCAGAGGGGCCAGGCAGCGGGGATGGAAGAGCAAGCAGGGCCTGCTTCTATCCTCACGCTCCCTGCAGCACTTCAGCAGTTCTCATGGCCCTGCAGGATGCCCGAGGTTAAGAATTGCTGCTCTACAAGGTGCCAGGCTGTTTGCATCACTAGGAACACGTGGCAAAAATTTGTTCAAGACAACGAATGCAGAAAACAAGCAAAGCCCATAAAGAAGACGCAGACCTGATTCCTGCAGCTCTTTCATTACCACAAGCCGAATTAGTGATGTAGAAGAAGTTTGTTAGCTTATAAATAAAGGGTGAAATCCTGGCTCCAGTAAATTAAAATGTTGACGGTCAAAATTCATTGTTGACTTTGAAATTGTTGACTTTGAAAATTCAAATGTTGACTTTCAAATTCATTGAAGGCAACCTTTATGCTAACCCAATATTAAAGCATGTGGCATCCCAATCTCGTAACCAGAGAGCCCTGCAGGACTAAGGCCCTTATGCTTTTTCATGCAAGGAGCCATTGTTTTCAGTTCAACTGTTATAGTAATAAGTCTTGATTGATTTTGACCTCTTCTAATCTGAGCTAAGCAGCTATATTTTAAATGTACATTTATATCCATATTATAGATTTATAAAGCTTAGGGCATTAGGTACTGTTATATGCTTTGATACTCCATTCACCAATATGCCAAACAGTACCATAAAATACATTAAATTGACATTTTCTTCTGCAGATTATTAGCAGCTGTGCATAGTCAAATATCTGGATGGACACTACTAAAGATTTTTACTGAGATGCATGAGTATTTTCCTTCTAACAGGTATATAAGCTACATGAAATATTTTCTGCTGAAAGTTAAATTTAAAACCTCATGAGATATACATTATTATGTTGCTTGGAAGTTGTTTTTGTTTCTTAAGGGTTTATACAGAAGTGAAAAAACATATTAAAGAAAGATGTTTAACTATTTTCCTGTAACTCACTAGTTAGTTTAGCTAAAATTAGTTTGCCCTTGATGTTAACTAGCAGCGATTTAGTTACTTCTATTCCGAATTAGCATATCGACACAAAAGCCTACACCAAAATGACTAAAAAGGCTGGAATTTGCCCCTTTTATCATCACCTTTATTATGAAACCATTAGTGTCTTACTCTCTTGCATTGGCCCTGGAGCCTCAGATTTCCCTCAGTCTTATGGTCTGACTTTGTAATTCCAGCTTTAGCACTGTTCTAGGCTTTTTTATCAAGAATTTGCCAGGTACAGACATGAAAATATTAAGCTAACAGTTTATTACCACTTAGCTGAAACTATTTCCTCTCACTGAGCAGCTGCTGTGGGAAATTACCCTGCATTCATCTGCTTATTCATCCTCTCTGTATCTTCCTTTTCAACCCATCACCATGTGAGATTATTCTTTTATCTATCCACTTCAGACTGACACGAGGCCCATTTCTTCATTCTGGAAGTTGTTGAAACAAGTCTTCAAGACAGGCCCAACTAAAAACCCTGGATTTATTTATTACTTGGAGCATGGAGCACCCTTGCTGCAACCACACACCCCTCAGACAGGAGACAGCAGAACAGATTTTCTTCTTCGCGCTTGCACTATTGTTAACCGAGCGTAACCCCATTTAATCCACCTTGCTGAACACTACTGTGAATGGTACTGAAGTCAGACTCAGGAGCTCTGCTCCATGAATTGTGCATTATGGGGAATCCAAAGTAAAGTTTAGCCTCTGCCCTGCCCCAAAATCAAGCTTGTGCCTCAAAAAAGAGAACCTCATTAAACTAGGTCTGTTCCTGAAATCAGGTCCTTTTCCTCCAGTCCCACTCACACATCTTTCCAACTTAATGAACAGGCGAGCAATTAATATAGTATAAATAATTAACTAGTTTCTAATCACACAAAGCAGCTCTAATCCAGAGGTTACTAGTACTTATTGATGCTAACCAGTCATGCTTGTACTACAGGTCCAAGCAGCTATATCACTGAAAATAATGCTAAGGGGATACTGGCCCCACACAATGTTACTTGGATCCCCTTTTCTTTCTGTTCTTGGAAACTTACTGCTTTCTGGAGTTTCTTCTGGTCCAGCAGTGCTGCTCTCAGGATTACTTGCAAACTCCATACAAGCTGGCCCTTTTGCTGCCTGAAGAAGCTCATTGAATGGTTTCCTGTTGTAGCCCTTACTGCTGCTTAGCTCAGGTCATGAGTTACCCCAATTTATCACTTCTCTAGTCCATACGGTCAGGTTTCTTTCCCAGGTCTGGATGCCCTCTTCCACAGCTGGTAATTCTTTGATGAGACATTGCAATCACCTCCAGCTCCACATTTGTTCTCTAATTGCCCAGGACTTCAGACTTCAGCAGGTGTCTCCTCAGGGTCAGGATGGTTTTGGTTTTAGGTACCCTGCAGGCCCAGCTGGACTGCTTTGGCACTGTTACATTCCAGGAGTGCTAAATAGGAGCAGACTTTGAAGACAGAGTGTCTTGTGTAGCAGTTTCTTAACTGTTTTTATTGTTAACTGGATGTCTTCATTGATTTACAGATATGTACACTCTCCCCACTGCTCACACCTACTGAACTAAGACTCAATCTGGCCTACCCATTTCATAACACTTTGAAAAAAATTAACAAACTGAGTGTCTTTTGAGAGCATGTCTGATATCTTTTATTAAATCAACTCCAATTCTTCTTTGCAAGCTTTTGGGTACCTATACCCTTTGTCAGGCTGGGGAAGTGTCTGCAGTTGGATGGAAGGAATAGTAAAGAGGCCAGAGGCTGGGCTGCGTGCAAGAGAGGCAATCAGTGACCATGGAAATAGGAGTTAATGGGTGCAAAACAGGTTGGAGGGAAGGGAGTGAGTGAATGTAGTAGGAAATGATGGAGAGGTACCTGGGGAGTCAGATGGCAGGTGGGTTACGATGTGTCATAAAACCACTGTTCCTATTTAGTCTATGATTTTTTGTATCAAGGAGGTTGATGAGATGAAGTTCATCGGCTCTTCTGTGAAAGGTCTTTCCAATGATTTGAGTTGGTGTAATAAAAGATATCAAATCTACCCAAAGAACCTTGTCTGCCTATATCCTTAGACCAACACGGCTACAACCTACACCCCTGTGAGAGCATGAGCTGTCAGAGTCATTTAGTGATGCAGAGGTGTATGAAGGAGAAGGAAAGAACTACACAATTTATAATGACGGGGGATACGCAGGCAAGGTTCTTTGGGTAGATGGGATATCTTTTATTAGACCAACTAGCCCTGTACATCTAAGGACATAGGCAGACAAGGTTATTTCAGGAATTGTGATCTCATTTATTAGACCAACTGTCTGTGTCTACACAAAACGCTTACTGTGCAGTAGCTCCTTATTACTGCGCAGTAGCTCGTTACTACTGTGCAGTAGCATTGCCAGGCATGAACTGTGATGCAACGCTACTGTGCGGTAGTAATGAGCTACTGTGCAGTAAGTGTCACAAGGCAACTGTGCCAGGATGCTACTGCAGTGTAACATGGGTTACTGCGCAGTCATTTAGTACTTGGTCATGCAAGTGCTAAATGATGGCACAGTAACAACTGTGCAGTCAGTGTCTCGTGTAGACATGACCACTGAGTAAACTTGATATTGGCCCATGAGTGAATCCCACTGTGCCACTGGTTCAGAAGTGGTGCTGGGGGTTCGCCTTGACCCTGGAAAGGTGGAGACGCCCCTGAGCCAGACTCGGGATAAAGTCCTGTGAAACTCCTGTGATCAAATGCTGGATGTCTTAGGCCAGTGGTTCTGCCCCAGGGTGCTGCTGGAGGGTGCTTGGGATATAACCAGGGGGAGACCCACTGAACCATGGCTGTCAGAGGCCAGCTGGGATCCTTGCAGCAGACTCTTCCACCCCTCCTGGCCCCAGAGCAGCATTGCCCACAGCTCCAGGGCAGGATCAGTCCCTGCAGCCCAGGGGCACAGCCCTGCCTGCAGCCCAGGGGGGCAGGGAGAGTCTGATGATGAAAGCAGAGTGGGCAGGATATGGGTGCTTGTATGCTGATATGGTAGGGAACTACATGAGTGTGGGGCAGTGTGGGAACAGGGCGTGGAGAGCCATAGGAGCGGGGCCTAGCATGGGATGGGGTGCGTGGAGGAAGTGAAGATTAGCAGCCTGTGCTAGGAGGGAGCAGATACTTGCATAGGCAAGAGCGGGGTGGGGAGTTGCATGCACTCGCCTGCATTCGGTGCGTGTTGCTGTCAGGGTGGCACCGTAGCCCAGCCCCATTCAAGCATACTTACCTGGTGGGGAAGACATTATGATCTTGAAGATAGAGGCAAAAAAAAAAAAAAAAAGTTTTTCCAGGGTGAGGTTCATCCCTTGCACTCTGGCTGTGCTGATTCCTGTGATTTCCCTGCACGCAGGAAACTTGACTGTAGAATTTGTGGTAGTGGGGGGCTGCGTCTGCAATCTCCCGTGGCTGAGTGGTGCAAAAAGTAGACTGGGAAAAACTTTGGTGGGTTTGTCAAAGATTGCATGGGTTTACCAAGACTCTTCAAATCCCATTTTTATAGACTCAAGAAATGGGACTTTTGTGGATTTGCACCATTGTAGTAAGTCGTTTTGCTTTTTTTGCCTGTAACTGCATGTTAGGAGCAAGCTTACTAAAAAGACATAGCCCAAGAGTAAGTTCCCCATCCTTAGGGGCTTGTTGGTTGTTGAGGATTGTCAACTGGGGGTACGTGTACCCCTGGGGGGTACTTGGACCAGTCCTCTCTCCCCTCTCCAGACCCATCTGGTCCATCTGTTAGGGTGGCCATTCATCCAGCTTTATAGAGGACAGTCTGGTTTTCTGGTCCTCTGTCCTCTATTGATATGAAACCAGATGCCTTTATGTCCTCTATTTTTCACTGCTCAGCACTCCCCCACTGCTGCCACCAATACCACCACCTGGCCCACCACCGACACCACCGCAGCTGCCTGTGGGAGCTCCCTGCTTGCCACCGCCATGCCCTCAAC
>NW_005841887.1:3334851-3358972 GCF_000455745.1 Alligator sinensis | reverse complement strand
GGAGCTCCCCACTTGGCCCGCTGCCGACACCTCCACAGCTGCCTGTAGGAGCTCCCCGCTCGCCACTGCTGACACCTCCACGGCTGCCCATAGGACCTCCCCGCTCGCCACTGCCATGCTCCCCGCCGACACTGCCACAGTGGCCTGCGGGAGCTCCCTGCTCACCGCAGCTATGCCCCTGCTGCCGACACCACTGCAGCCACCTGTGGGAGCTCATTGTGTTGAGAATATCACCTAAAATACATTTTTGATAAATGTCTGCATGAATATGGTATCGAGCATGCCCAGTCTCCTGAGAAAGCAGCTTTGAGAAGAGCAAACAAATCATCTACAAGAAGATAAGGAGCAAGCAGACACCTTGTCTCCCATCGCAGGATGTTGTAAATCAAAGTACAGTAAAAGCTGTGTTATCCGGCACTTTACAAGCTGGCATGCTCTATTAACCGGCGTGCTGGTTTGCATGGTAAAAGCAAAATTGGGAGTGCCACCATGACACTTCTGGTTTCACCGAGCCCCCACACCCCGGGGCACAGCAGCCTGTGCAGGGCACGCCTCCCCATCCCTCGGGCCCATGGGAGGGGTGGCAGCCCAAACAGGTAAAGACGCCCGTTTGGGCCTCTCAAGTAACCAGCATATTTTGTTACCATATGCATGTCTAATAGGGCTGTGTGAAATGGCACCATTGTGTTTTGACGAAACAGCGTTTCGTTTCGAATTTAATTTCAGTTCGAAACTGCTGTTCCGTTTTGTTTCATCAAAACAGGCTGTTTTGATGTTGCGCCCGTAGGCTATAATGGGGAAGCTTGAAACAGTCTATAACTTTGTCCTTTCTGGCCTGATTCGGATGAAACTTGCAGGAATGGTAGCCCCTTCTGAGGGCATGAAGCCTGCCAAGTTTCAAGGAGGTCAGTGCAGGGGCTTCAGGGAAACTGCACCTCAAAGTCTTGAAAGCAATGTCACGTGTATGTGTCAAGCCACAGCGGGGTGAAAGCTGCAGGGGTGGTGGCCCCTGCTGAGGCCACGAAGCCTGCCAGCTGTCAAGGAGATGGGTGCAGGGGGAGTCTGGGTTCTGGGGCCCTGCACCTCTAGCTGCTGCCAGGCAAAACTTGTGACACAGGTGAGTGACACTGTGTGTGTGTTAAGGTGCGCCCTCACTTAACTGACCCCAAGGCAGAAAGCAGGGCTGGTCAAACAATGCTGCCTTTTATGCAGTTTTTCCATCCCTCCCCCAGAGCACTGGGATTGGAAGGGACCACAGGAAAGGATGACAGTCATTGGCCAGCTACACAATCAATAATGAGAGCGCTCCTTCCCCACCCCTTCCCCCTTCCTCTCCTGTAGTTTCTGTTTCCCTGCAGGCGAGCCCAGCTTGAGCTCTGAAACTCAAAAGTGTTTTGAAAGTTTCAAAACGTTTCGACTTGCCTTGTTTCGTTTCAAGACTGTTTTGAAGCTCTCTATTTCATTTCGATTTCGCTGTTTTGAGTTCAAAACGAGTCAAAACGAAACTGCCAGCAAAATTTCACATAGCCCTAATATCTAAGCCAGGGGTGGGCAGTTATTTTGGGCAGAGGGCCGCTTACTGAGTTTTGGCAAGCCATCGAGGGCTGCATGACAGGCAGCCAGGGGCAGATAAATATTAATTTTCTAAATTTTGTAGGGGCCCCGCAGGCCAGATAGAATGGCTTGGTGGGCCACATCTGGCCTGTGGGCCAAATTTTGCCCACCCCTGGTCTAAGCCATGAGGTATGCAACCAGAGTCAGCTCAGCAGCAACAAGGTGACTGGCTAAGTGGGCTGTCAGGGGCAAAGTCTGCCTAAACTAAGCATAAAAGGACAGCGAAGACCAGGACCCAACGACATCGTATGCCATCCACATCAACTCGGGAGAAAACTACTGGCATCCCTCCCGTAAGATCATCGTGTCCAGAGGCCCCACGACTGGCCATCGTGTCTGAACCTGAGCACGAGGCATGTAACGTTCATGCAGCTGTCCTCTATTCTTGGGGTACCTCGATGGCCACCCTAGACTCAACACACCTGGGTTCAGTTCTTGGCCGTGTCTTTCACCTGGGCTAACTTCATCTGCTTGTGCTTTTTAGGACTTCCACCTGGAGACGTGACAGCTTGTCCTCTCTCACCTTGGCGGGCTGAGACCCGAGATGGCGAGGGGGAGAAGGGGATGTGCTGGAGCCCTGTCTCCCCACTTTGCTGCCCGCTCCAGGCAGAGGCGACAGCTGGCCTGGCAGCTGCAGGCAGAGATGAGGGATCACTTGGCTTAATCACTCATTGTCAGCCACCCCATCATCCCACGAGACTTAACCATCCTCTCTCCTTTTTTAATGGTCTTGACGTTCCACAAATCCTTTCTTCTGCCGCCTGTGCTGTGTCACACATCTCCCCTGTCATCACCCTGCCGATTTGGTTTTAACTCGCTCCAATCAAGTTATAGTTGGTTTTTGCTTCCGACTGAAATAGATGAACGCAGCCCTAAGCCCCTGGCGCACTGGTAAAGCTTCTAGTTCAGTTTAACTGGTGAAAAACATGCATGGTTTTATGTGTGAGGACGCATCTCACCTTCCTTTTCGAAACTCTAGATCTGCCCCTGGCTGAGAGATCACTGGGTACTGCGACTCCTGCCCAGCACCGTGCCTAGACTCCTGCTGGGTCCGGACAAACTTTTAGTATTGGGCCCCCTTTGCCAGAAATGATGATTATTATTACTATTATTATTAAAATGACCATTTTCAGGCCCCCTTTCTATCCAGGCCCTGGGTAGCCACCCAGTTTGCCCATGCCTGTGTCCAGCCCTGCTCCTGGCCCTTTGCATAGCAATAGGCAACATGCAGTATGTTTCCGTTGCTTCCCCCAGCCAAATGCACACCTTTATAATTACCAGGAAAAAGACATCTGTGGGCACAAAAGCATCATCTTCAGATGTGGCCTAGTTACTTGAGAGAAAAATTTCTGGCCCATATAGGAACTGAAATTGAACTCAGATTAAAACAACCGCTTATGAAAACCAATATAAATGTGTTACTCTTTAGAAGAAAAAGTGAAACAATGACAATAGTTTCTTTAAAACTAAACCAGTCTTCTACATCTGTGGTTCTCAACCTTTTTAGATTCAAGGGTGTCTACTGTGACTTTCACAAGTTGAGCAATCTCCCATTTCAAAAGCAAACCTATTTATTAATTAATATAGTGCCTTGCAGAGGGGCCAGGCAGCGGGGATGGAAGAGCAAGCAGGGCCTGCTTCTATCCTCACGCTCCCTGCAGCACTTCAGCAGTTCTCATGGCCCTGCAGGATGCCCGAGGTTAAGAATTGCTGCTCTACAAGGTGCCAGGCTGTTTGCATCACTAGGAACACGTGGCAAAAATTTGTTCAAGACAACGAATGCAGAAAACAAGCAAAGCCCATAAAGAAGACGCAGACCTGATTCCTGCAGCTCTTTCATTACCACAAGCCGAATTAGTGATGTAGAAGAAGTTTGTTAGCTTATAAATAAAGGGTGAAATCCTGGCTCCAGTAAATTAAAATGTTGACGGTCAAAATTCATTGTTGACTTTGAAATTGTTGACTTTGAAAATTCAAATGTTGACTTTCAAATTCATTGAAGGCAACCTTTATGCTAACCCAATATTAAAGCATGTGGCATCCCAATCTCGTAACCAGAGAGCCCTGCAGGACTAAGGCCCTTATGCTTTTTCATGCAAGGAGCCATTGTTTTCAGTTCAACTGTTATAGTAATAAGTCTTGATTGATTTTGACCTCTTCTAATCTGAGCTAAGCAGCTATATTTTAAATGTACATTTATATCCATATTATAGATTTATAAAGCTTAGGGCATTAGGTACTGTTATATGCTTTGATACTCCATTCACCAATATGCCAAACAGTACCATAAAATACATTAAATTGACATTTTCTTCTGCAGATTATTAGCAGCTGTGCATAGTCAAATATCTGGATGGACACTACTAAAGATTTTTACTGAGATGCATGAGTATTTTCCTTCTAACAGGTATATAAGCTACATGAAATATTTTCTGCTGAAAGTTAAATTTAAAACCTCATGAGATATACATTATTATGTTGCTTGGAAGTTGTTTTTGTTTCTTAAGGGTTTATACAGAAGTGAAAAAACATATTAAAGAAAGATGTTTAACTATTTTCCTGTAACTCACTAGTTAGTTTAGCTAAAATTAGTTTGCCCTTGATGTTAACTAGCAGCGATTTAGTTACTTCTATTCCGAATTAGCATATCGACACAAAAGCCTACACCAAAATGACTAAAAAGGCTGGAATTTGCCCCTTTTATCATCACCTTTATTATGAAACCATTAGTGTCTTACTCTCTTGCATTGGCCCTGGAGCCTCAGATTTCCCTCAGTCTTATGGTCTGACTTTGTAATTCCAGCTTTAGCACTGTTCTAGGCTTTTTTATCAAGAATTTGCCAGGTACAGACATGAAAATATTAAGCTAACAGTTTATTACCACTTAGCTGAAACTATTTCCTCTCACTGAGCAGCTGCTGTGGGAAATTACCCTGCATTCATCTGCTTATTCATCCTCTCTGTATCTTCCTTTTCAACCCATCACCATGTGAGATTATTCTTTTATCTATCCACTTCAGACTGACACGAGGCCCATTTCTTCATTCTGGAAGTTGTTGAAACAAGTCTTCAAGACAGGCCCAACTAAAAACCCTGGATTTATTTATTACTTGGAGCATGGAGCACCCTTGCTGCAACCACACACCCCTCAGACAGGAGACAGCAGAACAGATTTTCTTCTTCGCGCTTGCACTATTGTTAACCGAGCGTAACCCCATTTAATCCACCTTGCTGAACACTACTGTGAATGGTACTGAAGTCAGACTCAGGAGCTCTGCTCCATGAATTGTGCATTATGGGGAATCCAAAGTAAAGTTTAGCCTCTGCCCTGCCCCAAAATCAAGCTTGTGCCTCAAAAAAGAGAACCTCATTAAACTAGGTCTGTTCCTGAAATCAGGTCCTTTTCCTCCAGTCCCACTCACACATCTTTCCAACTTAATGAACAGGCGAGCAATTAATATAGTATAAATAATTAACTAGTTTCTAATCACACAAAGCAGCTCTAATCCAGAGGTTACTAGTACTTATTGATGCTAACCAGTCATGCTTGTACTACAGGTCCAAGCAGCTATATCACTGAAAATAATGCTAAGGGGATACTGGCCCCACACAATGTTACTTGGATCCCCTTTTCTTTCTGTTCTTGGAAACTTACTGCTTTCTGGAGTTTCTTCTGGTCCAGCAGTGCTGCTCTCAGGATTACTTGCAAACTCCATACAAGCTGGCCCTTTTGCTGCCTGAAGAAGCTCATTGAATGGTTTCCTGTTGTAGCCCTTACTGCTGCTTAGCTCAGGTCATGAGTTACCCCAATTTATCACTTCTCTAGTCCATACGGTCAGGTTTCTTTCCCAGGTCTGGATGCCCTCTTCCACAGCTGGTAATTCTTTGATGAGACATTGCAATCACCTCCAGCTCCACATTTGTTCTCTAATTGCCCAGGACTTCAGACTTCAGCAGGTGTCTCCTCAGGGTCAGGATGGTTTTGGTTTTAGGTACCCTGCAGGCCCAGCTGGACTGCTTTGGCACTGTTACATTCCAGGAGTGCTAAATAGGAGCAGACTTTGAAGACAGAGTGTCTTGTGTAGCAGTTTCTTAACTGTTTTTATTGTTAACTGGATGTCTTCATTGATTTACAGATATGTACACTCTCCCCACTGCTCACACCTACTGAACTAAGACTCAATCTGGCCTACCCATTTCATAACACTTTGAAAAAAATTAACAAACTGAGTGTCTTTTGAGAGCATGTCTGATATCTTTTATTAAATCAACTCCAATTCTTCTTTGCAAGCTTTTGGGTACCTATACCCTTTGTCAGGCTGGGGAAGTGTCTGCAGTTGGATGGAAGGAATAGTAAAGAGGCCAGAGGCTGGGCTGCGTGCAAGAGAGGCAATCAGTGACCATGGAAATAGGAGTTAATGGGTGCAAAACAGGTTGGAGGGAAGGGAGTGAGTGAATGTAGTAGGAAATGATGGAGAGGTACCTGGGGAGTCAGATGGCAGGTGGGTTACGATGTGTCATAAAACCACTGTTCCTATTTAGTCTATGATTTTTTGTATCAAGGAGGTTGATGAGATGAAGTTCATCGGCTCTTCTGTGAAAGGTCTTTCCAATGATTTGAGTTGGTGTAATAAAAGATATCAAATCTACCCAAAGAACCTTGTCTGCCTATATCCTTAGACCAACACGGCTACAACCTACACCCCTGTGAGAGCATGAGCTGTCAGAGTCATTTAGTGATGCAGAGGTGTATGAAGGAGAAGGAAAGAACTACACAATTTATAATGACGGGGGATACGCAGGCAAGGTTCTTTGGGTAGATGGGATATCTTTTATTAGACCAACTAGCCCTGTACATCTAAGGACATAGGCAGACAAGGTTATTTCAGGAATTGTGATCTCATTTATTAGACCAACTGTCTGTGTCTACACAAAACGCTTACTGTGCAGTAGCTCCTTATTACTGCGCAGTAGCTCGTTACTACTGTGCAGTAGCATTGCCAGGCATGAACTGTGATGCAACGCTACTGTGCGGTAGTAATGAGCTACTGTGCAGTAAGTGTCACAAGGCAACTGTGCCAGGATGCTACTGCAGTGTAACATGGGTTACTGCGCAGTCATTTAGTACTTGGTCATGCAAGTGCTAAATGATGGCACAGTAACAACTGTGCAGTCAGTGTCTCGTGTAGACATGACCACTGAGTAAACTTGATATTGGCCCATGAGTGAATCCCACTGTGCCACTGGTTCAGAAGTGGTGCTGGGGGTTCGCCTTGACCCTGGAAAGGTGGAGACGCCCCTGAGCCAGACTCGGGATAAAGTCCTGTGAAACTCCTGTGATCAAATGCTGGATGTCTTAGGCCAGTGGTTCTGCCCCAGGGTGCTGCTGGAGGGTGCTTGGGATATAACCAGGGGGAGACCCACTGAACCATGGCTGTCAGAGGCCAGCTGGGATCCTTGCAGCAGACTCTTCCACCCCTCCTGGCCCCAGAGCAGCATTGCCCACAGCTCCAGGGCAGGATCAGTCCCTGCAGCCCAGGGGCACAGCCCTGCCTGCAGCCCAGGGGGGCAGGGAGAGTCTGATGATGAAAGCAGAGTGGGCAGGATATGGGTGCTTGTATGCTGATATGGTAGGGAACTACATGAGTGTGGGGCAGTGTGGGAACAGGGCGTGGAGAGCCATAGGAGCGGGGCCTAGCATGGGATGGGGTGCGTGGAGGAAGTGAAGATTAGCAGCCTGTGCTAGGAGGGAGCAGATACTTGCATAGGCAAGAGCGGGGTGGGGAGTTGCATGCACTCGCCTGCATTCGGTGCGTGTTGCTGTCAGGGTGGCACCGTAGCCCAGCCCCATTCAAGCATACTTACCTGGTGGGGAAGACATTATGATCTTGAAGATAGAGGCAAAAAAAAAAAAAAAAAAAGTTTTTCCAGGGTGAGGTTCATCCCTTGCACTCTGGCTGTGCTGATTCCTGTGATTTCCCTGCACGCAGGAAACTTGACTGTAGAATTTGTGGTAGTGGGGGGCTGCGTCTGCAATCTCCCGTGGCTGAGTGGTGCAAAAAGTAGACTGGGAAAAACTTTGGTGGGTTTGTCAAAGATTGCATGGGTTTACCAAGACTCTTCAAATCCCATTTTTATAGACTCAAGAAATGGGACTTTTGTGGATTTGCACCATTGTAGTAAGTCGTTTTGCTTTTTTTGCCTGTAACTGCATGTTAGGAGCAAGCTTACTAAAAAGACATAGCCCAAGAGTAAGTTCCCCATCCTTAGGGGCTTGTTGGTTGTTGAGGATTGTCAACTGGGGGTACGTGTACCCCTGGGGGGTACTTGGACCAGTCCTCTCTCCCCTCTCCAGACCCATCTGGTCCATCTGTTAGGGTGGCCATTCATCCAGCTTTATAGAGGACAGTCTGGTTTTCTGGTCCTCTGTCCTCTATTGATATGAAACCAGATGCCTTTATGTCCTCTATTTTTCACTGCTCAGCACTCCCCCACTGCTGCCACCAATACCACCACCTGGCCCACCACCGACACCACCGCAGCTGCCTGTGGGAGCTCCCTGCTTGCCACCGCCATGCCCTCACCACCGCCGCCACTGCCTGCAGGAGCTCGCCATGCCCCTCCCCAGCCTTGGAGGCATGCAGCCTTCATGGTGGTGGGGACAGTTGCGCTAAATAAATCTGTCCTCTATTCTTGAGGTACCTCAATGGCCATCCTACCGTCTGTTTGCGGGGCTCTTTCTGGGATTGTGGCCCCTTTTGCTGTCTAGTCTGTGCTCAGGGGGACCTGCTTCTCTTTCGGTAGTGGGGGGTTACCCAGGGGCTTTCATTTTTCCTCCAGGGTCTCTGGGATCTCCCCCTTTCCTGCCTGGACTTCCATGTCAGAGCCTTCACTTTCCTCCTCTTCTGGGGCTCTTTCCCGGTCCCCCGCTTGGGGGGTTTGGGTTTCCCCTTCTCTCTCCTCCTTTTCTATCCTTTCCACTTCTTCAGCCAGTTTGCCCTCCCCGTCCTGTTTTCCGAGTTCCTCAACCATCCTTCTCTTGGCTATCATACTTTCCTAAGCGTGGGTTTGTGTCTCCTTTTCGGAGAGGGTTTCGCCTTCTGCCTCCTCCCTTTCTGGGGACTTTTCTGCCCCCTTCCTCTCTGTTTCTGCCCCCTTGGTTGCAGTTGGGTGTTGTGGCGGGGGCCCTACATTAGAGGGGCACCCTTTAAAGATGTGCCCCTCTTTTCCACACAGATTGCACTTCCATTCCTGGTCACACTCCTTGGCTTCACGCCTCTTTTCCTTGCACGCGGCACAGACTTTGTGCATTGTGCAATCAGGTAGCCCTCCTCCCCACATTTCTTGCAGAACTTGGGTTGTCGCTGGTGGAAAATGAAACCCCTATGGGGCCTCAGGGAGATGGGGGGGGGAAATACTTTTTTTTTTCTTTTTTTAATTTTCTGTATTCCCAGCCAAATTGGCCAAATCCATTCCAAATCCGTGAGTCAGTCCAGAACCATACCACCGGCAAACATCCTTCACCCCCATCTGGGGCTTCAGATGTTCCCAAAACCTTTGGCAGGCATCCTGTGTGCAGGCCCAAGCCCGGAGGCTTCAGGTTTAGATGCCCCCGAGTTTTGCTTGCCCTCAGCCATAAGGCCCCAGGAGCCAGCTAGAGAGACTTTGAGAGAGACTTTGATTTTTCATTCTGCAACAGGGGCTTAAAAAAGGTTTGGTTTATCTGTCAGATGGGAGTTTTCCTAAGGAGATCAATGTGAATTAAAGACAAAGTGGTGTGGAATTGCCTCTCTAACTGGCTGAAGTAAAATGATACGCTAAAAGCAGTCCAAGGTCAAGAAGCAGCTCCTTATTGATCTCAGTTTGCACCCGATGAGAATGGGCAGCCAGAGGCTTAAGCAGGCATCTCACTATTGTCTTTCTAATTAAGAAGCTCCTTATATTTTTCTCTCTTCTCAAAGCCACCTGCCTTGTACTGCTGCAGCTCAATTTACCTGTGGATGATATCTGTTCATTTTAAATAGATTATCTGCAATTATCTGGCACTGTTCTTAATTTGATGGAAACCTGGATATGAGGGTTCGTGTGCTCTGGAGGCAATTAGAGCTAGACGGGGTGCAGGACACAGGCAAATTTTAGGCATCAAGTCTTCCACTATGATCTAGAGACACTCTGCTCAGCAGCCACTTGCCATCTGAAGGCACCTGACTACAGGTGTGTGTCACCTTCTGGCCGGGAAGTTCCACCAAGTGCCCGCTGTTCGGCTTCTGCGTGGGACTTTGCTCCTTATAAAATGCAGCTGTAGCTGTTTTCTTTCATTTCAAAATAGACCTGGAGGAGGAGGTGGGTTATTTCTGTTTTTCGTTAATGGCTGTAAAATGCAGAAGCAGTGATGGGAAAGGGGCCAGGACGACAATTCTCCTGTCCTGAATGCCAGGCTCCCTTGCACACTCTTCTTGCCCCATGGATCGTGCATTCCTTTCTGCAGATAAAAGTGCAGGTAGAGGAGTGCAGAGTGGCTCTCCCACTTTGCCATTAACTGGGGGTTTGGGGGGGGTTTGTTTCTTGTTTAAGGAAAATTTTTCATGTCCTCAGCCAAATCAATTCCAAATCTGTGAATCATCCAAGAACCATATGTGGTCCTATGACCGGCAGACATGCTCTATCCCCACTTAGGGCTTCAGATGTTTTCAAATCATTTGGCAGGCACCCTACGTGCAGGTCCAAACCCAGAGGCTTGGAGTTTGGATACCCCCCGGGTTTTGCTTGCCCTCAGCCATATGGCTGCAGGAGCAAGCTAGGGAGGAGTCTCCAGTTCCATAAAGTGGATGTAAAGCCAAGATCTTCCCACTGGAAATGAAAGTGGGAGGGTAACTATATATTACCTCCACCTGGGTATTTCCTTGGGAGGGAAAAATTATGGGTTTGAACACCACCCCTCGTACCCAGACGGAGGGAACTGAATCTGGGTCTCCTGAGTCTAATAGGCATTCGCTGATAAAAGGTACAGGACAATTGTTTTTAAAAAGAAATCTATAACATTGCTCTGGAGAGGAGCAAGATATCAGCCACATCCTTGCCTTAGCATGCCCTACTGGCTACTAACCTACTTCGTGTCCTTTTGCATTGCCCATCGTACACACCTACCCCTCATCCATCCTCAGCATCTTCCACTACTGACTTCCAGTCCCCTCCTCATTTCCTCCCATCCCAGTCTTCCATGCCAGCTCCCTCCCAGCCCTTTGTCTCAGTCACCTCCCATCTCATCTGCATTCGATTCAGGTGGTTTTCTCCTCATTACCAGGGTGTCAGCAGAATGAAGCACTAAGAGAAAAGCAGACCCAGGCTCCTTGATCTTATTCCTGTTGCCTATCTGGTGGAGTGAAGCGTAAGGAAGTACTCTGCTCAGCGTGCATGAGTGGTAGTTTTCCCCAAGCTCATAATTTGGCCATTTTGCACAGATTTTCACGGGGACGGTAATAGGCACATCCTTGATTTAGCAGCTTTCACCCTTCTGCATCTCAAGTTTCTTTTCTGCAGCATTTCAAAAAACAGGTCACTGCTGATTTTTTTTTTTTTAAGAAAACTTGTGATAATCAGCGATTTTTCCTTGCCTCATTCTCAGAAAGGGATAAACTGGCTTGCAGAAATTTTCCAAATAACTTGGAGGCAGACACCTGGCACATAACAAAATGATAAGTAACTCAGTGATGCTACTATGCCCCTCCTATAATGTTAAATGTTTGGGGATTGTTTTGAGGTACGTTAGGAACAAACTCTTGCTTTTGAAGTTGTTTTGCTGCTTTGAACTCTTAAAACCAAAATGATTAAATCATCTTGCTATTCCTGGCATTACAAAATGGGCCTCTACGGTCTAAAAGTGTGTTTCATATTCATTGCATTAGGAGACTTGGCCTTGATACTTCCTGTTTTTCAAGTTTTGTGGCAACCAGTTTTCATTTTCATTTCTCTGCTAAACTGAAGTATAGGGCCTCTTGTTAAAGACTCATTGCTTCACTGCAATACAAAGAAAGAGAACAACTGTTACCATGACAGAAGTTATATTGGTTCACGCTGCACTATTGCTGTATATCCTGATAGAAGGGAGAGACAGAGCACAGCAGCTTGTGCTAACTGAGAAAAGAACGGATCCACGTGTACTGTATAATCCTGAATTCTGTTCAAATCCAGCTTTCTGGGTGAAGAAACCCACATGCAAAGAGCCTGCAACAAAACTCAGTTCACTGCTTCAGTGCTACCAGCAGGGCAGGTTACAGCAAGTCTAGGCTCATCTCTTAATCCGTTCGGTTGGGGCTATACCCTGTAAAATCCAGTGGTTCTTGTGTCCTCCTCTGTATAAATTTCCCTGCAGTGCTAATGGAGAAGATTTGAACTAGTGGAAGGAGGAAGATAGAAAGTGTCTCTAAAACAGGCACGTCCCCTTTTATGGTAGAAGTTGGGGGAACTGTCCCCCATCCCTTCTGTCCGTCCCTGAGTGCAAGTTCCCCTATTGCCAGATCCAGGCTTGACTGTGGATGGTGATACCCCTCTTCTAAAGTGTGTACGGCAGGGGTGAGTTTTGGGATGCTGTCCAGGGCTGCAAGGGTAGCCCTGCCCCTTGACTGCCTTGGGACTGTGTGTCCCACCCACTGACCCCTGACCTTGGCCACCAGAAGTCCCTTCCCTAGCCCCAGAAATAGTCCTTTTCAGAGGGAGGGTACTGCCATTTTGAAGCCGGAAGAAAAATCATATTATAAAAAAAAAAATCAAACATCTGCTGTAACTTATTTTAATTTTATTAAAAAAATATTTTTGTCCTGATTTATTTATGTGTTTGCATAGTGTATCTAGAGATGATTGCATCATAGTTTAAAATACAGTCTTACTCTTGAATTTTGTGTGTGGGGGTAAGGGGGTGTATGTGGGATGGTGGGGGGGGGAGTGAGGGTGTGTGTGTGCAGTGTGGGTATGGTGTGTGGGGGAGGGTGGGTATGTGGTGGGGCAGGGGCAATGACATGCTTGTGTCCTGCCTCTGTCCCTTGCTCCTAATCCCCTGCCCCCCAGCCCTGCCACTGCCCCTCACTCCAAACCCGCATCTCTCAGCCCCCTCAACCCTGCTGGTGCCCCTCACTCTCGACCCGCAGTCCCCTGCTCCCCAGGCCTGCTGGTGACCTGCACTCCAGACTTGCAGCCCCTGCCTCCACCCCCAGCCCTGCTGCGCACACACACACACACGCATGCGCACATACACACGCACTGTGCGTCTCTTACCTGGG
The DNA here is from genome assembly GCF_000455745.1 of Alligator sinensis. Classification (NCBI taxonomy): domain Eukaryota; kingdom Metazoa; phylum Chordata; order Crocodylia; family Alligatoridae; genus Alligator; species Alligator sinensis. The sequence goes on along the minus strand of NW_005841887.1, from coordinate 3,346,082 downwards.
AGCAGCTTGCCAAAGCCTGTGCGCAGAGCATGTAACCCCCTGACAGCCAATCACCTTCCCTGCTGCTCCCAGCCCCAAGTAATCAAGCTGCTGGTGCCCAGCAAAAACCCGGATATTTCCTTGCATTTTAAAAACTCGCCTGGACACAAGGACAGGGGGCCAAAAAAGAGGACATGTCCAGGAAACCCTGGGCGTATGGTAACCCTAAGGATGTGGAAGTGTGTGGGGGGACTGTGGGAGAGTGTGGGTGTGTGGGGTTATGATGGGTGGGTGGGAGGCTGTGTGGGAGGTTGTGGGGTGTGTGTGGAGTGGGGGGGTCCTCAGAGTCACTGGAGTGTGCCAGTCCCTGGAGCTCCATGTGGTGGCAGTGAGTGGGGCCCCATAGCGTGCAGTTCCCTGTGCTCCCACCCGTCCCCAGCTGCAGATGGTGACAGCGTGTGGGGCCAGCCCCACAGCACTCCCACCCAAGTCCTTCCCCCTCTCCAACAACTCACCAAAACTCCCTATGAGGCTTTGGGTTGGTGGGGAACAGTGCTCAGGAGCAGGACAGGTGTGATTCACGCCCTGCCCTGTGGGGGGTGGCAGGGGCATGTGCATGTGTGGGAGGGGCTGCCTGGGAACCAGCAGGGTGGGGTGGTGAGGGGAGGGAGGTAGACAAGCCTACGGACTTCACTTCATAAATCTACTGGATACAAAAAAAATCACAGACTAAATACAGGGGTAGAGCACACACCAAGTGCAGAGGCTTCTTCAGCCTGATGATGGGTTTTTAAATCAGAAAGCTTGCTAAAAAATTTTCCCCCCAACTATTTAAGTTGGTCTAATAAAAGATATCAGATTCACCCAAAGAACCTTGTCTGGACTAAATATAAACATTGGATTTATGGCACATTATAACCTGCCTGACATGCGATAAACCCAGGTAACCTCTCTGCATTTTACCAGCTACATTTTATCACTAGGTCAACATTCCCCCTTCCCCCACCACCTCCTGTCTCACACCTATGGTCTCCCATTCCCTCTGATCCTTGCTGCTACATATTTGCATTTTCACAGATCTGCATTTTGCATTTTGGCTTCTATTCCACCCAGGAGAGCAGACAAAACACCACCAGACTCTCTCTATGCCTGAAGAAGCGTGTTTGTGCCTGAAAGTTTGCAAAGATCAATTTTTCCAAAGATTTAGTTGGTCTAATAAAAGATATCACAGCTACCCAGAGAACCTTGTCTGCCTGCGTCCTTAGACCAACATCTGATGCTCTATTCCAAAACCTTATTCAGTCTCTATTCATTCCTTGGTACCTGTAATCAATGTTCAACTTACTTTAGCGTAACCAGTAACAGAAACGGTCACTCTTCTCCATGAATAACACCTGAATGGTAAAGACTAGCAGATATGAATAATCTTTAACTTTGAGACCACGTATGGCTCAGCTCTTTCCAGATTTTGTGAGCTTTCGGCTGAGATAAAGCTCAGGTTGAACTGGAGGCTTACTAGTATCAAATCGCGGTGCTAATCCACAAAGGTATTAAAGTCTATTACCCATTTGCAGGATGGCTCTGTTCTCCATCTACCTTGGCATTTCATTCTCAAAGGCTCCCAAGATATGTAGGGTGAGGCATGTCTCTCCTCTTCCCAGATCCCGGTCTTCAAAAACTAGGTTGGAGGGTATTTTCAGGACATCTGCATAGCTTGCAGGGTTTTCTGGGCATGGGCATAAAATCTTATTTTGCTGCATCTCGTAACCAATCCTTCCCTCCCTTGTCTGCTGTCATTATTTACTAAATTCATTAAAAGGTGTGTTTAATCCTACTGCCGAGATCTGTGACTCAGTCCCACTGACTTCATTCAATGGATTAAAAAGTCCTTGGAGCAGAGACTCTGTCTTCCTTTAGTGCTGTACAGCAAAGAGCACACCGCTGGCACTATACAAATCTTATGAACATTTTAAATGTACATGTTAGCATCCTACACAGTAGAAGCCTACAAAATTAGATTATGTGGAACAGCAGAAAGGACACCAGACAACTAAAGATGACAATATTTTTATTTTATAACAGTACAGCTAATTAACGATTACCAACTGCTCTAAGTCAAAGCCACGTGTGTTATAATAGCAGCGAAAATTTAAGGTGCATGTGTTTCAATGTAAAACAGGGATGGGGAATCCATGGCTCACATGCCACAGACAGCTGATATGTGTGTTACAGGAGCCCCGTGTGCTCTGTAAATGGAGAGGAGGCATCAGATGTCACTTCCAAGAGTCAGGTTAGCTCTTCCCTGGCCCTGCAGCTGCCACCAAATTCAGGTCTTTGGATTCTTGCTCACCATTCAAAACTGATGGTTGTGGGCTAGGGAAGGGTTAACCTGGCTTGGGGTGGGGGCACCTCCCCAAGTTGGGGCAAGTCTGCCAAAAAGGTTGGACACCACTGGTGTAGAATATCAACAGGTACATGTCTAATAGAATCAAAGCTATGTCAGCCGAGAATCCCTTACCTACGTACTAGCAGATATGCTATAATTACCAGCAAAAGAAAATATAAATTTAAATGGCTTAAAATGCATTATCTTTAGGCTCTTAAACATAATCAAAGACTCGGAGCTGTCTAATTTGGAATGTGGTGGGCACCTGGGGTCCAATGCTTTCAGCTGGAGTTTTTGGCACTTAGCACACCTGAAAACTGTGAAACAGACTCCAAAATCATATCACACATTAGCACTTTCCATGTTCGATACACTTCATTACTGCAAAAAAGCCCCACAACACTTCCTGTTTTTATAAAACTTTCATGCAGCTTTCCTCGAGTGAGGACGCAAGGGGATGAACCGCATGTGATAGATGTTGGTTACCTCTGTTTAAAGAGTTTTTTGCCGAAGGTGTGTTGATTCCAGGGGGGTGGATGTCTTATAAGGAGCTGAAAAGAGCACGTAGCTGGGTGAATTAATGGATTTTTTTCAAAATATGGGGCCATACTGAAAGAATGGAAAAAATTCAGTGCAGGATTTTTGTCAAAGTGACAGAAACTGAGTGTGTAGGTGGGGTGGGAGGGTGTTAAATTTGAAGTGTTTCATTTGATTTAAAAGGAAACATTTTTGTTTTGGGATATTTAATAGATATTTAAAACTTTTTTTTCATTCAGGTAGTTTTTAAATGAAAAGTGCAGTTTTGGAATGAAAATTTAAATGAAATGTTTCATTTGGGTATCGAAGCAAAGAAACAAAGTGGCATTTTCAACTTCTTCCCCTCCCCCCCCATACAAAACTATTCACTGAATTCAACCCAACTTTGTAAACAATTTCAGCCCCTATAAACTAATGGTTTATAGGATAAGGCATATATAGGGGAACCAAAGCACATCAGTAGCCTTATCTGATTATGCCTATTGCAACTGTAAAACCAAATTCTGTCATGTGTAAGAATAGCAGAATGACTCTCTTAGGCAAGGGGGAGGGGAAGCATTGTAATGTTATACTTGCATTTGTAATCATCTTGCTCAACTAAATGCTATATATTTCAATGACTATAACTGAAGCATACTCAGCTGTTATGTTTCTCTATTCAATTCCTTTTGCTTTCAGTTCTTCCCGAACACGTTTCAGATAATTTGGATCAGGGTACCCAAACCTAAAGGAAAAAAGAAGAACGAGTATTTGGGCTATGTATATACTAAAACAGCAGCTGGCAACAGCCCAACATCTTCCCCACACATCTCCTAAAGCACTTACATACTTTAATCCAGGGATATCGAACTTGCACTGTCTTGTGGTCTAGATTTGGATGCAGTTGCGGTAGGGGGACAAGCGGTGATGGCAGGGCAAGCAGCAGCAGCAAGGCAAATGGTGAGGGTGGCCATACAGGAGGAGTGGGCAATTATTTAAGGCGACGGGCCACTTAAAGAGTTGTGGTGAGCTGTCCAGGTGTCTCAGAGTGGGAGTCTGAACCCACCCCCAGCTGTAGCAAGCCACCACCTACCTCTGCACCCACGGCCCTAACCTGGAAGCTTCTGGCCACATTTGGGCAGATGTGTACTCGGCTAGTAGCTGCCAGGTCTGGACTCAGAAGGTGGGGGGCGGAGTGGGGCATGCTACAGCTGCAGGTACATTCATGCTACCACTTCTGCACTGGTGGCAGCCCTCACCCGGAGACAGAGAGAGGGAGAGAAACCAAGTGCGCCCACCACGCAGGAAGCAGCTCCAGCTGCCTGGCACCAAGCAGCTGCTGGAACCGGAGCAGCTGCCCACCCACCCAATGGATGGGCCAGATCCATTTACTTGGCAGGCGTGCATCTGCATGCTGGATCCAATCAGTTGGTGAGCTGGATCTGGTCTATGGGCCATATTTTGTCCGCTTCTACCATAAGGGTTACCGTAGTTGTTGCTCACCTCCTGCCATCAATATGGGCCACAAGCTGGGCTGTGCACCTGGATTTCACTGGCAAGCATCAGCCCTGTTTGCTCCATTTCCCAGCTCCATGGGCCACGTGACACAACACCATATTAACAGAATATTATACAGTAGTTTTCACTCTGTACCCATAGCACATGCTGCACCCTGGGTCAAGATGTCAGTTCTTGGGGGGGAAAAAGAGTGATGGGATTGAGACAAGCTCTATATAATCTTGGTTACTCTCATACCTGCCTGTTCTGAATGAGGGGGAGCAATTTATGTCCAGAACAGATCATAGCTAAGTACTTGGATGCTTTTTGGCACTTGCACAGCTAATAGGCAAATGGCTTGATGCATGACAGATGGTACCATGAATGGTCCAAATATAATTGAAGGATATGACATAGTATTGCATTTGATGGACTAATTGCCTTGTTGCAGCAAGAAGGCCTATGCTCCCTGTTCAAACTAGCTCTTTGACATGAGTATGACTGAGCACACAATTCTTGGAGGATGGGAGTTTGCAGAAGTTGTATAACTGCCAATGTACTATAACAAGGTTTGTGCACAGGCACTCAGTACCAATGTAAATGGCAATGCAAGGTGCAAAGATAGGGAGAGTGAGTGTCAAGATCTGCTCAGGCATGTGACCGGTATGCACTGGGGCTAAATGTCGAAATGCTCAGGTGCATGCAAGGCTGAAAGCAGATAGTCTAGCACCCCTGTTACACAGCAAAACTGCTTAAAAATAAAATACTCACTGTTGTGGTCCCCCATCTATCCGTGTCTTGTGGTGAATGTCATTCCAGGTGACAACATCATTTGCACCAGAAGTACGTGACTGACCCACTGTGAAGATCAACTTTTGATTAAAAGCCTTCTTAAGCAGCTCCTGAATTTCTCTTCCTTCCCTGTTGTTAGGTAGGTATGCTGTTCGATGAGCCCCACTATATGGTCTCCCTGGGTTTGGATGATCCTTCTGTTTTGTAAAATATACAGTAAAAGATGAGTGTGACATGATAGAAATGTGTGACAAAAATTAATCTTACATCTCAGCTCCTCCAACTGTCCTTCAGCTCCTTCATTCTCTTCAAAATCTCAGCGTACCTAATTTTTTATTTTGTTCCTCAGCTATCATGGTTTCTCTCTCCTCTCCTCTAGTTTCCCATTCATTGCCGTTTCTATATATCGTGTTCCTGCTATCCTGATCTCTCTTCCTTTCATCCTTTGTTTTTCCCATTCACACCATCTTTTTGTATGGTAGTGACACTACTATTTTTATTGCAGCAGTAAGTAAGGATCCTAGTCAGGACTCTTTGTGTCAAGCACTTATCAATGCACTGATGGGATGACATGAAGGTGAGGGCTTCAAGTAAGGGGCCATCTCCTTGGATGGCTTCTTCTTGAAGCCTCTCATCCCTCCAGTGCACTGATATTCCTACCCTTCATCTTCCTGTAATCCAATACAAGGCCCAAGAATCTCCTCTCACAGCATCTTTACACCTTACTTTTCTATTGATTTTGACTGAGTTAGTTTGGATTCTTTCACACACGTGAAAGGGAAGCTCAGGCCCATTGTGCATATAAGTGAGGCCTACCACTTGGCTGTATCTTTTACTCCTGATTGGTTAATATTGGATTTTTGTAGGGTTTTCATTGTAGCCCCGATCAAACATTTTATTGCATATTCATAGTACTGTCTAAAGAAATATAATATAGTGTGACTTGATTTGATAACTCTTTAAAAACCTAAGCTTTGTATTACTTGAATTTAACAGAGTACCTGAGCCTAACAAAAATTACTGGATTAAATACCTACTAGGTTAAACCCCCCAGTCTTTCTAGGATATAAAAATAAATGGATGAACAATATTGAATTCACATTAGAGTTCTATTTTTTAAAATTGAGAAACATCATATATCACCTTCAAATATACTTACAGATTGAATTCCATTTGGTATATGATAGCTGATCACAAGGGTATTACATTTAGGATAACCAGCAAGTGAATAAGATGCAGTGGAGATAGACATTGATCCTTCTGGTTGATTGCCTTTTGCACATCCATAGAAAGTATTACAGATAGGACAGGCTGGCTTATACTGCATTGACTTATCAATGCATACTTTGCAAAACTCATGCTTGCACTTTGACAGTGTTACTTTTTCACTGATTTTATCCATGCAAATAGCACAGCTCTCTTGGGCTTGCTCTTCTCCTTCTGCCTTTGGTCTAGATTGCTCTTCGGAAGATAATCTATCCGTTTTTCCTCTATAAGTTTCCTGCGATACTCCTGCTGTCACTGTAAAGTTGGCCCCATGAGACTGTTGGGTGCCATAGGCTGTTCCAGTTTTAATTGGAGCTGTTTCAGTTTTCATTTGGGTCGAGTTCTCCAGCCAGCTGAATATGCACTTTTCAGCAGCAAGCACGGAATCCAATAAACCAGTTAAAAGGAGTTTGTCTTCCTTTCTCCTGATTATTACATGCAAGTTTTCTGATTGCAGGTGATCAAGGTATTTATTCAGTTCTTTTTCCTGAACAGCTGGAAGTTTCAATAGAAAGGCTTTTTGAACGATCATTGATGAAATAACCTGAAATGCAGTGATGAAGCTTTCATATGCATGTGAAGACATATCGGAATCCTTGTTCTTAGGCTTAAATATAATGCGCAATTTCTGGCTATGTAGACAGGGCTTTTTTTCCATGGTAGTATCAAAATTTACTGTTATCTCTTCAATTTCTTTATTTAACATAGTTTCTGCCAATTCAAATTCAGTAGCATCAACTTCAATTCCATTTTTATGGGTGTAATATCCAGCTCCTATTCTCATATTTCTTTCAACTGGGCTGTTCATGTTTTTCTCTTCTAGAAATGTTTTTGCCACTTTGATCTCATTTGCTGGACCCCGGAGTATTACTGTATTCCCATGCTTTTTGGCAAGAATACCCCTGAACTTGGTGTGTACTTTCTGTACTGCTTCATCCAACTCAGAACTATTTGCAAACTCCACTTTCTCTTGTTTCAAATCTACTGCTACTTTCTGAAAAGCGGTGATAAAAGACTGTTTAGCATTTTCTGCCAACCCACGACTCCCAGCAGATAGGATGTACACTGAAACGAGCCCGTTGTCTTGTTCCTGGCTTTTTATCTCTACACTGAAACGTTGCTGTAATTCTTCAATTTGTTCCTGGCAGACATGGTTAAAGTATTCATAGAGAGCTGACTGCACTTCAAAACTGCTCGCTCCATCCACACCATTCTTATCTTCCAACTCCTTCATTCCTTCAGCATGTAAAAAATCAGCACGTTGGTCATTCTTTACGAGGAGCTGATTAAAGCGGTGATACACTTTTTCAATATCTGCATAGGTTCCTGTCACTTTCTCAATCCCATGGTCACTAGGATTTTTTTCTGGTTTTAAGCCTGGGTACATACTGATCACTTCCTCCCTTTGCTGCTTAGTGAACAGGTGGGTATTCAAGGTGGCAGACACATGGAGAAAAATCTGAAAGCGAAAGAAAATAAAGAGACATCAGCAGCAGAGTTTTTAAAACTCTCAGCTTGCTTCACAAATATTTTATAAATATATAAAATATATACTTTTTAAAAAAGCTTTCTATTCCAGTGGTCAGTGATTTTATTTGGTAGTAGGCCAGAATGACCCAGCCTAGGCACCAGGCACTACGACCTGGCTGGCGCTGTCACTGCCATTTCTCCCTGCTGTGCATCTATGGCGTGACATGGAGAGTACCTGGCCGTGCAGCTCGGGCAAAGCCTCCCGGCTCCAGACCAAATCCAATGGCTCTGTGGGCCATAACTTGCCAGCCCCTGTTCAATACTGTTTCTAAGCAGTCAGAATGACTCTGTTCTTTCTACAAGTAAATATTCCTGCGTATAATCGTCTATTAATACATGTATACTGCTATTGAAACGTGCATGCAGGTAGTGGCAAATCTTCTATGCGCTCACGTGAGATGGACAGTGGCAATATAAAGAAAACCCATGCTTTTTTCTTAAATTGAAATCAAGCAGATGTTAACACGACATACAAAATATCTTACGATACACTTTGGAGTCTCTGTCTGATGGCATTCCTTAGAAAACCTCTAATAAACGAACCTTAGGACCAAGACATATGACCTGCTAACAGTGGCTTAATTTAAATCAGTTTTTCTACCAGTGTCAGTTAAACCAGGATCTAGAGTGGACAGGCAACCAGTCATCCCAAGGTTTGCTCACTGCCTATGTGCTATTATACCACTGCCTAACTAGGTGGCAGGGGAGCAGGTAATAGTTTAGTTACATTGAATAAATATCTACCCCAGGTTAAGTGCAGACCCACAACACCTCAGTGGTGCAACTTGCACTGGTGTATTTCTGCTGTAGTTTTTTTTCCTTTCTGGGGTAAATCTTAATTTTCCTAAACTACACTTGTGTAGGACTAAGCCACATCCTTCCCCCCCACTCTTTCATTACACAAATATAAAGGTAGGTTAGACTGCTGTGTAAATGTGTCGCATACCCAGGCCTTCAGTCACTCAATAGCAAGCCAGACCCAGGATCAGAGTGCGCAAACTAGGTCTGAAAAACAGAATGAGTTTCTAGATTTCAGGCGACCTGGGCATGCCACAAACACAAAAGAGATGGAAATCTTTACCTCTCAGTCATCCCCTCCCCACCCAAATCACCCCACTAATCTCTGTTTCTATGCTAAGTGGAAAAATCATAGAATCATAGAAGTAGGGTCAGAAGGGACCTTGTAGATCTTCAGGTCCGACCCCCTGCCTGGGCAGGAGGAAAACTGGGCTCAAATGCCCCCAGCCAGGTAGGCATCGAGCCGCTTCTTAAAGACCCCCAGGGTAGGAGCCAGCACCACTTCCCTTGGAAGTTGGTTCCAGATCCTAGCCACCCTGACTGTGAAGTAGTGCCTTTGGATGTCTAATCTAAACTCCAACAACTTGTGGCCATTATTCCTTGTTATCCTGGGGGGCGCTAGGGGAAAGAAGGTCTCCCTCAAACCCTTCTGGTCCCCACTAGTGAGTTTATAGATGGTCACAAGGTCCCCCCTCAGCCTTCTCTTTTGAAGGCTGAACAGGTTCAGGTCCCGTAGCCTCTCATTGTAGGGTCCCTCCTGAAGTGGGGCACCCAGAACTGGACACAGTACTCCAGCTGCGGCCTGACCAGTGTCGCGTAGAGAAGGAGGATCACCTCCCTGGCTCTACTCGAGATGCACCTGTGGATGCACGATAAGGTCCGGTTAGCCCTGCCGACCGTGACCTCGCATTGTCGGCCCACGTTCATCTTGGAGTCAATGATGACTCCAAGATCCCTTTCTGCCTCTGTGCTCTCAAGAAGGGAGTTTCCCATCTTATAAGTGTGCTGCCGGTTACTACCGCCCAAGTGCAGCACCCTGCACTTGTCAGTATTGAAACGCATCCTGTTTTTGTTAGCCCACCCCTGCAACCTATCCAGGTCTTTCTGCAGTCTTTCCCTCCCTGCTAACGTGCCCACCTCACGTGGATGACTGCCCATATTCGTTGAGTATGAAGTTTACAAATTCAACATACAATAACCATTTCCAGCTTTTCAATTTTTGCTAGAAAGTGAAACAAGCTCTTTTCCCCTAACTGCTTTATGGAAGCTTAGCCACAGCTGTGTTACGTTACCAGACTTCAGAGAACCAGTGTTTCATACATCTTTGGACGTACCTTATCAGTAAAAGCGCTAGATGAACTGTTGTCACGTTCCTTACCCAGGTGTTGGCTAGCAGTACTCTTCTGAGGCTGCAAGAAGCCTGAAGAAGCAGATAACCCTGAGGACAGCGGTGCCGACTGGCTTTCCCCAGGATCTGCTGCATCCAACTCTGGCTCAATTGAGATCTCCACATTTCTGTCGCCCACCTGTATCTCATGACGTCCACGTGATTTTACCCGTTCCTTTGCTAGAGCCATTTGGGAACAAATTGGGGGAAAACATCAGGAACGGCTTAGCAGATTGATGAACCCCAACTAGCCAGCAAGGCTGTAGTGCCTGGGGCACATCCTCCCCCAAAATGCAACACGTACCAAACCCCAAAGAGTTTTCCAGCCTGTCATAAGAGGTGCCGGAGAGTCTACCAGGGTGAAGGAGGCCAGAAACCAGCCCCTGTAACTGCAAGGGGGTGGCGTCCGGACAAGGCAGGCTTGAGGGCCCTGTCCTCCCTCTGAGATTTAGAGGCACAAAATCATAGAAAGCGAGGGGTGGGAGGCACCTCACGAGGTCAGCTAGTCCAAGCATCCCAGCCAAGACACGGTCCACCCGGGTCTTAGAAACCTCGAAGGATGGAGAGTCCGCCGCCTCTCTGGGCAGCTCCGCCACCCTCCTATAAGGAAGTTTTTCCTAATATCGAACCTAAACCTCCCTTCCACAAACACCGCCTCAAGCGCTACATGCAGAGTTGTAAGAGGCTGCTCTAAAACTCCTCCCGTCCCCTGCCTATGCCCCCTTACATCAGGGGAAAGGAGCAGGCAACACGTACAAGACTCAGACGGCTGCCACCCGCTACATCAAGGGCGGGCAATTATTTTGGGCGGCGGGCCATTTACTGAGTTTCGGCCAGCCATCGAGGGCCACACGACAGGCAGCCAGGGCAGATAAATATCAATTGTCTAAATGTTTTAGGGGGCGAGGGGGGCTGGCGGGGGCTCACCCTTTGGGCAGTCGAAGCACACGAGGTAGGTGCCGGGCGCGGGGCCGGGGCGCAGGCTGCACTCGCCGCCGCCCGAGCGCTGCGGGGACTGGAAGTGCAGCTGCAGTTTGCGCTCCAGGCGCTCGTCCGCCGGCGCGGACACTCGCACGCAGA
>NW_005841887.1:3320208-3334657 GCF_000455745.1 Alligator sinensis | reverse complement strand
GGGTGAGGGGGGGGGTGTTGCCTCCCTCCCAGCTGTTCAACTGGAGGTGAAGTCCGGCAAAATGGGCAGGGGGGACGCGTGGCCCTCCAGGAATGGGGTGTGCAGGCCCCCCTCGCCCGTGGGTAGCCACGCGTCCCGTTTTGGCTCGAGTAAGCGCGGCTTTCCGTGGCCCCCGGCCCTGCCGGAGGTGCGCGCGGCGGCGGCGGGGAGCTGTCCTGTCCGTGGGGTGGCCATCGGAGAGGACAGGCCGGTTGCCCTCTGTCGATACGACACCCTTTATGTCGCCTTGATGGCCTCAGTTTTTCAAGTGGAAAGCATTTTTTCCAAGAGGAAAATACAGGGCGTGAAGGCGGCCGGGTTTTGTATCAATAGAGGACGGGGTGGCAGAAAACCGGGGTGTCCTCCTAGCGTACCCCCTGTAACCTAAGTACCCCTAGAAGTATGTCCCGTTGACCACCCCGTGTAGTAAAGGTGAGTAAAACTGATTTGTATACGCTATACTGTACAGTATTCAAGTCCCTAACCCCATTTCCCCCATAAGCCTTTAGTTTTACCATCCACGGTTTTGCCGACCGTGGGAACTTGTTGGAGCCTAACTCCTGGGGTTGGCGAGGGAAGCCTGTAAATCCCCAGGAGGCTGCTGAGAGTCACCCGGGAGATAAATGATGGGGCGCTCATTAAGATAAATGTTAAATCTCATTGATTCGGTAGTCCAGTGGGTTTTTGAAATGTAATAGCAATGTGCTTTTGCCTTCTTGACGTAAAGTCTACGCAGTATATCTGTAACTATCTATGCCAGCACGTGGGCACGCTCGCGGTGTGCGTCGCGGGCATGTTGGTGTTTTGGAAACCTGGACTAGATTCAGTGTTGGCAACCTGAGGCTCATGGGAGGAGGTTGGACAGCGCAGGGCAGGGGTGATCTGGGTCCAGCCATGCCCTGCTCTGCTGTGGGGGTCTCGCGTTTCCCCTTCCCACTTCTGCCACATAGGTCAGGGTGTTTTTCAGCCAATGATTTGAGTGACAATTGGTTGAGAGAGGTGATTGACTGGTAGCCTGATATGATCAGCATAAAACCTGTGCGAGTCATGACCTGGGTGTGAGATTGGACTTTGTGCATGACTGAGATTATATGAGATGGGGGCACGGGAGAGAGAGAGTGTGTGTGCAAGGGTGCGCACGATTGGGATCTTGGGTGTTGCTGATGGTGTTAGAACACACCTGCGTGGTCCACCTGTTCTGCTGCATAGGAGGAAGGGTAAAGTATCACCCATCTCTTGTGATTGAGGTGCTTAGTACCCAGCGTGGTGGGGTAAGGCATAAAATCCTCCAAGAGTGTGGTGTTGTTGCCGTCTGCTCTGTAAATACTGTATATACTAGCTGGCTTTGTGATTCTGCTTGCTGTTATTATTGTTGATGTTGTGGAACTTATTTCATACACTTCGATTAACTTTACTTTACACTTCCATTAACTTCTCCAATACCTGGAGAAGAATCCCTTTTTGGTCTGCCAAAAGCAGGCTGGCAGGGTAAAAGAGGCCTAACAACCCTCTGTGTTTGTTAATCTAAAGACCCTGTGAGTCCGCTCCCTTCAGGAGAATCTGTTCCAGTGCTTTACCACCCTCCCTGTGAAAAAGTTTTTCCTGATATCTAACCTAAACTGCCCTTGCTGCAACTTGAGCCCATTGCTCCTTCTCCTGTCATCTGCCACCGCTGAGAACAGTCCAGCTCCATCCTCTTTGCACCCCCCCGGCAGGGAGTTGAAGGCTGCTATTAAAGCCCCTCTTAGTCTTATGTTCTCCAGGCTAAATAAACCCAGTTCCCTCAGCCTCTCTTCATAAGTCACATACCCCAGAGCCCCAACTATTTATTGCCTTCCTTGGGACTCTCTCCAAGTTGTCCACATCCTTTCTGTAGTGAGGGCCCCAAAACTGAACACAGTACTCCAGATGTGGCCTCACCAGTGCTGACTCGAGGGGCATAATCACTTCCCTTGATCTATCGGCAACACTCCTACTACCAATGCAGCCCAGGATGCTGTTAGCCTTCTTGGCAACAAGGGCACACTGCTGGCTCATATTCAACTTATTGTCCACTGTACCCTCCAGGTCCTTTTCTGCAGAGCTGCTGCCCAGCCAGTCACCCCCGGCCTGTCCTGGTGCATGGGATTGTACCGTCCTAAGTGCAGGACTTTGCACTTGTCCTTGTTGAACTTCATGAAATTCCTCTTGGTCCAATCCTCCAATTCGTCTAGGTCACTCTGAATCCTAGCCCTACCCTCGAGCGTATCTACTACACCCCCCAGCTTGGTGTCGCCTGTGAATTTGCTGAGGGTGCCTCTATGCCATCTTCCAGGTTGTTGATGAAGACGTTGAACAAAACTGGCCTCAGGACCAACCCCTGGGGCACTCCACTTGATACCACCTGCCAGCCATTGATTACTACCTTCTGAAATTAATGATTCAGCTGGTTTTCTATCCACCTTAGACCCATTCATCCAACCTGTACTTTTTTAGCTTGCTTGCAAGAATGTTGTGGGAGATGGTATTAAAAGCTAAAGTCAAGGTATATCACATCTACTGCTCTCCCTGCATCCACAGAGACAGTCATCATAGAAGGCAGTGGTGTTGGTCAGGCATGACTTGCCCCTGGTGAATCCATGCTGACTTTTCCTAATCACCTCCTTCTTCCCCAAGCGCTTAGAAATGGATTCCTTGAGGATCTGCTCCATGATTTTTCCAGGGACTGAGGTGAGGCTGACTGGTCCATAGTTCCCTGGATCCTCCTTCTTCCTCTCTTAAAGATGGGCACTAAATTTGCCCTTTTCCAATCCAGAACCTCCCCTAATTGCCATGAGTTTTCAAAGATAATGGCCAATAGCTCTGCAGTCATATCAGCCAACTTGCTCAGCACCCTCAGGTGCATTGCATCTGGCCCCATGGATGGGTCCAGCTTTTCTAAACAGTCCCTAACTTGTTCTTTCATCACTGTTGGCTATTCACCTTCTCCCCAAACTGTGCTACCAGATGTAATAGTCTGGGAGCTGCCCTTGCCTGTGAAGACTAAGGGAAGAAAGGCATTGTGTACTTCAGCCTTTTCCTTATCATCTGTCACTAGGTTGCCTCCCCCCATTCAGTAAGGGACCTGCGTTTTCCCTGATCCTCCTCTTGTTGCTGATTTACTGGTAGAAACCCTTCTTGTTACCTTTCATGTCCCTTGCTAGCTGCATTTTGGCCTTTCTGATTTCATCCCTGCATGCCTGAGCAATACTTTTCTCCTCCTCCCTAGTCATATAGCTAAAGTTTCCACTTGTTGTAAACTTCCTTTTTGTGTTTTAGCTCACTGAAGAGCTCCCTGCCAAGCTGGACTTCTGCCATAATTGCTAATCGTCCTGCACATCAGGATGGTTTGTTCCTGTGCCCTCAGTGAGGTTTCTCTAAAATAGGTTTCTCCAGCTCTCCTGGACTCCTCTCTTCTCCTCAGACTGGTCTCCCAGGGGATCCTGCCCATCTGTTCCCTGGGCGAGTTGAAATCTGCTTTCTGAAGTCCAGTTGTGGACGTTGGACCACTTACTGATTTGGTCTGAAAGAAACCAGCAGCTTCATAGCTAATAGGTGGCAACATATAACTTGGTTAGATAATAAGGAAAATAAACCAGATAGTCCCATAGACATGTGCCTCCAGAAGGGAGGAGGGCAATTTAATGGCCAAATGTGGCTTAGACATATATTGGGAGTAAGGAGGGACAGATGGAGTATGTATGAATCATGCATCAAAAAGAAATGCATCAAAAAGATTTATAACTTGCCCATAACCTTTCTGGATAGGTCAGGATATAAATATTATTCCTGTTACTATTATGTGAACAGATTTTCATGAGGAAGGGAAAAATATCCAGTGCCAAATATCAAATCTTTGCTTTATAGCATGGCAGCCCAAGGGCACTCTACTGAACAGGCTGCCAGAACTTGTTAAACTTCAACATTTTTTTCCTAGCTTATTCTGGGAAATGGCAGAGGGTCGAGGTTTAGCCCCCAGAGCCCGATCCCAGTGTGCAGGGCATGATCTGGCCCATGAACCTGCCCTGCGCCATTCACAACAGCGAGCATCACTACTAGAAGCAACTCAAAGTAGAGTCTTGTAATACAAGGTGCTGCCAGTCACGCTTACAATACATCTGTATTTATATAAGAGAAGAGGCAGTTATGTGCATTAGTTTGAAGTCTGACAGAAGGCAGGGTAGACGCCGCACCTTATAGACTGACTGAATCGGATATGTGTAAGCTGTCTCTTTGTATAAGTAATGTGTTACATAATCACATTGCCCTTTTGTTTCTTCCCTTTTATATTGTTGTACAGTCTTATAACTCTAGAAGACAACTCAGGTAAGTTGTTTTTCCACTTTATAACAAACTAGAAATTACCATATTTACTCAGTTAGAAAATGAGGCTTCTCCCCTTTTAACATGGGGGAACAAGCGCCTTGCCTTACAATAAAGTATGAAGTGGGAGGTGTGGGGGGCAGGCAACTGTTTCGGCTCTGGCTCCAACCCAAAGCTGGATCACGGTGCATGTGCTCCAGCCCAGCCCTGTAGCAGCCGTGCCAGCTTTGCGCTGCTGCTATGGGGCTGGTCTGGAGCCATGCGCAGTGCCCCAGTCTGCAGCAGAGATGGAGCCCACTGACAAGGAGCAAAGGTGAAAGTGGGGAGGGGCAGGTAGAGACTTGCCGGGGGTGGGGACCCAAGGCTGGGCAGGGGGCAGAAGTGGCATGGAGGGGGCAGGGGAAGGGGGTCAGGGACCTGAGGCTGCAGGGGTAGGCATAATGAGGGCAGAGGGACATGTGCCAGGGAGCACACTGCTTGCCCCACCACTTCCCACACTGCCTGTCCCCACTGCCCCCTCCATGTGCTGCCCCTTTACTGTCTGTCTACCACGTGACCTACCACCTGCCCTTCCGCACTGTCTGTTCCCCACCATCTGCCCCATCGCTGCCCCCATCACCTGCAGTAGTGTGGGTGGGTGGAATTTAAGATGATCCTCCAATAATTAGATTCCATACATGGAAAGTTATAATACATTTATAAATTTTCCTTTAATAGAATCTACTTACTGGGGGGTCATGTTACATTCAGGGTTGTCTTGTATTCAGGTAAATACAGTATTAACTTGTTCCATTGGAACTGAAAATTCACTTAAAATAAAACAAGTACATCTGAAGGCATACATGTAACTGAAAGCAAACCAGCATTTGTGAGCTAGATAAAGATATCAGTTTTATGTAGCTTCCACTTATAGCTAGCCACTTTAAAAGTACAGTATAGTTGTGCTTAGCAAAGGTGCTTTGATTTAAAAACAAAACAAAACAACACTCCTCCAAATTCAGGGCACCTTCTGAATATTGAAGTGCTGAACAGCCTGTTTTAAGTTCCATGTTAAGGCAAATACCTCAGTGGAAAATGTGATCAGCTGGAAGGATTTGCACAATCAAGTTAAAGGATATCTAGGGTATGTAGTTCTATGGAAACCTACCGTCACAGTAGTACTGGGCAGTGGTAATGACATGGGAACAGGATAATAAACTTCCCAGATCAATGCTGGTTATTCAAATATACACCATGCAAAGTAGGATAAAATGTTGTTGAAGCAGCAACTGTTATGGGATGGTTGCCCATCTGTTTCTCCTCCAGTGCTGCTTTCATCACAGAGCCTGCAGTATCTTTGCTGCTGCGTGCTGCACTGTGTTTCTTAGAGCACCTTCGAGAAAGTTGTTTTTGGGGAGAGGCAGTAGCAGCTCGGGGTAATGCCAGGCAGCTGTTTTTTGCACAAAAGGCTTGAGAGCTTGAGGGTCTGATAACAGAATCCAGGGGACCTGACAAGTGGTGCAGTGGCGACCTCCCCACTGAAAGGGCATGCATTACAGTGCCTGGCAAATCCCAATAAGTATTTGGAAATCAAGCTGCATTACCCAGGGACTAACTGCTGCCAGTGTCTGAGGGACTCTTTCAAGGAAGATACCCTGCTACCAGGGAGAGAAGATAAAATTGCTCAGTTCTCTCTCAAAGAACATTGGCTAAAAGGAACTTAAGCTGGATACCCCATGCCTGTTCCTATACAGCTGCAGGACTGCAGTTGTCTTTTGGGTGAAAACGTGAGAACAGAAAACCAAGCGTTCACCAGCTTTCTGGTCCAGAATGCTGCTGGTTCCTTAAAATGCACCAAGTTGAGTTTCCGGTGTCCTAAAACTCACATCAATGGTGAAGCATAAAGAGATGAAAAGGAAAAGGAAGGGAAGGCCCTAAAGAAGGCTGGGATGGTGGGACCTGCTCGGCAGGGAAGTTGATGTGGGCAGAGGAAGGGGGCACGAGTTCCCTCTGAAGTCAGGGAGTGGCAGCTACTTGGATCAAACACAACAGCATCAGCATAATCATAAGACAGGGTGGGAGGAGAGTTACAGTGAAAGTAGATGAGAAAAAGTTTTCAAGAATGGCCAGGCTAGGGCTCATAAGGAAGTTCTCATTTGGAAGTCCTTTGCTTCCTTGCTTTACTGATGAGAAGAGCCCATAACTGGCCCGTCTTATAGTGGCTTTGAGGTAGGAAGGGAGCAGAGAAAACTTTGCCAGTCGGAATGACTGGTAACGAGTTTGCGCTTAACCTCCCAAACCAATTTAAAAAAAAAAAATCAAAAGTTTGAACTTGGTCTTCATTGAAAATGATGTTTTTGACATGAAATTGCTGCATTTATCCCAGGTTATTTTATTCCATATAGTCCAACATGGCCATGGAGGAGGAAAACGTAACCATCGTCATCAATAGAGATGTTTATGAAATCCTTAAGAAGAGAGAGGGCTGTCTACGTGACCTGCTTTGGAAGAAGTTTGGCTGCACGCCAGTCTTTAAGGGTAGACCATGCCCCGTTGAAGTGTACAGGAAAAGCCCCAAAAGAGGAATTGAGCTTTCTGTTTGGATGGATGATATTACAACACACAATGCTGATGCATTGGTCAATGCAGCTAATGAATTTCTGAATCATGGTGCAGGACTTGCTTTGGCTCTTGCAGAAGCTGGGGGGCCAGCTATTAAAGAACAGAGCAGACTTCATATTGAACGCTATGGGACACTCAAGGCTGGGGACATAGCAGTAACAGGTGGAGGCAAGCTTCCTTGTAAGGCAGTTATCCATGCTGTAGGCCCCAGGTGGCTGGCATGTTACAAGGATGAATGCTGTCACAAGCTTGAGGTAGCTATTACAAACATCCTGACCTATGTTAATAAACCAGAGAGTTATATCGGGTCAGTGGCTATCCCTGCAGTGAGCTCAGGAATTTTTGGCTTCCCACTAGATATGTGTGCTTCTGTGATCGTACACACAATAAAAACATTTGTGGATCTGGCTCCAGTATTTCCCCATTTGAAAGAAATCCGCTTGGTGAACATTGATGAGCCCACAGTTGCAGCAATAAAACAGGCCTGTGAAGCATGCCTGGGCAGTAGCGACACCAGTGCACTTCAAGGCACTGCGCCAGCTTCATCCAGCTCGTCTCCAGATTCCATCACCATCAATGGCCTTTCCCTCAGGAATTTTTGGCTTCCCACTAGATATGTGTGCTTCTGTGATCGTACACACAATAAAAACATTTGTGGATCTGGCTCCAGTATTTCCCCATTTGAAAGAAATCCGCTTGGTGAACATTGATGAGCCCACAGTTGCAGCAATAAAACAGGCCTGTGAAGCATGCCTGGGCAGTAGCGACACCAGTGCACTTCAAGGCACTGCGCCAGCTTCATCCAGCTCGTCTCCAGATTCCATCACCATCAATGGCCTTCCCCTACACATCAAACGAGGGCTCATCGAAAATCAGCGTGTAAGTCTTCGCCCTGTATCCTGTGAAGTGCTGAGCACAGATCTGCATCTCAGCAGGGTGCAGGATGCTAGAAGATCAGGGACCATCTCGTAGTGGCCTCTTGGTCTCTTAAATGTGCCTCTTGACCTCCTGCCTTTAATCACCCAGGCTTTGCATTGGTTAACCTAGAAAAAGTCTTAATCTCTTAATATGACTTTGAGTTTTTAAAAAATTTAAATTTCCTTTCTGGCTACACGCTGTCTTGAGAATACAGAGAGATAACAGCAGACGGAAGCAGGAAAGTTCATAATATTACTCTCTTATTTTAACATTGATTCTGGTATAATATTTTGATAATTAACAGGGTTTCGTATGTTCTCTACAAGGTGGCTTTTCTAGCTTTTATGGCATTCCACTTTTCTTTGGGACTGGGATGAATTCTTCTTGCTGCTGGGGCATTCAGCATAGGCTGGTACAGCTGACAATATTTTATTTAAAAACAAAGCAACTGTACCCAACATCCTTAAAACACCCTGTGACTTAAAATGGAATTCATCAAATTGTAAGAGTTGGAAGGGACCTCAGGGATCATCTGGTCCCTTGCTCAAATTCAGGAATGCTAATCCTAAATCATCCCTAGCCCATGCTCGTCAACCTCTTTTTTTGAAAAGCTCTAGTGATGGAGATTCTTCAGCTTCCTGGGCAGTCAATTCCCCTGCCGTACTGTATGGTAAGGAAGCTTTTTCCTGAGATTGAATCTTAACTCTGCTTTGCTGCAATATGAAGCCATTGCTTTATGTCCTGTCCTATGCAGCAAGGCGTAAAACTATTTAATATTCTATATACCTATTTTAAATTATTTAATTATATATATATATATATATATAGATATAGATATATAGATAGATAGATATATAGATAGATAGATATTTTTTGTTAAGCCTTGTTAGGAATAAACCAGAAGGGAGGATTAGGCTGGAAGCTACATGGCAGCTGTAACAATAGTGCCTGCTACTGATGACTAATGCATCTCACAGAATTTTTCCACAATTTGTGTGTTAAAGAAATGCCTCAATTCCCCCTGATGCACATAATTTTAAGGTGTGGAGATAAGAGGCAGCAAAATGCCTGGCAGGGGGACCTGCATGAGTGAATTAGATAAGGCAGTAGAGTATTTCATTCCTTTCAAGAAGTTGAACATGGGTGTGCCTGAAAGCCACGCATCTTTAGTTACCCTGGAACAGCCAAGTTAAGGTCTGAGTCTCTATCTTTGTGATCAAACCATGGTAATGAAAAGGTTTTTTCTTTCATTGTGCATATTTAGTTCCAATTTATATTTGCCCTCATGAGCGCACTGAGGGAAGAAGGAGAGCGCTCGGGAATTATCTTCTCCATATCGTTTTCCTGCAGGAGAGGCAGCCACAATTTTGTTATTCCCCTCCCCCAGGTCCGAGTACCCCAGAGGCCATTGAAAGATATTCAGTTAAAGGCGCAATGGGATCTGATCCCCAAGTCCAACCATCGAGCTTCCTGTCATGCCACGCATGGGAATGTGGGATTGGGGATCAGATCCCAATCATGCCTATTGCTGGTACAGGGGTAGCCCAGGATCATGGTCCTGGGATCTCCCTGTACCAGTAGGTAGCAAACTGGGTTTGTGGCATGCCCATGGCTGGGAGCGCCAGTCAGTTGGTCAGCACTCCAACCTTGGGAGCGGACCAGAGCCTTGAAGGGCTCTAGTAGGCTCCAGAGACTGGGAGTGCCAGTCTTGCATGTCTTGAAGGTCTTGCATTCGAAATCTTGTCTAATTCTATCTCAGCTATATAGTTGGTCCAATAAAAGATATCACGCTAAGAAATCCTTGCCTCTCACATAATTTCTAGACCACCACAACTACAACACCTATATTAAGCAGGATTTTTTTTACACTGAGATGCAGGAACATTTAGAGGGGAGTTTTGATTGCAGTGGACTTAGCATACATGCATACTCAAACTGAAACGTGCTAAAAGATTGTCTTCTTCTCTTTCAGACCGACATTATTGTGAATTCTGTTGGCATGCATAGTGATCTAAAGGTCGGAGAGGTATCAAAAGCCATTCTGGGAAAAGGAGGACCATCTCTTGAGAAGGAATTTCAGAACAACTTGAAAAAACATCTACCATTTTCTGAAGAACAACTTGTATGGACAAAAGGACACAATTTGGCAAGCAAAACTGTGCTCCACGTAGTATGGCCATATTCTATTGGTGATAAATACAAGGTGATGTTCAATTCAATTGGATTTTCACTTCTGTATGGTAAACAAGTAAAGTTAGTTTTAAAATCCTTTTATTTTTTTGGCAGGTACTCAAAACTGCAATGGCGAAGTGTCTGCTTGAGTTTCCGTCTGCTTCAGTTTCTTTCCCTGCATTAGGGATTGAGAAGTTACATCTCGCAAAGGATGAAGTGGCAGGTATTATGATCGATGAAGTTCTCAAGTTTGCAAAGGAACAGCCCTCAAAAAAAATAGAAGTATTTTTTGTGCTTCATCCAAATGACAATGACGTGTATAAGGTAAGATGTTTCATATTAACAACAAGCTGAGAGCACCCACACCAGCAATAAAAAGTTTCAGTGTATTGTTAACAAACCAACTTCACTATACAGAGCATTTGTAGCTAGGAAGCCTGTAGAGTATGCATTTTCATTCACTGTTGCTGACATGAGCAATCAAAGATCAAAGCCAGCAGGTTTGGCTGAATGGGACACGCAGACAAGATCCTGGAAGGGGACAGGAATCGGTCTCTTGATAGAAGCAAATCCTGGGAGAACATGGCTGTGCAGATCACTTGGCAGAGAACACAGTGCTCAGCTTTCCTTCTCAGCCAGCAGCATGGCTCTGAGGGAGAGAAACTGGGTCTAACAGTGGTGCTCAACCTATGGCCTGTGGGCCAGATCCAGCCTGCCATGTCATTCAGCTCTTGAGGTCTCTGCGAGTCCTGAACTTTGGCTGGCATCATTAACTGCAACAGCTCTGGGAGTCCTGTGGGCCGGTTGACATAGCCCTGCGCTGGATTGCGCCAGCACATGGGGTCATGCAGCAGGCGGATCTTGTGCACAGAATGAGGGCGGTGTGCCAGATTGCACCTGTGGGTTGGATCCTGTGCTGGATCATGCCCATGAACCAGCCCCATGCTACTCATTTGGCCAACGGCCAGATAGATTGAGCACCAACCTATTAAGAAGGTTATGAGTGGTGGTTCTGCCTGCAGTAACCTAAAACAGTCTTGGGGAAGTTCAATACATGACTCCCTAGGAGAGCACTTGCAGTTCTGCCATTCTACCCTTTGCCCTTACAGCAGGCCTGCATTTCTGGGGACTGGCAGGAAGGATGCAGTGAAGATGCTGCTTCCCGACCACTGGGAACATTTTAACATGCTTTTCCTGTACACAATAAAAAGGCTGCAAAGACAAGGCCCTATTCATTGTTTGTAACTTCAACTGAGTTGTGCCACTTTATACCAGCTGAAAGTTACATGCAGCTGTTTTAGGTCTGTATACATCACAAGATGTTTCCATGTTTAGGTACGTAAAAATAGCAATCAAGTGCCCTCTCCACCTTCCTTCTCTTTGTGCTGAAAAGATCGAATACCTTAAGTCTTACCTCATAAGGTCTGCTTTGCAGCCTCATTTTTGTTTTTCTTCTTTGAACGTTCTTCATTATTTCCAAATCTGCCTCAAAATGTAGACACCGGTGTTCTAGTAACGATCTTACAAATGCAGTGCAGAGAGGCAGGGTCCCTTCTCTACTTCTGTTCATTATTCCTTCTTACACACCCACAGACCACCTGTTTGCATACTGTATATAGGGGTGGTTGGATAATAACTCAAAAATAAAGTCTTAGTCTTGTATATTGTGTGTGTGGTGGGTTGCGGAGGGAGATGTATGTATGGGGTGTGGGTGTGTATGTATGGTGGGGCATGGGGGGTGGTTTGTGAGAGGGTGTGGCTGTGTGGGGGGGCGATAAGGTGTGTTGGGGGGTGTATATTTGGAGGGGTTCTGGGGGTAGGGTGTGTGAGATTTGTGGGGTGTGAGGGGACCCCCCGCTACTACTCTATGGCATGCAGTCCCTGAAGGCAGCAGCAACAGCAGGCAGGGGTGCTCGTGCCCGGTGCAGGTGCTGCTTCCCAGTGGTGCGTGGCTCCAGCCAGTGCTGCACATTGTGGCAAGGAGCACAGCCTGGCTGGCTCTCCTCTATTGCCGGGGCTCCCCACTGCATATGTGCAGCTCACGCACTCACATTTCACTGGAGGGAAGCTCCACGCACTGGAGCTGGCTGCCTTCACTACTTCCTGCCATGCAGTTTCCCAGGACTTCATGGGGAAGCAGGGGCTGGGGCTCCCCTCCACTTCTGGTGGAGTCCTGGGATGTGTGGCAGGGAGCCAGCTCCAGCATGTGGACCTTCCCTCTGGTAGGGAGCGAGTGTGGAAGCTGAACATGCACGGTGGGGATCCCTGGTGATAGAGGTGGCCCAGCCAGGCTGCACTTCTCCTCCCCGCATGCAGCACGGGCTGGAGCTGCCTGGCAGTGCCAGTGCTGGGCACAAGCGCCCACCACCTGCTGCTGCTGCTGCCTGCAGGGACTGTGTGCCAATGCGGGGAGCGTGTAGGGGGTCCCCACACCCCTCCCACCTGACCTCCGCGCTGCTGCTGCCCCCCTGGGCATGGGCTCTGCACTGCTGCCAGCACCAGCCCCTCCATGCTCCTGCCCAGCTGCAGCTCCCCTGCTGCCCCCACTGCTTCCCTACCTGTTGCCTGGAGGAAGCGGGATGCTGGGGAAGCTGAGCAGATCTGGGCCCTTCTGGCCCTGCCTGGAAGCTGTGTGCTGGCCAGGCTGGGCTCTTCCACTCACAAGGGTGGGAGCGAGGCACAATAGGGATGTTGGTGGGGGGGTATATATGGGGGTGGAAGGGATAGGCAGGGTACAATTAGTTGGTGGGTGCCGTGGGCTGGATGAAAGTGCCTGGCAGGCCAGATCTGTCCCGCAGGTCATGTTTTGCCCACCTCTGCTGTAGGGGAATATTGAATCATACTCAGGATCAAATTCTGATGAGATGGGTAAGGTTGCCTAAGTAAGCGGGGATAAGGAAGTCTAATTTACATGCTGAAGGAATGGAACGAAGATGTAGCAAACGCCTGCCCCTCTGCTGCTGTCTCGTATTTGTTGTTCTTCCTCATACAACATCGCCTATGGGACACTGGTGGGCCAAGTACAACAGTTTTGACACTTGGATCCAATAGACCTTCACTTCTTGGTATATACCTTATCTCACCTTGCATGTAATCTCTGAATTTGGCCCTGAATTTGGAAGTATCACTCCAGTATTTGAAGTAAGAATTTCCAGCAACTTTACTGCTGATTTTTGCTTGTCTGATCCCTCTGCTGTAATCCTCTGGAGCTGTTTGTTTTCCCTCCGGTCAGTGGCATTTAGGGTAATACCCTATTTTCTAACTTAGTATCAGCCTGTGATATACCTTCCCTGACCTTTGACTGAAGAGTGGTTGTATCTTCCTGCCACATGCCAGACCTCTGACCCAGCTGTATTTTGTTGTCTTTTGTCTTGGTTTCCTTGGAGCACATGCTCACACGGCTGTGTGTCCATAACATGCCAGAACCCGTCCTTTATTCACCGCAGGCTCTTTTGTTGCCTGACGCTCAGGATACTGAATTTCTGCAGCACAGGAAGGCAGTCTACAGGAAGTCCAAATACACCGTACAGCTCAGAGCAGCATTTGCAGGGGTTTTTTTATATCAAGAGGAGCTTTGGGGATGGGGTAGAGAAATGGATAGTGTACAGTGACAACTTAAATCCTCACAAAGATGGAGGAGCAGGCAGCCTCTTCTGTCTGCAAGCTGCAGTAGCAGCTTGGTGCATGGGTCTGTGTGAGCTGCATCCAGGTGCCTTTGAACTTTCTTCTGTGCAAAACTTATGCCAGGTGTAATACCGGGACCAGCATTTGGCCTTGTATGAAATGATACTTATGGGGGCCACGGCCAAGTCACACCTGAACAGCTGGTGTTTTAACTGCTGCACCGTTCCATAGCTTATTGGATACGTTTAATTAACGTAGTATATTGCTTACTCAAGAGGATCTTGGTGAGCCAAATGGCTTGTGTGAAAACACTTAGATATGTAAGTCAGTTGGTTGTGAACAGGTTCCAAATGATCTTTTTTTTCCCCCCAAGGCTTTCAAAATGAAGCTTGATTCAGCAAAACGCCAGCTGGGAGAGAGGATGGTTAGCAATAAACACCAGAGTCTGGGTGAGTCAGGAATGCTCTGGATACAGTTCTGAAAATGAGTGTTTCCCAAAAAACATCGTGGGGAAGGAAGCATATAGAAACTTTGTATTTTGACTCTTGGTGTCTGTGAGATCATCTGATAAGACATGAAAAGGACCCAACCAATTATGATTGGTGGGGAAAGGCATTACCCTCTTTTGGAGCACTGTTTTGTAGAACTTATTTTAGTGTCACGACTGTCTTTTTTCTCTTTTTTCTTTCTTACTCTTCTCAGACTGTCAGTTGGACAAACCCGATGTAATTGTTACACTAACTGCTACTATTCA
>NW_005841887.1:3314041-3320187 GCF_000455745.1 Alligator sinensis | reverse complement strand
CGGTTCAGACAATTGTGATTTTTTTGCAGTGCTCCAAATTACTGAAAGACACAGAAATCAAAATTAAAGTAGCATTTCTATCAGAAGGAATCTTTTAACAAGCTAAGAGTTCTCTTCAGCCACTACTAAGTGAGCAAGTGATGAACATTGATTTTTTTTGCTGATTTGCTTCCTAATTAAAAAAAAGAAAATCCATAAATCTAATTGAAATGTCAAAGATAGTTAAGTTACTCCAGGCCAAACTGCCTTTTAAGGAATGCAGTGCCCTCTCAGTCATCTCCACCTGTATGTGTAGCAACTCTTAACATGAATACACTTCTAACTGGAGAGTTAAAAGTGAAGGTTACATGGCCGGTCTGTGTAAACACTTAATTTTATCGGCTTACATGGTCCCTGCAACAGCAACTTCATTTTAAAACCAAGATGAAGTAACATGGAGGAAAAAATCAAGAAAGGGAAATACAAGCCCTTACCTGGCTTGTAGAAGAACTGACATTTAATTTGAGTTTTACAGGTAGGCTGGAGATATATCTGGTAAGTGCAGGGGAAGTAGATCCTCGTCCTACTTTAGCTAAGGAGAGATCTGCCACATTCTGTAAGAGAAATAGGATTCATCCTTTATCAAAGGTACAATTTGCAGGTAGGTCCCCAGTTCCCACTAAGTTAGTGTGAGTTCAACACCTAACTACCATTTATATCATTATAAAAAATCTTCCCACAATAATGCACCTTTTTACAGGTGCCAAAAAACCCAGTCTGGTTCCCTGCAGTGCTCCATACAACATTTTGTGTGACAGTACTTGGAAACTTTTCAGTGTCCTGATTGTACTTTAAATAATATTTTATTTTAATATAAATAAATAATAAATAAATAATATATTAAATATTATATTATTAACATTATTATAGTTATAATATATAATTATAATTTAATAATGATTAATTATTAAATGTTAAATATAATAAATAATATTTTTATTTATTTTAGGTTCAGACAGACAAGCTGAAGCAAAGATTAAGAAAGATGCACCAGTCATTGTACTTAGCGGAAATAGATGCGAGACACTGGAAGCGGCACAAATGTGGATCAAAAGCATAACAGAAGTCCAGAAAAGTCACCTTTTCCGGATAGAAAACCACCACATTTTTAACTTTGGCAAAAAGGAGTTTGTGGAACTGTCTCGTCAGCAGTCCTTGGGTGTGTCCATATCAGAAGAGGTGAAAGGTGGAAAGACCAGATTAGAGATTCAAGGTTCTCCTGATGCTGTGATTGAAGCAGTATTTGCAATTGAAAACATGCTGTATTATGTGCAAGAGAAGAATATAGTCAAACAAGAGGAAATGCTGCTGTCTGAAGGTGAGTGGGGTTAAATTAGTAAGAACAAAGAAATATGGAAAAGTTTTGGTACAGATACTGCCCGTATTTAGGTGAGCATGTCTTACAGTTCTGACATACGATGAAAAGAATCCCTGTGCTTAAATGCTATATATTTTTGGTAATGGATGCTATCCACGCTTGAGAGATCACAGGTTAGCCTGTTAACTTCAGTTGACTTGCTGGACAAGTATTGCCAGAGGACTGCAATTTATTTCAGGTAGGTCTGTAATTGCATTGCCAACACCCACCTGGGGTTCCACTAGGAAAGGGCAGCTGAGACTCCTGGGAAATGCACTTAATCAGTAAAAGTCTTACATGATTTAATTAAATATCCTGTTACTTGTGTCCAGGACAACAGGGAACTGATCCTATTTCAGGAAGACACCAACACCAGACAAGACCATCCACAATCCAGTACCAGACCATGCTGGTAGAACCGAAATGTCAGGAATTCGGGGACAGAAAGAGATATTTTGAAAAAAACGGTCTTCGGATTCTTAAGGTGAAGAGAATGTATTTGGTCAAATAATTGTGAATGAACCTTAAGGCAAACTTTGTGTTCAGGCCCCAAATGGAATTAAGAATTTAAAAAAAAAAAAATCAAAACAAATACGCCTCAGAGGATTGAGTAGACAGCGAGACTGGGAATGAAGCTTAAATCTATTGCTTAATGAAAAGGACTTTTTGTTTAAAAAAAAACACATTGGAGCTGATCTCTCGAAAAGATGTGGTTAGATCCTTATTTTACATTTGAGAAGTTACTATAAAAATCTGCCTTACGCTTTGCAGCCACAAGTGCTGAGTTAGTCGAGTCTGAGTGATAGGGAGGCTGATTTGCCCTCGAGGGAGTCAGTAGTAAACTCCAGGACACAAAGCTGGAGGGCACATGCATGTGCCTGTGGGGGCGAAACATATCTGATGAATGTAGAACAGAATTGAGGCAGGACATCTTAGGTTTACCCCTATGAATGTCTGCTACTTAGACAACAAGATTTTGCCACCGTAGGGGAAGCCAACAGAAAGCCTGGGTAAGTGTGGCATGACTTCTGCCATAATCCCTTGAACAGCGAGCGCTTCCTGGGCTTCATGGCTGTCGTAGTGAAGCTGCAGGAAGCCACACAGGTGACAAGGTATTGTGGTGATTTCCTGATGGCAGTGACTGTCTGTTGGCAGAAGACTTGTAATGCAGGCAAGCCTCTACTGAAACTAGACAAGAATCAAGGATGCAGAACCTCTCGCTGGCCGTACACAACCCCTGGCAGAGCCTAAGTACATACACAACACTCATTAACACAACTCACCCATGAGATACCACTGGAGTAGGGCACAATTCATGCTGGCTTCAGTGGTGTCGTGGAAACACACGCAGCATACTTTTGGGTCAAGTCAGCAGAAGCTTTTATTTAAAAGAAACTACAGCTGTAGGGGGGATTCCAAAGTGACATGGATTTCCCAAGCACTTGGAAGGGGTCCCCCCCAAGAGCAAAATCAGGAGGCTTATAGACTTTTTAACAGTTGCTTACAACTCACGTGATCATATAGTGAAATTAGCATGAAAAGCGGCTATAATATTACTTTATTATTTCTTTGCTGTAATCAGGATGGGAACTAATGGGGGAGGCGAGGTTAGTTCACAAACCTCCTTCTTGCACCTGGAAATCAGATTTGTACATACTTTTTTGCTATCTTCAAGGCCGCGGTGAGCGAAGCAGTTGCAGAGGAGTTACAAAGAACATACACTTTCTCTTATCTGTTCTACTATACAGAGCCAGCAATTCTCCACAAAGCGGTTATGTCATCTTATAACTAAAATAATCAAAGTTTAAGGCGCATATTTTTTCTGATTCCACAGTGGAAAGCACCATGGCCCTGGTTCTTCCTCCCTTAGACAGACCAACTGCCTGGCTGGTCAGCTGAAGGCAAGAAGGGCTGCTTCTTAAAGAACGGCACTTAGATAAGTGGCAGCATAAGCCTCCAATCCTCCATCAATTTATACCGAGTCTCATTTATCTTGCAGATAGAGAAAATACACAATCCTGTTTTATCAACGGTCTTCCAACAGCTTCAAAGAAATGCAGAATTGAAAAATAAAGGCAAGCAAGTGTGTCAAAGGCTGTACCAGCGTGTTCCCGCTCAGTTTTGTAGGCTGGTGTGCCGAGCTGGTTTTCAGAGACTGTATTCCCCTCCACCAGGTAATTCACTGCTTTCCTCTGCAATATCGTTGAAAGACGACAGAAACATGTCATGGTTTACTTCATTTTATTCTCCACCCCCCTCCCAAATAATATTGCCATTTTCCCAAGCTGTCCAGTTACTGTTGTTGCTACATACAGAACATTTAACACCATCAAATGTTCAGTGCTCCAGAGTATTTTGCTTCTTTAATAAAAAAAACAACACACAAAACAGTTCTTGGCTACTACATTTCAGTGAAGCTCAGAAAAAAATAGCTCCTTGTTATACAAGAGATCAGCTTCTGTATGTATTCAGAGCCATACCTGCTTGCCTCAGTGAGATTTTAACTACCTGCCATTCCTTCTATTAATACAGCCTGCCCACACAGCTCTGCAATTATACAATCCAGTTCTTTCTCGCTGGTGGATCATTAACAGGACTGTAAGCACCCTCTAATTATAGAACACTTATTACAGGTGATTATTTAGGCGCTAGAAAGAACTCAGATCTACTTAGATCAGGCTTAGTTTGGGCACTGGTGTTTTTTCTTGCAGCAGTTTGGCATTGGTGAAGTTATATCAGTATAAACGTAAAACCCAGGAAAAACCCCCAGCTTTAATGGACTCGAAACTGAGGCCTACCTTTTCACTTGAAAAACATCAATTGAAAGGCCTTGTCCATCCAGAAACATCCTTCAAGGGCGAGCTAAGTCCTTATTTACCCTCTTTAAAGTCTATGTTAATAATTTACTTGGATGTTTAAAATCAACACATTATGAATCTCAGCAGTGATGTTGGAGCTATACACAATAAAAAACAGTCTCTAGAGTTCACAATTAAATGGACAGTGCATTTCAGCCAAGTGATACAGAAGATGCATTTGTTACTGAGCACTGCAAGATTTTAGCATCACATCTCAATTTAGTTTTTTCTAGAGATGGAGATCATCATGGCTTTCACAAAACATTAAAATAGTTTCTAGTCCAAAGTTTTTTTTGAAGGTGAAGATTGGAATTTAGGCATTAATACCATGTGGCAATCTGCCCAACTGCTATCATGTCAGGCCCTTTGATTATTAGCTCTTCAAAAAGCAGCAATATGCCTTAACCTAAGATATACCTGGTGTGAAAATGGGAGAACTAGAGCTAACATTCTCTTAAAACAAAGTAAAATTTCAAAAGAAAGGATTCAGATTCACAACACTGAGATTGCTATTGATTACTACTTACTACACTGTCCACTGCTACCCGTTAAACGTTGACACAGATTCTTCCCTCTGATAACCAGATTTCTCAATTTCCCTTTAAGACAGGAGGAGTTGTGTGCAAGTATCTCAGGGCAGAATATAGACATCTAATTTAAGATTGGTGTAAAGCATCAGGAGACATTAGTTCTTCCCCCCAGCTTTATTACTTGCAGAAATAGTCCAATGTGAAAGGCAGAGAAAATGCAACCTGGAATCAAGAATTCAAGTCGTCGTTGCTGGAACCATGAAGAATCTGTCATTCTAAAATAACTTTTTTCCCTTTTTTCTTTCAGAAAAAGCATATGGATCTGGTATCTACTTTAAAAAGAACCCCAGAAACTTAATAGAGGATAATGAGCAATGTGACAAGGACCATCTTATTTGTGTATTTGAGGCAGAAGTAATAACAGGCTCTTATGCCAGAGGTGGGCCATCTTGCATTGTGCCACCAGCCTTTGAAGTCGATGGTAAAAGTACATACAAATTTGACAGTGTAGTAGATGATGTCCACGACCCCACCACCTTTGTCATTTTTAACAGCAAACAGGCTCTTCCAAAATATTTGCTCACTTGTCACCAGATTCAAACTGATGGTCCAGGATCTTCTTGGATCTGTAGCAAAATGGCAGGTTGGAGTTTACCAGGATTATGGGGTAGTAAAGAATCACCGAACCACGAACACAGAGGCTCTCCCAAAACAAAGTACTAGTATTACCAACGGTACTGCAGAAATAGTGCCTTCTAGGCCAGTGCTGGCTGAAATATCCACATTTGTATACAATTAAACTACATACAACTTTATACTGGAGTAGGGTCCTGAATACAGTTTCTAATTCTCTTATTGGTTAAGATAGCACAGAAGTTTTATTTTTCCATATGTATCCAACGCTATGCATTTTAAACATAGAAACCTTAGTCGAGTTTGAATTCATGTTTAGTCACAGAAATTATGTTTTTTCTATAACTGAAGCAATGCCTTATCAACATGAAATAACACTGTGCAAAATAATTACAGTGGTTTTACTTAAACATTTATTTACATTGTTAATTTGATTATTGTATTTTGAATTCAGGTGGGATACCTATCGTTATACCTACAGGACCCACATTAGTCAGTTGAGAAGTAATGTTTCATAGCTTCTAATGATCGCCAAATGATCTTTATTTGCAGATTTTAGTAGCTAGTTTT
This sequence comes from Alligator sinensis, assembly GCF_000455745.1. Classification (NCBI taxonomy): domain Eukaryota; kingdom Metazoa; phylum Chordata; order Crocodylia; family Alligatoridae; genus Alligator; species Alligator sinensis. The sequence goes on along the minus strand of NW_005841887.1, from coordinate 3,314,200 downwards.
GTTGCAGTTTTATTGAAGTAAAATAAACTGACCAAAAATAAACCGACTTGTTGCCATGTTCTGATTTCTCCTCTCAACAGGGCATTAAACACTGCTGAGTGACAATATTCAAGCCTCCCTTAGCAACCAAGACAGTGTTCAACATGGCCTTCTTTGAAA
>NW_005841887.1:3303705-3314010 GCF_000455745.1 Alligator sinensis | reverse complement strand
GGGGTGTTGGAGGGGGTGGGAATTAAATACAAGTTTTCCAAGTTGGGGCTTACATTCACCAAGGGATCACAGGTTATACTATTACTATTATAATAATAGGTTATACTATTACTTTATGGAGGGTCCCGGAACTTTAACTTGCACTCATTTTACAGAAAGTCTGAAATGCTATACAAGTTAAAGTAACAATAATAATTAAAAAAAAAATCTCTCCTTGTCCATTTTACAATGGACCTGGATTGCAGCTGGAGCTACAAGTGCAAATATTTGAAACTAGTTCCCAGGATGGGATTTGCCTTCTAGTCTTCATCTTTGGGCCACAGAGCCAAGTTCAATTTCAAGCATTGCTTTACATTAATAATTTTTGATTAAATTAATAAATTTTGATTAAAAAGACGAGCTTTCAACGCGTTCATTTATGTATTTGCGTTTATACAAGGGCAACCCCCACTGCCTGGCAAGCACTGGTGAGACTGAAAGCAGTTGACCCAATGTCTTTTCCTTGATCAGTTATTACTAAACAGCATACATGTGCCTAACTGTGTAGTGTTAATTTAAAACTAACTCATATGACGGATAACCAAGAAACAGGCAATCAAATGGCTTTCCCTTTAATTTCCACTTCCAGACTGAAAAGAAACAAGTAGCTACAGACAAAAAGGTTTTTGTATTTAGATACCATTTAATGCAGTGATTATCAACCAGGGTGTTGATGCACATGGGGGCGTCACGAGATCCTTTGAAGGGTGCTGTGCAATTTTAGCAGAGTTGGGTGTAGAAACATCTACATGATTCACAAGATAAACTCAGACGTTTCAAACAGGAATCCACAATGTTAAAACCATTCGGACCTGTTGTGGTCCGAGTTTTTTTTCCAACTGAAGAATTACTCTAGTACTTTTTCATAGTCAAGAATAGAGCGAGAGGTAAAGAGCTGGCATTTTCCAAGGTGTGCTTTTTGAGTCTAATGGGGGGCTGGTGTGAATTTCAAAAGGTTGAGAACCACTGGCTTAATACAGCAAATAGGGCTGTTTTCTAAAAGGTATCTCATCTGTAAGTAGAGCACAGTGTTAAGCTTCAAAATATTCTTGCAATGCTAACACACAAGATGCATCCATGTTTATTACAGCTCCCTGTATCCCACAGTGAATTTTTAGATGCATTCTATAACTGAATTCACAGCACTTATCTGTAATGCTCTAGGCATACAGCTTATTTAAATATATAAATTAAGTTTTAAACTCTTTCCTGGAAACTTGAAAATATATATTTCCACTTTTCTCAGTCTTTCCATTAGATAAATTGATTCTCTTCCCTTATTTCTGCTAATTTTATATGTATTTCCTTTTTCCACATACCACCATCCTACACACCACCATGAAAACAAGCAGTTCTAGTTTCAAAGTGTTATTAGCTAACTGCTGGCTTACTTATTACTTATCCAAGTGTTTCACATTATAAAATTATCTTGCAAACTTAGGTTTACTTTTTTAAAAGTAAATAGTTACTTGACGCAGAAAAATCTTACACGTTACAACAGATTTCAAACTACTGAGATGTTTATCTTTCCTTACCACGCACAGTAGACTTCTATCTACCCTTACTCTTAAGAGTATCCTGAAATAACAGTATATATTTCCATGTAATTACATATATATGCATATCCAAATTTATTATACACATATAGACATTATATATAGCTATTCTTCATTCTCCTACCATGAATTTTAAAACAAGCATTCAAAATGTGTATGTTACAAGAAACTTTTTAATGAGAAAATGTAATGGTCCATTGCTACATGTACCAGCTGTTTAAAGATTGTACGGAGCAGCTTTATCAAGAACCTCAAAACACTTTTAAAGTTTAAAAGCAAAACCAAGACAAAAAATCAAATCTTGCTACTTATTTATTTCACATTTTGTTGTAGCAAAGTGTCCCTTGTGAACAATTGATTTCAGTCCACTTTGCCCTCTTCCCTTTAGTGTTATATATTATATTTATACAATTTACAAAAAAACTGGCAATGTATGAGGTTGTATATAATCAGACAGCTCATCTGGTCCTTGGAGAATATAATTTCATATACAGTAATTAGAAAATAAAAACAGCACAAACTAAATGTACCAAGTAGTACGTATTAAAATAATTAATTACCACAGTAATTGAAAATCCCTGATCTTTATTTCTAACACAGCCGGATTAAATAGAGGCTACTCCATAGCCTCTGGAATTTCTCTGTCATCCACAATAAGAGTATGAATGATTCCTTCCCTTCGCTTTCCACTACTAACAGCCTTAATGTAACAATCGTGATCACCAACGCTGAAGTGAGTTTCTGTTCCATCTTCTACAAATTCACCCTGGGATAAAGGAGACAGTATGTCACAGAAAAGCACTAGTATGTTTATTAACAAAATGCTGCATAATAGCCTGATTTTCAGAAGCACTGAACACACACAGGTCTAACAGGTAGAAACCTCACATGATGTACTTGGTAGCTGAAAAGCTGAGACAAGTGGTAAGTATAAAACTAAAACTTCCCAGCTACGGTTTGCTTTGCCAGGAATGCTGAGCATGCAGATTTTTTTTTCAAATGAATTGAAATCTGGTCAAGGATTTAAATGAGCAGTATCACTGACATGTTCACTGCAATTCAAAACTTGTGCGCCTAGTTCAGCCTTAGTGTACCAGCTGAAATCTGTGAGGTTGCACTGGTTTACACCATGGCTAATTCTGAACATAAGTCAATTCAGAGGACCTGGAAAAGGACCTGCAGTTTTAAGGCCCGTCTTAACAGTTTAGTGATTCTTAACTAGAGTACTGCAGCTCCGGATCTCCCTTCGTGACCGCTCCTCCCTTGCCTATTACCCAGCCTCTCTGTAAGGAGACAAGCCACACATTCTGCCCTGCACAGCTGATCCTTCCCTCCCCGCACCACCCAGCTCATGTAAAATGAGCCAAGACAAAACTGGCATCCGTAGCAGGGACGTGCAGGGAGTGGATCGCGGCTCTGCCCCGGGCCCTAGCCCCACACTGTCACCTCCCTGTGATCCTCACCCTGGCCACCCATCCTGCTCCCTGCCTGCCCACTGCCCCATCCCATCCACCCTGCATGCTGTGGTCCCAGGCCAGCCACCATAGATATCCACCTGTCCTCTCTGTCCACTGCCTCCAGTGTTGGGTGCAGGACAAATGGGGCTGAACAGGATCAACTGGGACACCCCCTTACCCCCCAGCACCGGGTGGTGTAAACAGCCGTGACAGGAGGCTGAGTCAGCACCACACCATATGGCCTTCACCAACTTGCCAAAACTCCTTAAGTGGCCCTCCAGCCTCCAAAACTGCCCACCCCTGATCTGTGTTATATTGAACCTCATGCCTTACTTGACAATCAGTTACTGCTAATCCAGGAAGACTGAAATGAGTAGGCTCTATGATCCATATCAGACCCTGGACCATTTAGTCTGTGTCCCCAACTCTTCCTCTACAAAACACTTTAATGAAAAAACAGCAAACAGGTAACTTCATCTCTCACCGTCTGAATTACGTATTTCACCTCTAGAAAACAAAAGTCACTTTATCAGGAAACTATTTGTCCTAGACCACATGTATTTTAGTGGTCTAACTGTAAGAAATGTCTGTTTCAACTGATAAACCAGAATACGCATCTAAAATGAATGCCTTTAAAGTTACCACATACCACTGTTTCCATTTTTTTACCGTTGCACCAGACATCCATAGTGTCCTTCTCTGTAAAAATGGGAGAAAGACAGAACAAGAATGACATGCTTCTTTATAAAATAGCAAGATTTAAAAATCCCAAATGTTTTGCCAGTGTTTAATTATAACTCAGAAATTATCCAGATCAATTATAATGCCTGGATTACAACATTACTCTTCATAAAAAGAGGGTGTAGGTTTACCACCATCAGGGTCAAGCCACGTTGTAGAATAAAGCCATATTTTTGCTCGTCTATGACCTTTGGCTATAAAACTTGGCTTCATCTGAATACTGTCTGATGTATTCTGAAGGAAAATATTTCTGTTGAATTGTTTAACTTTTTTCTTCAGTTGCTGGTCATTAAATAAAGTAACACGTTCTAAAATTAAGATTGTTACCCGACTCAAAACCAGCTTCAATACCCTCACTTTTCAGACTCTTAAATCATCTGGAAAAAAATGTACCATGTCCATTAGAAAAAAAGAGAGGTATTAAAAAAGGAGTAATTAGTAACTGTTGTTTGTTGTTAAGCACGGTTATGATCATCCTACCCAACACCACCTCCCAGGTGCTTCCATTATAGGATTCACATTGAGACTGGCCTTCTCTGGGAGGGGCCAGATCTTGCTCGTTTTATTTATGCTGTTTAAATAAAAAAGGACTAGATATGGGATTAAGATGACCCCTTACTCAAATTCTTTTCTATCCTCATCCTATTCAAGCCTGGTGCGGTTTCTGACATTAAGGTACATGCTAATTTAAATCACATGAAAAGGCACAATTTGACCTTGGGAAAACGCAATATTTACCAAACAGTTATTTTGAAAAACAGGCAAACTTAGGATAACACAGTCATCACCTTCAGTTAAGAGTTCCTGCATGCTGACTAATGAATCCTAAGGCCAAATAACTAGCTAACAAGCAGGTATTAACATGCTCCAATGATAGGTGCGGCTTAAAATTGTAGATAGTTTAAAATAATCTGCATTTCTATAACTAGCACCCTTTAGGGGAAGGGTACCACCAAAGCATCTTCTCTGGTTCCTTTCACCATGGTACTCAAATGCCTCCCAATCTGTTTTCTCACAAAATTCTTGTACATAGGGAAGTGATATCAACTCCATTTTACTGGCAGGAAGCCAGGGCACAGAAATACTAATAGCCAGATTTGTAAAGTTAAGCAAACAGGGATTTTTCAAAAATGCCAAGAAATCTCAGTACAAAAGAATGTGGCCAAGGCTGAAAAGGAAGTCTGACATACTGGAGACTCCAACTCAGATCTGCCCAAGGCAAGGTTAGCCACTAGACTATCTTTTCCGTTAATGCAAAAACACTTATAAAACATACATAAGATTATATAAAGCCAGTAATATGGACCGATTCAATACTTACCTAAAACAACTCTACAGTCCATACCATCCAAGCTTAATACCCAGGTATTTGTTGTTTTTGACCTATTCTCCATATATTTCTTGAGGCTCTTGCCATCGATCTCCAAGGTGTACTCATAAGCAAAGCCACTCACTGCATCAATGTTAATGGTTGCCTTTGCTTTTGCTGCTCCAACAGTAAATGTTTCTTTACCTACTAATTTGAACATCCATTCTTTTCTTATTTCTTCCTGAGGAATAAGAGAAGAGAAAAATACGGTTAAAAAACCCTGAACATTTTAATTTCAGTGTCAGGAAGGAGGATAAAACATTGAACCAGAATTTGAGTGTGGGCCCAGAACTTGAAAAATGTAATTAATTGAAAAAAATAATACTTTGTATTGATATCTGTGAACAAAAGCACTGTATCAAGTCCATTTACAAACATTATGCATGTCTTATAGCAATGTACTGCTGATTTAACAGGAAAATAATTTTTCATTTGATCAACTTTATGTTACAAATGTAAAAAGTCTCCCTTCTGCTTATTATTATGTTTAGCTGCTGCTGAGCCTCCCAGAGGTATTCTGGGTACCATGACAGGGTCAGAGTCCGTCCCACCAAAATAAAATGCTCACAAACAAAATGTAAAAAAATAAAATAAAAAAAATACAAATTTAATAATGAAGTACAAAGAAAATGTAAATGACAAAACAGTACAGATAAAGCATATCAAGCAAATTATTATTTATAAAAATGTTCATTAACCCCAAAACTATCAGACTTATTAAATAAATCTCCTAAATCCTAAAGTCAAAAAAGCCTCTAAGAAGTGGTTAGCCTGTCATGGTAAAAGGACTTCTTACCTACATTTTAGAAACTTATTTTCAAAAAGCACTAATCAGGTATATGGGCAGGTAGGCAATTCAACAAGAACCATGCATGATTCAAGACTGAAGAGTGAAAATTCTGAGGTGGACCCAGATTGTTATACTATATTGCCCATCTAAATAACAAAAGCTTTTACTAAATAAGGCTAAAAATATAAAAATGTTTTTAAGAGACTGTACTCTAATTAATATTAATATGCCTATTTCTATTCCCTCTTTAATCCACATTTCTATTCCCTAAAGCCACATTTTCGTTAAAAACCAGGTCTAACTAATAGCACAAAACTGCTAAATATGATCTGAACAAACTTTTGTCTGCTTCTTTTCACCTGTGCTGGGTTGCTAACCCAAGACAATTTTTTAAATTTTATTTATTTTTTTACTGACAAGCCGCAAACCTGTTACTGACAACCAAACTATTTTACTGACAAAATGCAAATGTAACCCTACTGCGAGGCACTGGACAAGTGGGAGGTTCGCATTTTGGGTTTAACACCAACCATAGTAAAAAGGTTTGGTTATCAGTAAAAAGTTTGCAGTTTAGTAGAAAGAAAAAAAAATATTGGGCGGGCAACCCTATTTGACTGCAGCACTGGTTTTAGATTCATAGATTGTAGAGTCGGAAGGGACCACAATGGATCATCATGTCCGACCCCCTGCCCCTGGCAGGAAAGAGGACCGAGGTCAGGTGACCCCAGCCAGGTGACTATCTAGCTTCTTCTTGAAGACCTCCAAGTTAGGTGATAGCACCACCTCTCTTGGAAGCCCATTCCAGATCCTAGCCACCCTTACCGTGAAAAATTTCTTCCCAATATCTAACCTAAACCCACTCTCAACTAGTTTACACCCGTTATTCCTAGTCACTCCCTGGGGCACCTTAGTAAACAGCACTTCCCCTATTCCCCGTTAATCTCCCCTAATAAATTTATAGGCGGCCACAAGATCTCCCCTCAGCTGTCTCTTGTGAAGGCTGAAGAGATTCAGCTCTCTCAACCTCCCCCCGTAGGGTCTATCACGAAGGCCACTAATCATGCAAGTGGCCCTCTTCTGGACCCTCTCGAGATTTTTCGCATCTCTCTTGAAGTGTGGCGCCCAAAACTAGACATAGTACTCCAACTGCAGCCTGACCAGTGCCGCATAGAGGGGGAGCATCACCTCCTTTGATCTATTAGTCATGCACCTGCTAATGCACGACAAGGTGTGATTGGCCTTGTTGATGGCCTCGTTACACTGCCGGCTCATGTTCATCTTGGAGTCAACTATGACTCCAAGATCCCTCTCTGCCTCCGAGCTGCTGAGAAGGACACTCCCCAACCTATAGGGGTACTGGGGCCTATCCAGGTCAGCCTGAATCTGCTCCCTGCCCTCCAGTATACTAACTCTGCCCCATAACTTGGTATCATCAGCGAACTTGGAGACAGTGCTCTCCACGCCCTCGTCCAAATTGCTGATGAAGATATTAAATAATATTGGTCCAAGGACCGAACCCCGCGGGACCCCACTGCCCACCTCCCTCCAGGCTGAGAAGGAATCATCCACCACCACTCTCTGGGTGCGGTCCTTAAGTCAGTTGGCCACCCACCTGACCATGTAGGCGTCCACTCCACAGTCTGCTAGCTTCCCAATGAGGATAGGGTGTGAAACTGTGTCGAAGGCCTTCCTGAAGTCCAGGAAGATGACATCAGCCTTGGCTCCCACGTCCAGGCAGCGTGTGACCTGGTCATAGAAGGCTACAAGGTTTGTCAGGCAGGATCTACCTGTGACAAACCTGTGCTGGTTTCCCCTCAGCATCGTTTCCCCTGCTGGGCCTGCATAAATGTGTTCGTTGATTATTTTCTCTAGCATTTTCCCAGGAATAGAGGTAAAAATGCTAGGGAAAATAATACAGTGGTACTCTCTACCCCAGGGGTCTTCTACTCATCCCCATATCCTGAAGCCCTCTACTGTACCCCACACCATGCTGCCTCCCAACCCATATCCCAGATGGTCCCACCCTCTTGCTGGTACATAACCCCAAAGGATTACTGTCTGCCAACCTGCCACATCCTAGTGTTACAGGCAGGGACACGGAGCAGCAGCACATGATGGGGGAGAAAGAGGGAGAGCTACAGGCTACAAAATCTTGAGGGAATACTTCCTATATGGTGCTACACTCCCACTCAAAAGCCAGGTAGCTCTGCTCAGCTCTCTTTGTCCCCGAACACTTGCCTCTGATGAGGGATCTTCAATCAAGGTCCAGTTTACAGATGGCTCAAGTTTTTGTTTTGTTTTGTGGGGATTTTTTTGTTTTGGTTTTTTGTTTTTTGTTTTACAAACCTTATAGAGGCGTTTTTATGCTCTGTCTGTAAATTTATGGACAGCTGGCAACTTTGCACCTGTGGTTCTGCTTTCTACAATTCTTCTAACCTTTGAAATACTCTGGCTTGCTCATTTCCTTTGCCTCCTCTTCTTACCTAAATTTTGGTTGAACAAATGATATACCATATTGCCATTAAGCATCTTAGTGTAACCAATGTAGACTATGATAAACCTTAAGTCACACTTATATAAATATTTAATTTTGCATATACACATAATTTACCTTTCCATCTACATACACAACACGTTTCCCTGATGTGGTTCCATGTTCAAATTCGATCTTGTGAACACCATCACTTAGAGCTACTTCCCATACAGCCACCAGATCACTCATTTTCTCCAGCTGGCCGTAGTGAGACCTGGGGGAAATAACAGATTGACAATTTTAAATTTGTATTATTAAAGTGCTATACGTTTTATTTAAAGTTTTGTTATTTCAGGTCAAGCCATGCAAAATAATAATCATACATGGCAAAAAGTATGGAACAGATTAAATATAAAAAATCAGAACGGAACAAATACAAAAAAATGATGCAATAATCAGTAGCAAGTATGGTAGAAAATAGGCAAACATATTTAGTTCGACAAAGATTCTACACATACCTATCCCTTTAAATGCTAAAAACTTCTGTTAACTAGTAGTAATCCTGCTATAAACCTGTACATTATTTCTTGACAGCTGCTACCCCACAGCAGCAGTGGGACTGGTCCACTACAATCAGGTTTTCCTAAGATTCAAACATAGTTTGGATTACCACTAGTACTACTATTGTAAGTCTTTTTAGTCTATAAAAAAAGATGTAGCCCTACTTGTCTTATAAATGCTAGGAATATGTATCACTCAAAAATGCAACGAAATGAGAAGAAACGGTATTCAGAAGATACATAATTTGTGTGTACTATTCCCTATTTAAAAGGCAATAACCTGTAGAACAGTGGATCTGATCATGAACAACCATTAAAATGGCAAATTTAGGTATTTTTTCAGACCTGATGCTATAGTAACTAAATTAATTCTTCAATCCAATTGCCAGAAGGGAAAAAATAATAAAGCAGCAAACAGTTCCATCTTATTTAAGAATTATGCTTTCTTATTTATTTTGGGTTCACATTCTGTAGATGCATTCCATAAAAATGCACTAAGCCTTCACAGATCTTAACATGTGATACATAATGGATGTAACATAGGTGAGGACCTTCCTGTTAAAACAGAACAATGGAAAATATAAGTAATTCAGATCTACCAAAAATGCATAATTTCACTGAATTTACATTTGCAATCTATATCAACAGTTTATATGCTGACTCCTGATCATTTCTTTGATAAAATACCTTTTGATTAACTTGTGATCAGAAGATCACAAGTGTACCATGACCAAAAAGCCCAAAACAAGCTGAAATCTTGATACCCCTAAATTTGGGAATAGTTAAGCTCTGGATCCAAAATTTGCAACCCACGTCTCAGCAGAATATATAAATGTAACGAAAATACTCAAGGTGTCCAAACACACAATATACACCCCAGGGAATTATGCCATTATGCGCCCACGTAATTTGGTGTGTAAAATGTATGCCTGTGTATAATCACATAATATCGCATAATTCCCTGGGGCGTAGCTGGTGAGTGGGGAGGGGAGCTCCTGCCTGCAGGAAAGCGGGGTGGGCTGCGAGCCCCACGTGCTGGCATGAAACCAGCTGAGCCTGCCCTGAAGGTGCACACCAGCAGGCTGGAACGGGCCAGCTCCATGCCGCCACATTCAGCCTCCGGGATTCACTGGAGCCATGCAACACTGGGGATTCGCTTGCTGCAGCCAGGAGTTCCCCAAGGACCCGCCAGTAGCAGGGAATGCTGACAGGGTGTATGTGGCAGTGGAGGTTGTGCATGGCGGGGGTGCGGGTGGAGACTGTGCATGGGGGAGGCATGTGACAGCAGGGGCTGTGCATGGGTCCCTGTGTGGCAGTGGG
>NW_005841887.1:3301490-3303674 GCF_000455745.1 Alligator sinensis | reverse complement strand
CCACACCAACTCACAAATACCCACCCCCCCACACCTTTACAAAGCCCCACCCCCCCTCCACATAAATACCTGCATATATTTCTAAAGAAGGTTCAAATAATGTTATATTTAGTTTAATTGGTAAAAAAATAAGTGCATTCATTTATTTTGCATAATTTTGAATTCTCCTGGGCAAAATTCCCTGAGATGTAACAATACAGGGTGCTGACACTAACAACAGTGAATTAATATGGCAAAACAGAATATTTTGAAGGGGACAGGAAGGAGGATGCAGCCCTCCTGAAATTAAAGCCCCTCCGCCACTCATTCCATAGCTGGAGCGAGCTAAGTGCAAGGCAGAAAAAGCTATCCTTTCACCTCTAAACAAAAGTACTCAAAGAAATAAGCTCTGAATGGTGTTTACCACACACTAATCTTACTAAGCTATTGTGATACTCATCAATAATCACATTAACTTGATCAAGCAAGCAAGCAGGGCAAAAAAAATAATAAAATCTACATTTGATCATGCATACATTGCTGCTAATATAAAAAAAATAGCAAGTCAAAGACTGCAATTACCAGGTTCTCTCTAATACAGTATTTGTCAACCCATGGGTCGGGATCCAAAAGTGGGTTGCAAGAAAATTTCAAAGGGTCACGAGCTGTGGCAGGGCAAAGGGGCAATAGGAAGGTGCCTACCCCTTCCAATGGGGGAAGGGGGTCGGGGAGAGCTGCGCGGCTGAGCTGGAAGCAGCAGAGCTGGTGCCTATACTCCAAGCTGCCCTGCCCCTGTAAGACACGGGGGTGGGGGGAAGGAAGTGGCCATGATCAGACTGCCTGGTGTGGTGCAGCAGTTCCAGTCTAGGGCAGGTGGTACTGCCAGGCCTCTCGTTCTCCCTCCAGTCCATGCCAGGGCCGGACTCACTCCGCTGCTACCCCCACGAGCCAGGGTTGCCACAGACACCATGCTCTGGCCCGAGTGGGACTGGGGGGCAGCCAGGGTCCCTCCGGCAGTGCTGTGGGGGCAGGGGCTGTGCGTCAGGAGTGAGGGACATCAGCATGGCCGGGTGGGGGGAAATGAGGGACGATGGGGACAGACGGGACAGGAAAATGGGGGTCAGGAACCAGCAGGGCCAGGGGGTATGGGTTGGGACAGGCCACAGATCTTGGCAAATGGGCCCTGGTAGGAAAAAGGTTGAGAACCACTGCTCTAAGAGACTGCTGATCTGCTCTTTCATCTTCAAGGTGTCTAATGATAAACAGACTTCTCTTAAAAATGTTATAATGAAACAGGTAGCTCCTAGGGAACAAATTAGTGCACTCGTTATAAAAGACAGGACCAAACTCCCAGGGTTTGTGCATCATTCTTTTAAGCATACGATTACAAGTAATGGCTGACAAAAAGGAACTACAAATTCTTATCTATGCAGTCTAGCATACTTATCTACAGTTTGTTTACAAAATAGCTATAATTTACTGTAGTTTAATTCATCTGCATTTTTGGTACAGAAGTACTATTTTTGCTAGAAGTTACCCAAACTCAGGCAGAAGACAGTTCCAGGGTCCTTACTCAGCAAAGAACTTAAACATGCAGGTAGCTTTCAATAGGCTGCAAAGAGACTTAAGGATTTGCTTAACAGTAAGTAAATACCATGACCACCAACATGGTTTTCCTACTGGTAGGGGAAAACCATGAATGTGGGGGGGGGGGTAGTACCCTGACCGAGATAATCCATAATTATTCTCCAACTTTCACTTCCAGTGGCAGGATCTTGGCTATACGCTGACTTTATAGAAATGGGAGACTCCTCCCTAGCTTGCTCCTGCAGCCGTACAGTTGAGGGCAAGCGAAACTCTGGGGCATCTGAACCCCAAGCCTCCAGGCTTGGACCTGCACATGGGATGCCTGCCAAAGAATTTGGACGCATCTGAAGCTCCAGACAGAGGTGGAGGATACTAGCTGGCAGCAGGGCCACATAGTTCCATGTTTTTGGAACTGATTTGGCCGATTTGACTTGGGACACGAAAAATTTTCCTAAAAAAAGAAAAAATTAAAGAGTGCTTAACAATAAGCACAAGCTAAGATTCAAGTGCTGATCATGGCCTACACATGTATGTAAAGAAGTATAATACAAAATACCAGAAGAAATACAAAGGTCCTGTTACATTATTTTAAAATATCCATAGAGAGGACTCATTCCT
>NW_005841887.1:3274776-3301459 GCF_000455745.1 Alligator sinensis | reverse complement strand
TTCCTGCTTTAAATATGCAGTTCTCACCAGCTACCAGAACGTTAACAAAATGAGATTTAGGTGGTGTTTTTTTTTTATTTATGAAAATTTGGCCTTTAAATGATTTTTATTCTTTAGAGCCCCAAGGAAATAAAAAATGGCAACAGAAGCACAGGCTTGAGCCTTAAGTAGAAGAGAAGGTAGCATCTGAAGCATTTTGGCAGTCTAATCACAGAGATCACATGAGCTGCCACTAAGCCACCTGGTCATGACAAATACAGAAATTTCTAGCTGATGCTGGACATTTTAGGAGCAGAAGGAAGTATCATCCAAGGAAAACTATACAACATTTTAGTTGTTTTTTGGTGGAAGGGTTTGTGTTGAAAGCAAAAGCAAGAATCTTTCAAATACTTAATGTGCCTTACCTTTCAGGTAAGCCTGCATGTAAGTGCTTGTGGAGCTGGGGATTAGTACGTTTTTTTCCCCCAGAAGTAGAAAAACATGGGAACCACCACACTGTACTTGGCTCCACATGGCCTACCTGTCTCTAAGGCAATGACCAGCTACAAATACTTTGGAGGAAGGTGCACAAACACAACACTACCAAGATGGGGAATAAGCAGCTTCCCACTGAGGTCTCAACCTGGTCTCTAGTAGTTATTATTTATGTTACAGTAGCTCCTAGGAGACCTCAGCAGGGACTTAATCCAATCGGGGAAGGTATTGTGCAAAACAAAACTAAGAAAGTTGCTGCTCCAAAATGCTTACTTTAAGTCTTGCAGTACAAATAATGAATTGTAACAAGTCTTGACAATCCAGTCCCTTTGTAAATCTTGTTCTTCTCTCCATCTTACCCAACAGCTTCCTTGTAACAAATGCCACAATTTAAATAACGTGCGAAACACCTCTTCATACCAGTTTTAAATCTCCCTCTTCAATTTCAGCGCATTTCCCTTTATTCTCAAATCCAGACAGGGAGAAAGAAGCGCAGACTGCCCTTGTCTCAACCATTCATTATATTCTATACAGGCCGTCCACGAACTTACAGCACCACTGGATCCTGAAAACCGCGTCTTAAGTCGAAATGTTCCAACTCGGAACCGATTTTCCCATAGGAAACAATGTTGTAATTGGGGGATGGTACCCTCTTTTTCACCAAAAATAACTCAGAATCTTGTACTCAATCAATTACACGAGTAATATAGCAACAGTAAAAGGCAATCAAGACTCGTAGTAGAGATGATCTCTTTTATTAGACCAACAAGGTTTTTGCAAAAAATGGAAAAGAATTTTTTTGCAAAAATCTTGTTGGCCAAATAAACGAGATCACCTCGACTACGAGTCGCGACTGCCTTTTCCTCTAGACCAATACGGCTACAACCTGGATACACAGCTGCATTCGTATCATAAATAGCAATCATAAGGATTTGGAAGGACTTCTTTGAGGCGACTCGGCCGGACCTTTCCAGTCTCCTCGCGAGTCTCGGCCGCAGGTTTTCCTGGAGTCTCGCCTGCTTTCTTCAAAGCACCCAAGGACGTTCCGACAGACGCTCTCCAGGCAGACGGGCGACGCCGGCGCGTCGGATCCAGCGTCGACGAGTCGAAACCGACATCGCCAAGTCGAAACGGGGGGTGCCGGTTGATAACCATCGTCTGCGCCGTTCGTTGCCACGTCCGCCTGCATCCGAGTCGAGTCCGGCTTATTCGTCTCCCATTCCCAGTACGCCAGCCTGACCTTTCCCTCCCCACAGGCCGCTAACGCCTGACGGGCTCCCCCCTGCAGCCCGGGGGGCACCGCAACCTGACCGCCGTCTGCACTGAAACCAGCGCTGTGGGGGCAGGAAGGAATTTTTATACCCCTGGTTTGACTGGGAATTTTTTTGGGGGGGGGAGGGGGGGGGGAAGAGCCTGCCTTCCTGTGCAGCAGCTGGCCTCTCTCTACTCCTACCTCGGCTCCTCCGCTCCCGCAATGGCAGCGCCCGCGCCGCCCCCCCCTCCCAGGCGCGCGCAGCGCCGGAAGCAGGAAGCCAACTCCTTCGGAGCGGCGGATGAGGGGCAGTGCCAGAAGCTCTCAAGCCGGAAGCAGGAAGTCGGTTTCTTCCGGGGCGGGGCCACCACCGGAAGCCAGAGGCCCGGAAGCCGGAAGCTGGGTTGCTTTGGGGCGGGGCCACCGGCGGCGGGTGAGGGCAAGGGGTGCAAGGTCTCCTACCAGGCCGGGGCCAGCCCTGGGTTTCCCACAGGACCCTGGAGGGCCTCCCTGCTGCTGAGCTGTCTCCCCCAGCCCTTGGCCACTCTCTGGTTTCCTCACGGCCCAAAGAAACCCAGCGCCAGCGAAGAGGCATTTCCCGGGCATCCTCTGCTGAACTACCCGGTGCCCCGCTGCAGGGTGGTCCTGAAACGCCCCTCCGTCCCGCCGCTGACCCTTGGGGTCGTGCTGGAAAATCTGTGCGGAAGTTTGTCATTTAAAAAAAAAAAAATCTGGGTCTTCAGGGATATTAAATTCTCATTCGCAGCCCAACCGCGACCTTCCCGGCGTGGACCGCGGCTCTGTTAATTTTTTTAGATGGCCCTTGCAAAATATCGTTCCGCGGCAGGCGTCGGTGTCGCCGTCCTGGGCTTGTTTTCGGACTCATTGGTTTTCTCCTTCCTGATTTTTTTTAAGCAGCGTCACGAAGGAGAGCCGCGGGATGCGACAGCCGGTCCCTGAGCGCCGCGACACGGGAGCTGCTTGTTATGGCTGAGGTAGAGCAATGAAGCTAAGCGGTGTGTTGCGCGTACAGCGTAGTTTCTTATAGTTTTGTCGTTTCTAGGGTCAGACGGGACCTGAACAGATCATCAAGCCCGACCCCCTGCCCCGGGCAGGAACGAGTGCTGGGATCGTAGTACCTCAGCCAGATAACTATCCAAACTCCTCTTGAAAACCCCCAAGCAGATTAAGTGAAGGTTACCTACCGGATGCTTTGTATTAAAAAAACATTTCTAATGTTGGTGGCCCGCTGTTCGACATGCAATAATTATTTTGCAAACAAATGAACACCAACAAAAAAAAAAGAAATCTTCAAAGAAGCCAGACTCTGCCACGCACACCAGATCACGGTCCCCTACTAGTTGCTCTGCCTTCTCCCAAAAAAGGGTATTCATAGATTTCATTGATTTGAGAGTCGGAAGGGACCTATTAGATCATCGAGTCTGACCCGAATTGAATTACCAACTGCTATGTTTGTAATATAAAAAGGCTAACCATTCTCCAGCATAAATGTCCTCTTTATCCACTACGCTCATTCAAATCCTTGATGGGGATCGTGACTTTCAAAAGCATTTGCAATGTCTAATGACTTTACTTTTGAAAGATCAGACCCTGTATCACTATGTGTAACTGCAAGAAATAAGTACAGGTCATGTGCATCTTACGCGGGGGTTATGTTAAAGTCGGCGCGTAAGGCGAAAATCACGTATAGTGAAATCGCATATTACCATGCCAGCGGTGACTGCCTCTGCCTCCAAAACCTCCCACCGCCGCCGTGGAGCCGTGCTTAGAGCTGTGTGGCCGGCGGCGGCAGCGTGGCGTGGGGATGGCTGCGTGCCGCCCGGGCACCACCACGCTGCTGCTGCCACCCAGCGGCCGGCCACAGCTCCGGGCACACATGCAAACTCAAGCCCTGCTCCCCTCCACCCCGCGTATAGTTGAATTCACGCAAGTTAAATGCGTGTATGATGCGACTGACCTGTATGGTGTTTTGATGCATTAGAATTGAATGTAGGTAATCGTTGATGGTAGGAAAGAAGAGGAAAAAACGTAGTACATTAGTACATTGATAGAAATACTCTTCCCCTCTTGCTTTTGTTACGAGGTTACTCATATTTTCAATATTTATTATTAAATTTAAAGTGCCAGACTTAAACCTATTTTGAATGCTAGTTCTGGAAAGATATTCAGAAATAGGGGCAAAAGTTCAGCTCTAAATCCATAGTTAGGTATCTAATAGGATGGCCTGATTTTTCTAAAGTGTTGAGCAACCATCAATACCCACTCTCACCATCTTAGTTTTGGCCCTTTTATCAAGCGTTCTCTGCAGATTAAATTGTGTCAGTTTAAAAATTCTAGTGCAGCTCAGTGTAATTACGGTGGTGTCTATAAACAGTGGGATTTATCATGCAGTTCACATCAGGTGTTTTGGTCTGAATTTTTATGTGATTAGAAATAGTGACAATTTCCTTTTTGTCTGACTTGATACCTGCAAGGGACCTGATTTTCTGAAAGTCAGGCCTCTTCTAAGGTTTTTCAAGTCAAGCACCGAGAAATTGAGCACCACCAGATCATTAAACCTAGAAAATGTAGGCCTTGGCTTTGGAAAGGATGAAGAATTTGACTAGTTGACAGACAGCATCTCTGTGAAAGAGAACAAGTAGCTTTTATATTTTTCATATCCAAAAGAAGCTGAAACTGCTGTTTTTTAATTGAACTGTCAGTGATTCATTGATAGGACCAATTTTCCTTTTGTTCTCAGATCCCAACAAGTTGTGCTTTATCAAGCAATACTCCAGCAGGCCACAAGCTTGTGACTTCCCATCCAGCACAGAAGACTGTTGAATTAGGAAGCTGGAATATGACAGGGTGCCAGGTAGGGGTGTCTTTAGAAGTTAGATCATGTCAGTTTTGCAAAGCTTTTTGTTTGTTTGTTGTGGCACCTTGGCATGCCTTGAGATCCTTTCAAGGGTGCCTTGGGATGCTGTGCACTGTTAGCGTTGTTAGGTATGCAAACATGATTCATATGAGATTAAACTTAGAGTTTTCAAATAGGAATCCACAGTGTTAAAAACACTGTGACCTATTTTGGTTATTCTGAGTTTTTTGCAACAAAAGGATTTTTCTATTATATTTCTATTGTCAAAAATGAGTGAAAACTAAGAGTATTTTCCAGGCATTTTCCAAGGGGTGCCCTATGTCTAAAGGTGAGAACCAATAACTTAGTGTTTCTTGGGGATCATAGGTCAACAATAACTGAGGGCTTTTTAAACAGCCAGGAGATTTTTAAGGTTTTGGCTTCCTTCTGTAAGTTTGGCTTCTTGTTATTGTGTTGTTTTCTGGTATTGGATGTATAGCACTGTGTACTCAATTAGAAGATATAATAGAATTACGGTGTACCATAAGGTAATACTCAGAACTCAGGCCATTGCTCTTTTCTCTCTCCTCCCAACTCTAGCAGGAAAAAGCAGAATGGGAAAACTTAAACAAATTATTAATGCGTCATGGCTTAAAACCTGTGTCTGTTGCTACCCCACGAAACAGCAAAAATCTAACAGGTAATGCAGTGCCATTCTATACAAGCTCTTATTATTAAAAAAGATTAACTGCATTCATAAATCATCTTTACAAGCAGTGTCTGGAGGTGCATACCTCATACCTGACCACCCTCTTGTCATTATCTTATCTTCATTGTCTCCAGATATGATAGTTTTAGACAAACACTCTTCACTGGAGATAAGACTAGCACTGAAAACTTTGGTAGAAGACACAGAACGACAACAGAAGATGATGCAGGGGCTTATACAGGCTAATCGTCAACTGAGGTAAGAATGTTGATGGAAGGAAGCTATTCATGAACACAAATCCCTGATTATTTATGCAAGTGGTATGTTTCCTAAAAAACTACCAAGCCAAAGTTTAACAATCCATTTTCTAAGTGTTGGAATTTTTTGGGCATGACTTAAGGCCATTTCCTTAAACGTTGTGCAAGGGGCAAAGGTGGGATTTGTGGATGAGGATGCTCTGCTAGTTTGCTCTGCTCTTAGAGCGTCTCCCTGTACTCAGAAGGTTTTGATCACTGAAATTGCCCTACACTTTTGCCACGGGTTGCTTTGCATGCCTTGTGCAGCATTTTTGGTGCCAGTGCCTCAAGAACTACAAATACTTCATTGTATTTAATAAAACATATAACAGAATACACTGTTTTGTTTTGCTTTGCTTTGCTTTGTTTAATTAGAGATGAGGTGCGCTTAGAACGTGGTCGAGCATCTCGGCAAGAACAACACGCCAACGACTTGGAAAAGACTGTGGAGAACATAAAATCCAAAATCTGTCAGCTGGAAGATGAGACTATAGCTAAGGTTTGCCAGCAGCAGAACCAAGTGAAAGAGCTTCAGAAAGATCAACATGTTTCACAGGTGACACTGATACGCTATTTAGGGATTGAAACAGCAGATGGTTTTGCATGGTTTCATGAAATACTTGGAAATATTTGCAGTGACCAAAATAATACAAGAGCTTGTGCCATCAAGTTGTTACTCTATATTTATGGTTTTAACAAACAACAAACTTTTCAACAGATAGGGTTTGAGTAACTGATAAAATCATCTCTCTCCATCCACCTCCTAAATACAAGTGGGAAGTAATAACTTAGCTGTCTTGGAGCCATGCTGCCTAACTAGTATATCTGTCTGGTCCCATACAGCATAGTCTTCCCATCTTTACCATGCCTGATATTACACTTATTTTAGAATTACCCCATCATCTGTTTGCAGACCAAGTTCCATCAGCAACAAGAGAAACTTCATGAACAGGAAGAGACCATTGCACATTTGCAGAAAGAGATCTACAAGGCTGGGGTGGAAGAGCAGGAGCGCATTACTACACAAAACAAAATGTTCTGCCAGTTTTGCAAGCGAGCCCCCAAATCTCTCTTGGATCAACAGTAAGCAAGTCTATTGCCATAAGTGAGAGCTCTGTAGATCATGTATAAAATGAAGAAACCATTTTAAAATGATTATCCTTGATGATGTTGGGGTAGAGGTACTGGAAGTGCTTGTGGGTCCTTTTTTACATATATCCATTCAATAATTTATAATAAACCTGAGTTGGATAAGTACTTCCATAAAGAACAATAATTGCAACCCCTGAACACTAGATGGGAGCAAAGGACAGAGAATGAAGAGATCCCCAGGAGGAGTTGCATTTTAAAAGTACAGCACTATATTTTATTTTATTTTATTGCTGTATTTGTGATTTAAGTCTGAAAAGTGCCCTGTTTGCAAAGTAGCCTCTATAGATGTACATCATCCCTACCTAGCAATACACATCCCAGGTATCTCGTAGAGGCTACTTCATATTCCAGGGAGAGTTTTGATGGCACGTCTTTCTCCATCCCATCAATCCCATCCCTTTGGTACTACATCCATCGCCTTGATTTTTGCCTTTCTCAAGGTTTGTAAGCTCAAAAATAGAACTGGATGGTCATTTAATCTAGTCTCTTACTCAAGGCAAGAACATCCCTATCCAAACCGTCTCAGCCAATGTTTGTCTTAAAAAATACTGAGAAAAAAGAGTCAGCAACTTCTCTGGATGATAACTTCCAGTGCCTAACTACTTTCACAGTTAGAAAGTTTTCTCTTAATATCTACCCTGAAATCTCCCTTGTTGCCATCTGTGCCTATTACTGTGGGCACAGAGAACACAGATGGATTTCATAGCCATCTTAACCTGTTTTGTTTTTGAAGAGTTACCACATTCCCCCTCAATATTTTCCTCTCTAAAATAACTAATCCTAGCTCTTTCAACCTTACCCTAGCTATCATGGCTTTTTATCCTGTTTTTTTGTGGAGGCTGAAGAAAAAAAGACATGAAACACTTCAGCCTTTTCTGCATTGCCTCCCTATTCATTTAGGGATTTGCACTATTTTTGGTCATTATCATCTCATGTCCTTACAGAATTCTTTTTTGTTATCTTTTATGTCCCTCTTTAGCTGTATCTCAATATGCATCTTGGTCTGTTTAATTATAGCTATGCCAAGCAGGACAGACTTCTTTTGAATTAACTGTGCCAATTTCAGGCTGGCACAAGGATCAGATTTCTGGTTTGTGTAGCCTGGAAGGTTGTGCCTGTTCTGCTGTGTGTCAGTCCAGTGAACATCTGAGAAGTAGCACAGATAAAAGTGATTGTATCAAGTCATGATAGAATAGTGTTCGGAAAGACATGATATTTGTTTGGCTTTGGTTGCAATACCCTGATCATTAAATTATGTAGCTTGTGGAATATTTTGAATGGCTAAAATATATACTTTCCCCCTCAGATTTCTTTGCCTAATTGATTATTATGAATCTCAGATTAATCAGATGAAAAAGGAGCTAAGGTAAGACCAGTTCATTAATTATTAACACTGTTTCAATTAGACTGTGCAAAGATATGTTGTACTGCGCTTTTTGAAATAGATGGGAATTTTGTTATGAACTTCAGTGCAGCAAAGCTTTACCTACTGCTGAAATCAGTGGGAGTTGAGGGGACTCGGAGCTGTTTGTGAAGCACCAAGTATCTTTCAGGATTAGCCGTTACTTGAAAATTAAATGTCTAAGCTATAGGCATTGCATATTCCACAAAGCACTAGCCTGCCAGAAGCAGCAAGGGACTATAATAGCCTTGAACTTTAGACCCAATGCTCTGATTCCAAACAGCATTGAAGGCGATGATGGTATGAAAGCGCATCACCTTTGCAGACCCTAGATCTGCTAGGTGGCTGTCCATGGCTTAAACTAGAGTAGCCCAAAGGCTGTTGTAGCTTTTGTATCTGACTCTTGCTAGTCAAAAGACTGCTCTGTGGCAAGGAAGTGAAAAGCATTTCAAGATGTGCTCCTTTTACCTTGGCTATCTCCCCTCTGTCAGGGTCCAAGAGGTAGAAGTATTATGTTGGCTCTACTGCACTGGGTGATCCCCTTCTGTTATTTGTGCTGCAGGTGATGCAAAGCAGCCAGAATGTAATTGTGAGTCAGGGCCAATAAGATGAGCTTTTCATTGTAGAAGTGCCAGATGTATTTTGTTTGTGTTCAGCTTGCCTCTGGATGAATAGTGTGTACGATACAGGTTGAAACAGCCTGAGGGGAAAAAAATAGGAGTGCGGGTCTGTGGACAGATATACTATGCTGCTTTCCTGGGGTTTTTGTTTTTGTTTTTTAATTTATATTCTTATTGGTTTCTAATGTAACCGTTCTTAGTTAAACTTCAATTAACATGAAAAACTAACCTGTTTATTATCTTTCCCAAAAGGAGATATAAAAAAGATGAAGATCATGTTCAAGCAGAAGGAAAAGGCAGGGGAGAATTCTTAAATCTAGATGCTACTCCTAATTATAGAGCACTGCTAACGGTATGGAACTGGTACATGTAATAGGTGCAGATTTAGAAAAAATGTCTTCTACTAATAGTTAAATGCTAGTTGTCTGTGCATTTGAGTTTGCCATTCCCAAGTTGGTCTGGGATTGTAAACCCTTTGGAGAAATTTTACTGTCTTCCTAACTGTTTATCTATTTAGCAATAAGGCCCCGATTCTCACTAGCGCTTTTGGGTATTATCAAAACATAAAACTGAAAAATACTCCTTTAAATATCAGAGAAGTGCTTAAACCTAGAGAGTGAAATAAAATAGAAATAGTTAACATGCAGGCTCTGTTTCAGTCTTTTCAGAATCAGCTCATTGAGACAAAAGCCAGGAATGAACAGCTTCAGCATGAAAACATAAATTTCAGGAAAGAGCTGGAAACAAGGTGAGAAGGGTAAAGTCATTTGTTTTAAAGACAAAACAAAGCAGTTTGGGTGTAACTGCTTTATAAAAAAATAGCTGAAGTTCTAGATGTTTACCAAGACATCTGCGTAGTAAAAGCAGAACCTAGAAGATGAGATAGTTGAGAGAGATTGCCATTGTCACTGCTTTGAGCAGTAAAAGGAACTATCCATAGTTGCACTGAAGATCATGTATGACAGTTCTTCCTGTTTGGGTACCTGCTGTTCATCTAGCTGTCACTCACACAGGTGTGCTTAAGCCCCACTAAGCCGAGGGACAGATTGCAAGATTGCCATCTCTTTACTATTAGCATTATTACTCCTAAGGCATGGTCTCCAGGATAAAAGTTCCCCAGTATTGCTAGACTAGCAAGTCCTCCTAGGTCAATACAGCTCATGCCAAAAGAGGTACTTTTTTGCTTGTAATGTGGCCTAGGCTAAGACTTCAGCCATAATGAAATCAGCGTTGCTTTACTGGCAAAGCTTTCTAGTGGAGTTTTTGCTAACCTTATTGATGTCTTGAAATGTAATGCAAAATATTTCTTTTCAACAGACCAACTGTACAGGAATTAAAACTTTACAAGCACCAGGTGAAGAAACTGGAGAAAACACTGAAGAAAAATATCAAGTAATTGCACTTAATTCTTCAAAATAATTTCAACTTTCATTAATACTTCTATTAGATTAAAAGATGCTAGTGTTGGAAGGGACCTCAATGGATCGAGTCTGACCTCCTGCCAGTGGCAGGAAAAAGTGCTGGGGTCATGTGACCCCAGCCAGGTGCTTGTCCAGTCTCTTCTTGAAGACCCCCAAGGTAGGGGAGAGCACCACCTCCTTTGGAAGCCCATTCCAGATTCTGGCATCCCTAACCGTGAATAAATTCTTTCTGATGTCCAGCCTAAATCTACTCTCTATCAACTTATGGCCGTTGTTCCTGGTTGTTCCAAGGGTAAACAGAGCATTTCCTGGTCCCTGCTGCCACCCCCCGCCGCTGAATTTGTATATCACCATATTTTTTAATGTTTAAAACATTTTTTTAATGTTTAAAAATGAAGGCATTTGACTGCCTGTAACTTAGACAGTGACTAAGGATGTTCCAAATTTGCTGTTCACAAGTTCTTGATTTATGACCATGGCTACTATACCTTGAGAGACCCCAGGTACATCTCTGAAGTGACGACTTAGTGTCCAAAGAGAGTTGGCATCATCTACTCTTTATTTTTTTAATTTGTTAAACCTTTAAATTGGGTTTTTTAAATTTGTTTTGAACACTACTTTAAATAAGATGGCAGCAGAGATGAAGCTATAGTCATGCTTTCAAGTTCACAGTGTTCTAGCCACCTATCTCTTTCTAGCCACCTATCTCTCTAGGAAGTACTTTTGCTGGCATCTCATTGAAAAAGTGCTGTATATCTTATTCCTCAAATAGGTAAAGGTGATTAGTATCTTTGTCCTTTCGTACACATGTGGATCCTATTGATGTGATGTGGGCAACAAGCCAGCCTTTAATGGTCAGAGAATCTGTGCTAAACAGTTTGAACACGATAAATGCTAGCAAAACTTCCTTAGTTATTTATATTCGTGTATAAGGTTATACAAGGCCTCAGTGCAACATCTAGTCACAATGGAATAAAAGTTAGTAAAAAAGTGAATACCTATCAGTGTTTAATACTGTTTCATATATCTGGAAATAGGAGACAACTTAAAATGAAAATTTTTAAAAGTGAAGAGATGATCTGACTTCAGGGAGGATGCAAATGAATAAAATGTGCACAGACTGGACAGGCAGCATAAAAGTAAAAAAGGTGGAGATTTTATTTGCAGGTGCATACGTGTAAAAATATTCCTGCCCTACTGGCTTGGAAGCTAATTGCTTTTGTTGAAAGCACTGGTCTCTAACATACTGTTTGTTTTACATATAGATCACGTGAATTTATGATGGGAGAAAAGATCAAAGAAAATAAAGAATCTGAGATTATCACAGAAGACCAGCTGCAGGCAGTTTGTAGACAATACTTACAGGTACAAATAAAGTTTTCAGCTGTGATGCTTTCAATAATTGCTGGCAGTTTTATAATGAAGTGTAAAAGACTTGTCCCACACTTGTAAAAAGACTTGACTTAAACAGAAGCATATTATCTTGAATTGAAGTTTTCATATATGATCCCCTTTCTTTGAAAATTTAAGGCTAGGCAGCGCGCTTTTGAACTTAAGCACCTCCAATGTGGTTTAGTTCAAAAGTGCACCGTCGCCATTTTCTCAGTGCTGATGTGCATTTCACCGCTTATACAACTGCAGGCATCACAGTGTCAGGCACTTGCACGTGTAAAAATGCCCGGTATTTCTTACCCTGTGAAACATTTTAAAGTTTGTCCTGGGACAATGGACATGGACATATGAACAACTTCACTTTGTCCCGGGACGTCATTCTCCCCTTGTATCTCAAGCAAATCCTGGGACGTCGTTCTCCCCTTGTACTCGGCCTTGGTGAGGCCACAGCTGGAGTACTGCGTCCAGTTTTGGGCTCCACAATTCAAAAAGGATGTGGAGAAGCTTGAGAGAGTCCAGAGAAGAGCCACGCGCATGATCAGAGGTCAGGGAAGCAGACCCTACGATGACAGGCTGAGAGCCCTGGGGCTCTTTAGCCTGGAAAAGTGCAGGCTCTGGGGTGATCTGATGGCCACCTACAAGTTTATCAGGGGTGACCATCAGTATCTGGGGCAACGTTTGTTCACCAGAGCGCCCCAAGGGATGACGACTAGGTCGAATGGTCATAAACTACTACAAGACCGTTTCAGGCTGGACATAAGAATTTCTTTACTGTCTGAGCCCCCAAGGTCTGGAACAGCCTGCCACCAGAGGTGGTTCAAGCACCTTCATTGAACACCTTCAAGATGAAACTGGATGCTTATCTTGCTGGGATCCTATGACCCCAGCTGACTTCCTGCCCTTTGGACAGGGGGCTGGACTCGATGATCTTCCGAGGTCCCTTCCAGCCGTAATGTCTATGAAATCTATGAAATCTAGGTAAAATGGTTTCTTCTGGGTCTAATGTGATGCCTATTTGTAGCATATCAGTCAGATTTTTACCTTAAAGATGGGGCTATTTAGCATGATCCTGTCTTAGTTTATGTTACTGGAATAGAGGGCAAGAAGGAAAAGAGAATGGATTAGGAGCAGAACACAGAAATGGCTTGACCCAGACCCTCTTTGGGTGGCCCTTTGCATGTATATCTTTCGTTTTAAGGACCTAACATGGTGTAACTAGATAACTTCCATTCTGCTTATCCAGTAGCGGTCAGTTGTTAATAATTTAAATTACTCATAAAATGGGATGGGTAAAATGTTGCTGTACTTGACCAGTAGGGATGCATTTTACCACGTGCTCATGTCCCAAACAAACACTAATGCTGTGGGACAGGGGTAATAGATTTACAATTGTACAGCACAGCTAGTACTGCTCTCTTTCTCTTGGTCACCCTGCCATTCTTGACTCCATAACTCTCAACAATTCACAGTAAGATAAGCCTTCAGCCCTGTCTATTTGGCTTAAGAAAGTTAATGTACTTACCAAGACATCCATAAAATACAGATTATCAATACAATGAAATTCATTTATAAAGGAAGCCAGTTATTTGGAATAGAATCGTATATAGAAGATCTGCCTAAAATTACCACAAAGCATTTATTGAATCTGGGCAGCAGTAGGTTTTGAGATGTGCTTCAGACCAAATGTTCATGATCTATACTCTGTCCTTGGCACACCTGTTGCAAGGTGTGCCAAGGACAGAGTAAAACCTTTTCAGGTTTTTTTGGTCCTCACTTGAAAACAACACATTTATATCCTGTTAGCAAAAGTATTAGTAAGTGGCTTGTAAGTATTGACAGACAAGGTTCCTTGGGTGAATTTGATATCTTTTATTAGACCAACTAATAATAAAAGGAATCAGATTCACCCAAGGATCCTTGTCTGCCTATGTCCTTAGACCAACACGGCTACAACCTACACCCTTGTAAGTATTGAGGCATTTCTCGTAATGGTTATTTTTTTAAGTCTGTAAGTCAACCACACAGCTACGTATTGTATTTTACAAATACTTTCCCACTAAAGTAATTATCAGAGCTATTTGTGATTTAACACCAGATGCTTCATGTGCCAAAGGTTAGAGTACATGACCAGGGACCTGTTCAATTCACAAATTTGCAGAAATCGCAAAATCGGGCGTTGTTTGTGAAATAAAAAAAAAAATTACTAAAATAAATTGCTGGCTCCCCAGTGGCCCAGCTACACAGCCCGCTGCAGGGGGCTCTGCTGGTGCGAAGGGGAGGAGCCAAGTTGGTGGCCACCTCTGCCCCTTGTCATCGATTGACTGAGAGATCTGCCTGTCATATGGCTCTAGCCATCCCAGCCAATCAGCGGTGAGGGGTTGTGGCTGCGTGGCAGACAGCCCTTTTGGCCAATTAGCAGTGAGGGACAGGGCCACTAGGGCCCCTCTGCCAGTCCCAGGTATGGGGGGGCCCCACTACAATAAGCCTGTGAAAATGGCAGGCAGCCCTGTGATCTGCCCACAAATTTGGCCTCCTTGCTTGGGTAGGTCCCTATACATGACCCTTGAGGTCACTTCAAAGCCTATAATTTTAGGCTAAACAACAAAGCACTGTTGAGCGATTTCAGCATTAAAAGCTTCTCTTTAATGTTTAAGGTCTTGTCCAGCATTGACTCTGTGCTAAGTAGTCCACGAGCTCCTCCTTTAATATATAAGCGAAGTAAAGGGCCAGTCCAAAATGGCATCAAAGAGAATGGACAAGAATGTGGCTTTGAGCACCTTCCCCCTACAGTAGAAATGTGGGCAGACCAAATAATGGCGCTAAAGGTAAGGAACCGCTGTACTTCGGCTTTCTTCAGCTGGGACCCAATCATTTTTTGCCATCTTGCGCTTTTGCTTGTGTAGCTTTCACAGCTATTAGGTTTTGGGTTATTTCAAAAACAAAAAATTCTTATGCTGTTCTTCCCATCACTTTATTCATGTCCTTTTTATACCATATTTACCCAAATCCAGGATGACTGAATTTAAGATGACCCTCTTCCAATAATTAGATTCTATACAGGGAAGATGATAAATTTGTTATAATTTTCATTTATAAAATCTAATTACTTGGGGAGGGTCATCTTAAATTTGTCAGACCTCTACCCCTTGTCCTTCCTACCTGCATCCCCTGCCATATTATTACCTGACCTTGTCCTCCAGCCCCTTGTCCCTCTGAGCCTGTCCCTGCTGCCTGTGCCTGACCCCTGCCACCTGTCCCATCCCCCACCCCAACGCCCATCTTCCCCCACTTCCTGCGTACCCTGCTACTTAACTTCTGCTGCAAGTCTGCTCTGGTTCTGGGGCAGTGGGTGGCAATAGCCCCAGCCCAGCCTGGCCAGGGAAAAACAGCTGTGGCACTTCCAGACCCAGCCAGGTTAGGGCTGGAGGGGCCAGAGCCTCTGGGGAACAGGGGAGGTTGCACTGTGTCCTCCATTCCCAAGACACATGCCATAAGCCTCCCCATGCGCCTCCTCCCCATGCTTCCTTGACTGCTTGCCCTCTCTACCACCACATGAATTACCTTGCCCCAGCGCAGGCCGTGGCTTAACTGTGGCTTTGTTCCCAGTACATGAGGCTTTTTGATTGGGGGGAAAAAACTTTATCTTGGATTCCAGTAAATGTTTTAATGTAGTCCTCTGCACAATTGACTTTCTCTTTTTCAGTATCTTTGTTCACTAGTTTTCTTGGGGAAAAAAACATGTTTTACATTTTATGTATCGGTGAAGTTACATTCAAGTACTTCCGTCTTTCTAGACCATTAGCTTTTTGGTTTAAATAAAAACATGACATTTTAGGCCAATCTCTGAGTAACAAACTGCTGTGATCTGTTGTCAATCTTGCTAATCCTTGTATTAAAAATGAAACTTCCATTCTTGAAGCTAAGAATATAAGCAAAATATTTTGTGTAATGGGTCTATCTAAAGTAAATCTTAGTCTGCCACACTGGCGTATTTGTCTTGCACAAGAATTCAACAGCCTAATTCTTTCCTTTATGTAACTGCTATAACTTACTATTGTACTTTGAAACTTGCAGCTTCTCAAACTTTTGAATTTTCTATTATAACAGGACTTGTATAGGTCTCTGAGAAAGCTATCACAGGAACTGGTGCCCTGGCACACTATAGACATACAGGACAACAGTGAATGCATTCGTGTTGAAGACCTTCAGTTCATAGTGGATGCAATCTTGGAAGAAATAGAAAATAGAGAAAAGGTAACCTATCAGAAATTCCTCATGTCTTCCAAATTAACTGTTACTCTAAAATTCCTATCTGTGTTCTTCACACACTGATTGGGTTTGTATAGTTGGGAGTCTGCACAAGGCTTCAGAACTGCCTGCTTGACTTTATTCAGACAAACACTATTTTAATAAAACAGGCCAGTTTATCTTGGGAGTGACCCAACTTGAAGGAGTTAGTCTGGGGATGGATTTGGCTGACTCCACATATCATCATCTTAACTCTGTTTTGTCTATTTCTAAATTGGCAAAGACTTATGCATACTCCACACTCCAGCTAAAGGAAATTGTCCTTGTATCAGAGAGACAAATTCTCCTTGTATCAGGGGTCAGGTGGCATTCTGCTTCCTTGTCACGTTTAGCTAAACATTTTAGAGTAAGTCTTTAAATTAGTTAATGCCTACTGTTTGTTTATTAAGAGAAGTGACCTATTTTAAGGAATTGTTGCTTTTTTAACAATGCTTTTCCTTGACGACTTGTTTTTATCCTTCGGTACAGAATAGCCAGATGCCTTCTTTACAGACACTGTATGCAATAGTCTCTCACTTCCAAAAGCTGTTTGATGTGAGTTCTCTGAATGGAGTTTATCCACGAATGAATGAAGTTTACACAAAGCTTGGAGAAATGACCAATGCTATGCGGAACCTCCATGATCTCCTAGAGCTAGGTAAAAATTCACTGTATTTCATGTAGTCAAACTCTTCCAAATTCACTTTATGCAGTAACTGGAGACAAGGGGAGAATTTGATTTTTAAGTAGAGAAGATAGTGAAGTATAGTGAGAGGACTAATAAGTTGTTCAGAAATGTTTGCAACTAGAAAAAAAAGCCCAAAGGTGCTGTTACCCTGGAGTTTGAAAAGGAGAAACCCACAACCAATGTATGATTGCTCTGGTCTTAAATAAGTTGTTTGACCTGCAGCCCTCTGTCACTGGGAGGAAATGTAAGTCTGTCTTTGGTCAAATAAGGCAAGGTAGATATGTAGTAGGGATGCACATATTTTAAAAATTACCTGTTTAACCTCCTTTAGTTGTATCGGTTAAATGGTTAACCAATAGCAAGTAGTTTAGTGACCTCTGGCAGGAACAGCCCTGGCTGCTTTTGTCTTTGCTATGTACCCCAGGCTGCTGGTGGGGAGTCGTAGGGAGGGGGCAGCAGGTGTGGCCAAGCCATTAAGGGGAGCTGCCCATTGGCGGAGTTGTGCCTCCCTCTCCCCCCGGGCCTGAGGTTGCAGACCTCTCCTGTACCTGGATCCTGCTGCCAAAGGGAGCGGGGGAAAGGAAGTGCTGTGCCCCCTCCTTCCTGCCGCAACAGTGAGACTCCTGGCCCCATGACGGGTCTGCCTGCCCGCCTCCGGCAGCAGGGGCCGTATAGACAAGCCCAGTCTGAAAGGGAAATCTGCACATGAAACTCACTGCAACTCCCATGACTGCTCTCTCTCTTAAAACCATCCCTACTCTCACTGTTACGGACATAGTATCTCTACTCAGCAGCTATGGTGAACATGCTCAGTCTTCCAAATTCACACTCTTACCCTTTTTCTTTTAAAATATTGAATGTTAAAAATGAAATCAACATTTATAGATAATAGCAAAATTTACCTCCGTAGATGGGGAAAGAGCAATGCCAGATGGATCTCTAATAACCAGCGGTTTGTGAGTTGGAAAGGACTCAGCATAAGGTGGTATGGAGCTACTAGAATTGAATTCTGTGGAGCCCTTCTGGCAGCTCTTAAGTATAGAATCTGTCCTCTTTTGGTGATGTTAACACTTTGTCACAGCTGTATATTTTGAGCCATTAAGGGAAGCATGAGATTCCTTGCCCTAAACAGTGCCTTACTGTCACTGTTCCCTGATGAGCACAAGGTGTTCAGTAGCTGATTAAATCCTGTTAATGCTAAAATCTGTATACAGAAAGTGAAGATTAAATTGAAGACACTAGGTGGATTTGCATTATACAAAACACTTCCCTGCTAATCCTTGTAAACATGCGGTGTTTGTTCCTTCCAGATAGCTCAGCCCCACCCACTGTCCTGGTGGACACTGTTGGAAAGCTTTGTAACATAATTAATGAGAATGTGAATGAACAGGTCGAGCAGCTGCTGGGGACCCAAGACATCCAAAGGTATTTGGACTTAGAGGTGTCACTCTTGAAGTATGAAGCAGAGTAACTCAGAGAACTGGTTAGGACTGCTTCTCATTTTGAGGACTGGATTTCAAATGACTGAACTTAAGTCAGTGAGGTACTATCACTGCATACTAAGACCTGGATGAATGTGCCAGAGAGAGCTTGCACCAGAAAAATGAGAGGCCAGGTTGTAATGAAAAAAATAATAATTAAGGACAACATCAAGACTGAAGATTTTGAAAACAATTTCTACTTAAGTATGTAGTATCTCTAAACCAATATCATGTATCCCTGCTTATGTGGGAAATGAAAGACATCAAACTGAAAAAAAATGCTTTTGCACAATGTCCATATAGTCTATGGCAGACAAGGTTCTTTGGGTAAATGTGATATATTTTATTAGATCAACTAAATAGTTGAAAAAATTGTTCTTTGCAAGTTTTTGGGCACAAATACCATTCTTCAGGCATAGGGAGAGTCTGCTGCTGTTTTTATTCTCCTGGATGGAATAGAAGCCAATGGCAGTCTTTATCAGTATATGTTAAGCAGTGTTTTCCCTGCAGGCATAGATTCATAGATTGTAGAGTCAGAAGGGACCACAAAGGATCATCGTGTCCGACCCCCTGCCCCAGGCAGGGAAGAGGGGACTGAGGTCAGATGACCCCAGCCGGGTGTCTCTCAAGCCTCTTCTTGAAGGCCACCAAGTTAGCTGATAGTACCACCTCTCTTGGAAGCCCATTCCAGATTCTGGCCACCCTTATTGTAAAACATTTCTTCCTAATGTCTACTCTCCACTAGTTTGCACCCATTATTCCTAGTTACTCCTAGGGGTGCTCTGGTAAATAGCACATCTCCAATTCCCTGTGGTCCTTCCTTGATAAACTTATAGGCGGCTACAAGGTCTCACCCTCAGATGTCTCTTGTGCAGGCTGAAGAGATCCACATCCCTCAACCTCCCCTCATAGGGTCTTTTATGGAGGCTACTAATCATGCAAGTAGCCCTCCTCTGAACCCTCTCCAGATTCCCAGTGTCCCTCTTGAAGTGCAGTCCCCAAAACTGGACACATGGAATTCCCTAGCTACCTGCTGCCAGATTTCTTGTACCTGAAACAGCTAGTACTGGATGGAGCTCAGGTGTTATGCATAGTGTGTATGTGCCCATACAAACTCACCACACACACGCACACAAATGTAATTATGCCATTTACTCTTCTTAGGTGCATGTAGAAGTATAGGTAGAGTATTATATTTAAAATAAAAAAAAAAGCTTGCTTCCACTGTGGAACAGTTCTGACTAAGTTATAATTGAACCCCAGAACACACAGCAGTTTTGGCCTGGAGGTTTTTAGAACCTAAAAATGTAACTGTTGGTGGGGGATTGCCCGTCACAGTATGTAAAGATAAGTAGTGTCATTTCAGAAACTCAAGACTCAGATGTGGCAAAGGTCAGGACCCATGTTTGCACGGCTCCTTTGCAGCCTCTGATTGTGACATGGTCTCCCACATGAAGGACTGTAAACTTGCTATAATTTTTTAATTGCAGTATCATCAGCAAACTAGAAGAACATGAATATTTCTTCCCAGCTTTTCAAGCTCTTATTCAAGATTTGCTTTGTGTTTTAGGTAAGTCATTTTCAAGAATAGATTGCATTGTTTTGCACAACAGAAATCCCTCAACACAAAATGACTTCAAATGGAAACTCCAGGGTTTTTGTGTACGTAGCCTTATTTTTCACAGGCTCTGCTTCCAGATACGGACAGGTGGGGAGCAGTGCCACTATCAGGTTTTGCCTCCATCTCCTCTTCCTTCTCACCTCCCACTGTCACTTGCATACCAAGCAAGTACAGCCAACATGCTAGTCATGCAGCTGACTTGCCTAGTGCAAGAGTGCAGAGCATAGCACCAACATGGGACAGGCAGGGTAGAGCGAGGAGGTGGTGCTCTCCTCTATGGCCCAAGCTTCACCTAAATCTTAACCATGCTTTTTTTGCAGTTCTCCTAGTGTCTCCACTGTCACCTGCCAAGGTAATTTAGCATCATTCATAGCCTATTTCTAGTCGCACATTTCTAATCTAAGCTTAGCATGTTTTTAGTCCCGCTTACTGGCTCATTTGGGAGTGTAGGCTATAACCCAGAACTGTTAATGCCCTTGATTTGTCATGTGGATGTAATCTAAATCAATTGTACTGAATTCTTCAATGCCTTCCCACCCAACATCTGCTCCCAGAGACAGACAAGTTTACCTCAACTTGCTAAGACAAAACAGGAGAGTCTCACTTCACAGTATCCCCAAAGACTATGGGAAATATCCCCAGAAGTCCAGGGAACATGCATGAGTGAGTGCAGCACCAGGGACAATCCAGTAATTCAGGTGTGGCTCTGCAACAAGGCTGCTGCCATGTGGACTAAATTAACCCAGGGTCAGTTCCGCAGTGAAGACGGACCCTTAAGCTAGTTACAGGTGAGCCCCTTCCTAGCACATTTTTAGATCACTCTATTGGTGGAGAAATCCTGTTACTATTTACAGTAAGACTTATTATAGAGAATACATGCTATTGGCAAAATTTCATTCAGCTGCAGTCACTGGGTTGCAAGACACAATCCTCATGGACTTTTATAAGCTAGCACTGAAGTTATACCTGGTCGGTCTCACAGCCTATTGTAAGAGGGCACAATGTTAGAGCCTCTGTCAGTTTAGTGCAATAAGGACTACGAGGAGTTTATTCTCTAAAACCAATTATTGATCACATTAGTCACATCAAAGCCAGAACTTCTCGGTTCCATATACAACTGTGTGACTGCTGTACTTCTATTTCAGAAATCAGTAACCTGGATGATATTTTACCTACCGTGCGGAACCTGAAGCTGCTAGCTAGGTAAAACGCCACTCTTGGTAGATCTGACTAATGAATGTGTTAATACTGGATTTACAGGCGCTTCCAACCTGTATTTGACCTTACTGTACAGTTTTAGAATATTTTTTACTAAAATAAATGTTTGCTTAGATGTTACCACTGCTGCTCTTATTTACTTGTTAGTTGTGAAAGCACAAATGCACTAGTGACTACAAAGAAAAGGAATAAATACAAAACCTAGCATTAATCCACTCCACTCCAGCAAATCCATCTCATACAAATCCTGATTAAGACACTGCTCCTTCAGCATCTGAATGCCTGCCACACACACTTGCTACAGAGAGCTCTGAAGTACAAGACTTAAACTCATGAAAACACAACTAAGTGTCTTAGCCATAGCTTTTACCAGTGATTAAATTACAGCAGAAAATACTTCAACTCTGGAAAGCTGCAGTCCACTTCTGGATCTACGAATTAAAGACAACCACATACTCACTGAGTGCTGGAATTCTGTATCCCTGTTTCGAATCTTGAAAGCTGTGCTCTGGAGGAGGGGAAAATAGGAGGTGGATGTTTTGGTGTTTCAGGAGATTGAGTTACGACGGTTACCAGCTTTCAACTTTAATTCCCACTAAACGAAATTTAAAACTAGTGAGTGTTGCATTGGTCCAAGCATAGCCACAAATGAAGTGACTCTAGCCATTGTGCAGGTAAGGATGTTGCTATGCTAGCCAGCAATGTATTTTGAACATTAAGTAGAATGGGATTAGCTGCCATCAGCAGATTCAACAGTTAGGCTTAGCTTCCCACATGCACATTCAGCTCTCACAGCCAAGGTCTTTAGCACTTAAACAAGTGCACTGTAGGAACTAAACAATAGGTCACGTTTGCTCAGTCTCTTGAGCAATTTGTAAATAGTTTATTATACAATTCTGAGACTTAAACATACTGAATGTCTGAAAACATTGGCATGTTTCCCCCCACATTAATAAAGACTTGCTTACAAAATTATAGTCCGTTGTTTCCAACATGGAAATCTGTATTAACAAAGCTCACAAGACTTTGAAATGTAACCATAATAAAGAATTAGACTTTAAGGCGTTACCATCTGGTTGTGCCAAGATATCAAAAAGTTTATACACTTCCCTGCTGTTGGTGAATCATATTCATACCCATTTCAAGTTAGCACCTGCAATCTGCTTTATAAAAAAAAACTCCCAGACAGTAGAATATTAGATAATTTTCTTAGACTTGTGTAGATATAAATTGTAATTGCTTCTTTTGGAGTCTCTTCAGTCTTGGAAGTGAAGAACAGTATTTTGAAAACCCATGATCTTGCTAGTATAATTTCAAGTATGGTGTCAACAGAACATGAACTCAGAGCCTTAGGGGCAGGGGATTCTCTAAAAGCAAAAACAATTGGTCTTGGTGTGCTCTTGGCACTCACGTAGCCTCTTGAGAGTAAACAACTGTAAATACACACGGAGGCTGCTTGTTAAGTTTCTTCAGTGATACCAGTCATGAGTCAATGCTGAGGTCATGAAAGCTTCATGTTACACATTTACATCTAGTCTAAATTTAAAGGATTCAATCCATCTTTTTTTCTACCTTTTCCAAAATAACCAGCCACTGAAAAAGGTAGTTAAGCAAACAAATCCAACACCTTTTGCCTTCAATATACATAATAAAGTTTAAAATGGATTAGTTACAAAATATACATATATACATTAATATAAAGCATACAAATAAGGGCACACTGAGGACATCATTGCCTGCTCTGTCCATTCATTGTCAGCTCATACCTGCAAAAGACAAGCCAGCAAGGATTATTGTTTTTGAAGACGTGCCCTGTATTTGAAAGAAGCACCTTTTCCCAACCTTTTAGCCAGCCCCTAAACTAGACTGAACACCATGGTCTATGTACTTTTAACAAATGCACTCTACAGGGTGCTCAAATTCTTCATTGCTTATTTCTGTAGACAACACAGCAAAGAACAGTGGAAATGGAGGAAGAAGTGGCTTTGCAGGTGTATACAGCAGTGCTACCTCCTTGGTCTCTATTGAACTCTCTTGCCTTGCAGCTTTTCGATGAACTTGACAAAGGTTAGGCCATGAGTGTGTTGAGACCACTGCCTATTATCCTTGCAAATACTGCCCCTTTGCTCCTATCTGTATAACTGTTTGTCTCACATATAGATTGTAAGGCACCTGGTATTTCATCTAGCACAATCTGACTGGGTCTTTAGGAACTGTGTGTTAAAGTTAGATATTCATTTCTGGAGCAGCTGGGGAAGAAAAGCCTGAATCCACTAACTTTAGGGTTCGGTAGAAACTCTAGAACAAGAGGCTGCCTATTTCACTGAAAATACAGATATAAGCAATCTTGGAAGGTATCAAGACAAGAACTTACCATTGTGAGAAGCCTTTGATTATATCTTCTTTTGACAAATCAATCCGTACCTTTAAAAAGTAAGCCATATTTTATAACTAACATTCAACTTGCAAGTCCACTAGAAAAGTTTAAAATGGGTCCTTGTTACTACTGCTCTTCTCCAGTCAGTTCTAGTTAAAGTTCTGGAAGTACAGCCCAGATTAAGGAGCTGAGCTTGAAGTCTTCTGGGAGCACAGCACTGAAGATCAAGGATAGTACAGCTAATTGAACATTTCCCTTTAGGATGGTTTTCAAAATGAAAAATTTACCGTCTGCAAAATGTAAGTTTTTGTCAGAAAATGTTGATTTATCATCAGGAAGTCACTCAAGTGCACAGCTCCCCTACTCCTCAGGAGTTTTCTGGGGAGCCCAGGTTTCCAAACTCACCAGCCAGAGACCCCAAAGAATATATTCTGTTTTAGAAATGCTGAAAAACACCCTGGCTTCCAGAATTTCTCAGTGTTTCTGAGATGAAATAGTGTGGAATATTTCGTGTGTGCCATGAAAAATATCTGTCGGCGCGGGGGGGGGTCGGGTCTTAATTTGAGATGAAAGCAGAAAAAGCACTTTTGTTTCATTTGCAGAAGTGAAATCCAATTAGCTTTACTGATCAGTCCCATACCCTGGTACTGCAGTTCAACAGTGGGCAAGGTCTCTCAAATATGGTACAGCAAGCAAGACAGTTTTAAATAAGTATTATAGAGAATTCAGATATTAATGGTTGCACAGGTAGCATTTCAGGTTTAACATGTATGACACTGAACAATAAATATTTGATGGTTTAAACTTACTTTTCCAAGTTCCTTTCTCTCATGTGAAATGAATGGCCTGCTGTTTTTCACTGCAATGTCTAGTTTCCGTTTCCTAATGTCTTCCAATGATTCAAAAAATTCAAATCTTTAAAAAAAAAAAAAAAAAGAGTTTTAAAAGTGTGAACAAACAAGAAACTAGGATCAGAGCAGAATGAGTGTCAGTGGCTACCACAAACTAGTCTTGCAGGGATGCAGCACAGTTCCATCCTACAGGATCTCTCTCACCCCATTCTCATTAAGAAATTAGGCAACTGTGGCGTCAATGCCTACATGGTCAGATGGGTCACAAATTGGCTGGAGGGCTGCACCCAGAGAGTGGTGGTGGATGGGTATTTTTTGACCTGGAGGGATGTGGGCAGTGGGGTCTCCCAGGGCTCGGTCCTCGGGCCCGTACTGTTCAACATCTTCATCATCGACTTGGACGAGGGGGTGAAAAGCATCTTGTTCAAATTCGCAGATGACACTAAGATGTGGGGAGAAGTGGGCACGCTGGAGGAGAGAAACAGGCTGCAACTAGATCTGGACAGGTTACAGGGGTGGGCAGATGAGAACAGGATGGGATTCAATACTGACAAGTGCAAGGTGCTGCACCTGGGGAGGAAGAGCCAGCAGCACATCTACAGGCTGGGGAACTCCCCTCTCGTCAGTGCAGAGGCAGAAAAGGATCTTGGAGTCATTATTGATGCCAAGATGAACATGGGCTGCCAATGTGGGGATGCAGTCAGGAAGGCCAACCACACCTTGTCATGCATCCACAGATGTATCACAAGGTGGTCCAGAGAGGTGATCCTCCCCTTCTATGCAACACTGGTCAGGTTGCAGTTGGAATACTGCGTCCAGTTCTGGGCGCCGCACTTCAGGAGGGATGTGGACAGCATGGAGAGGGTCCAAAGGAGGGCCACCCGTATGGCCAAGGGACAGCCTCTCCCTACGAGGAGAGGCTAAGGGACCTGAACCTGTTCAGCCTCCACAAGAGAAGGCTGAGAGGGGATCTGGTGGCCATCTACAAACTGGCCAAGGGGGACCAGCAGGCTATGGGGGAGTCCCTGTTCCCCCAAGCACTACCAGGAGTAATGAGGAACAATGGCACCAGAAGTTGACAGAGAGTAGATTCAGGCTAGATACCAGGAGGAACTACTTCACAGTCAGGGCGGCTAGGATCTGGAATCAACTTCCAAGGGAAGTGGTGCTCGCTCCTACCCTGGGGTCTCAAAAGGAGACTAGGCAATCACCTAGCCAGGGTTGTTTGACCCCAGCGCTCTTTCCTGCCATGGCAGGGGTTGGACTTGATGATCTGCTCAGGTCCCTTCTGACCTGACCAACTATGAAACTATGATATTCTTTCCACTACACAGTGAATTGTGCCCATAGCTTGCGAACTTTACTATGCATGCTTCAAAGCAAATCCTGACTGCCCTGTGTGAACAGAGCAGTTTACACTAGGTGAGAAGACTCATCACACTTCCATAGACAAGAATGGGCTGGATTCTCCAGTGAAAAGGGAGAACATTTCTATTGTCAGCACTTGCTAAGGCTAACAGGTCTCAAATCACCGGGAGAACATACCTTGTGAGGATGATAAGATTTTTTTTACCACAGGCAATAAAGGAAGACTTGCATCTGGGATGAACTGTCACTTACGGACATCTCTCTCTAGTTTACAAGTCGGGAGGAGTTAGTTTCGACATGGCTCAAAAATGTTCTCATAAGTCAGGGTTGTAATGCAATGCAGGGT
Organism: Alligator sinensis; assembly: GCF_000455745.1. Taxonomy (NCBI): domain Eukaryota; kingdom Metazoa; phylum Chordata; order Crocodylia; family Alligatoridae; genus Alligator; species Alligator sinensis. The sequence goes on along the minus strand of NW_005841887.1, from coordinate 3,275,647 downwards.
GGTTTGGAAATAACAAGCAAAGCAGTATTTAACTCATTACAGGAGAGAAGAGATTCCAGGAAAGGACAGGAGAAACCATGTCTAACAGCAGTGGTGTTAGCAAGGTGTTTATGGAAACCAGCTGATGATGGGGTAGGAAGAGGTACGTCCCCAACTTCATAAACAGTAAACACCAAGGATAAAATTTCTCAGTAGTGACTGATTTTGAGTGCCTTAAAAAGGCAAGTGCCAGGCACCTTCCAGTTGTCACACTGAGCAGCAGAAAAGTTGAGGCTTGACCCAAGGTCATTTGTTACTTCTAGGGCTAGATTTTGAAAGTAGTTGCCTTGACTCACTGCTTTTAAATCACTGATTGGCAGGGCCCTATGCAAGGTAATCTAAGGGGGAAAGGTGTCCGAGAGCGAGGCTTGTACATTAGAAGGGACCATATTACGGCATACAGCAGGCTATTTTGATGTGAAGGAAGAATAGGAAGTGCTGCAAGAGGTCAGCCTGGCTAAACTCTTTAATGAACTGAAACTAAGAAAGGAATCTTACAAAAAAGTGGGAACTTGGTCATGTTACTAGGAAGGAAAAGGAAAGGAGTATAGCAGGGGCATGCAGGGAAAAAGTTAGGAAGGTCAAGGCACAAATTGAGATATAGCTAACAAGGGACAGAAGAGGCAACACAAAAAAAACCAATCCACAAGTATGTTGCAAGTAAGGTGGCAGCCAGGTGGCAGCATAGGTCTCTTCCTAAATGCAGAGGGCAATCTAATCATGGATGATGCAGAGAAGGTTGAAGTATTTAATGCCTCCTTTACTTCGGTCTCCATGAAAAAGGTCCACTATCAGATGACAGTTGGCAGGAAGGCTATAGAAGGAGATGAAT
>NW_005841887.1:3267277-3274745 GCF_000455745.1 Alligator sinensis | reverse complement strand
GGGAAAGAGCAGCTCATAAATTATTTAGAAAAGTTGGGCCAGACAAGACCTATCCTAGAGTACTCAAGGAATGGCCTGCGGTATGTGCGTGACCGCTGGCTATTATCTTTGAGAACTCGTGGCGGTCAGATGAGGTCCCAAATTAACTGAAAAAGAGCAAATATAGTTTCCATTAAAAAAAAAAGGAGTGGGGGGGGAAGCAGGATCTGGGGGGGAAGGGGTTAAATCAGTCAAACCTCAACACCTAGAAAGATTAAAGAACACGTCATCAAGGAAACCTACAGCATAAGGAGGTCAGGAACAGCTAAAGTGGATGTGTCAAAAGCAAGTCATGCTCGACTGACCGGATTTCCTTCTCTGACAAAGTGACAGGTTTTGCGGATAGTGGAGGGGAGCAGTGGATATGATACGCTGCAACTGTACTTCAACAAGGATTTTAACATACTCATCCATGATATTCTTATTAGTAAGCTAAGAAAATAGTCTGGACAACAGTACTATAAAGGTGGATTTATAACTGGTTGGATCATTGTGCACCATCAATGGTTCAATGTCTAGTTAGGAAGAGAGAGATGTGTATCGGGTCAGGTTCCTGAGGAATCTGTCCCGGATCCAGTACTAATGGAGGATTTGGACTGAGTACACAGGTTGCAGGTCTGCAGAGGACACTAAACTGTGTGAGGTTGCAGCCACTTTGGAGGATGGGATTATGATTCAGGAATGACCTTGATGAACTGGAAAGATGGTCCAAAATAAATGAAATTTAACAAGGGCAAATGCAAAAATCCTGCACTTGAGAGAAGAGTCACATGCACAAACACAAAATGGGGAACAATAGGATCAGCTGCATTACTGTAGAAAAGGGCCTTGGGGTGGACGGCAAAATAAATGAGTCAGAAAAAATAGCACAGTTGGTTATATTAGCAGAAGCATAAAAGTGTCACTTGCAAGCCAAGAGAAATGATTCTTCCCCTCTGTTCAGCACTGGTTAGGCCTCACCTGGAATACTGCATCCAGTGTTGGGCACTTCATCTCAGTAAAGATATACACAAGTTGGAAAGGATCCACTGGAGAGCAATGAAAACGATTACAAGTGGAGGAAGCATGAAAGACAAGAAAAGACTGAAAGAACTGGGATTCTTTAGTCTTGAAAAGACAAAATAGAGGGGGATTTAATAAGTCTTCAAATACACAAAGGATAAGTTATAAGGATGATGGCGATAGACTGTTCTTTTGTGGCCACAGGGGACAATACAAGAAGTGTCTTAATTTGCAGCAACGGAAATTAGGTTGCATATTAGGAAGGACTTTCGTACTATTAGGGTAGTTAATTGTTGGAACAGGTTACTTATGGAGATGGTGGAATCTCCACCCCTGGAAGCTTTTAAACGCAGATTAGACAGACACTTGACTGGGATGCTTTAGTCATGGATGATCCTGCTGTGAGCAGGAGACTGAACTAGATGACATGATAAGGTCTGCTCCAGCCCTACTTTGCTGTGATTCTAGGATTTTACCCCTCTATTTTTCAGCACCATTGTGTGACCCTTTACAAGGGCCTGTTAAGGTCCCTTCCTGTCCAATGATCCTGAACCTGAAAAATATGGTAATGGACCACTCTCAAAAGAAGGATCTTTTTATAGTACTGCTTTTGGATTGTGGGACAGTGCCAGAGGCAGCCCCGGGCATCAGAAAAAGAGTTTGATTAATGAGGGGTAAGTTGATCTGGTGTAGAAGAGGAAGGAGACCATCGCCTGGTAGAAGACTCGCATGCAAGGAGACTGGGAGGAGAAAAACATGCCTGCAGGCAAAGAGGCAAACAAGAAACCTTTGGCTTCTCCTAGAAATTAGACAGACAGGAGAGAGAGGAGTCCAGAACCAGAGGAAGGGAATTGCATGCATGGCCAGGAACCAACCTTACGTTTTGGTCAGTTCCAGCCATTTAGAGCCATTTTTGTAGAAGACCTGCAAAGTTTTGCGTGATATAATCCTTTAGGTATAAGGTACACACGCAACTCTCTGGCCCATTTCATTAGGCAGAGTTCATGCTAAAGGTAGTGAAATGATGATCAGTTTAATCCTTCTCAGTATCACCGTCCATCTCTTCCTAATATATTTCAACAACGATTGTACTTACTTCTCATCGTACTGGGGGTTCAATGTTTTTTTCTTAACAGTAGTCTTCTTTCTGCCTGTCCATCTTTTATCTGGAAGCAGGTAGATGCGGACATATGGATCTATTCCACGGGTAGAACATTGTATCAGGTTCCTGCAGAAAGAAAAATAAATAGTCTACGTTGATACCATGTGATCCACAAGCTCTGAACTAGACATGCTAGTCGAGCCAAATTTTCACAGCTTCAGGGACAAACGATTAGCTTCCATCCCAACCCCCAAGATAAGAAAGATCTCAGGTCTTTCAAACTGAATTATATACAACTTGAAGTCAATTCAAATTTGAAGCAGGTGGCTGCTGGATGCTCGAAACTTTTGAGAAATGAGGCTACTTCCAAGATTTTTAACCATAGATATAAACAGCTAATTTTTAGGCATTTATTTTTCAAAACCTAGACTTCTTAATTTTAGGATAGCCAAGGCAGGAGCCACCCAAAGAAGTCAGGGAAGAAAGAGTCTGGGTGGTGGGATGCAATGTTGTAGTCCATGCTCAACTCTGTGTATTTATTCCTATCACAGGATAGTGAAATAAATGGAACATCAAATGGATCAGATACAGCAATTCCCATGTTCCTGAGTCTAGTAAAACTGTATAGTTAAGAGTCAGCAAATGTTACCCTCCCTTGGCAATATCTGCTGCGCTATACTATATAGCCTGTATGTGTTATGTACATTTAATAAAGTTACAGCGAAGTATTAACACATATAAGGAAAACATGCCTCCATTTAGATCAGAGGCAGATACAAAAAACAAAAAGTTACCTGCAACCATTTATCATCACAATGAGACTCTGCCGCAAAGAAGCATATCTCACAGTAACATGAATCTCTCCCAAAGGCACATCCACTTGGTTTGTTCCACTGTAAGACACAGTCGGCATCTTTTAAAATGCAATGGGTTGCATGCAACAAAAGGTATGTGCAGAGGGGTGCGTATTAGGAGATCTACCAGTTGACAATGCATTTTCAATTGAAAAAGTGACAATAAGGGGGGGGAAAAAAAGAAGCTAGCCATGCACCAAGTTTCACAGCCCATCCCCTTGAGAAACTCGAACCCAAGTTTCAGAGCATAAAATGATGCTGCTTGAGGTTTCCCATGTTTTGCTCCCATTAGCCCTCTACAGGATAACACCAGAAATGGTCAGAACACTTCTTGTACCAGCGCCTGCTCTTGTAATGAACACAACATAGGAATGATTATAATAATGGTGTCTCCATGAAGCGTTTGGATGCCCACTTCTTGTGCATGTAGTCTAAGTATGGCATAATGCAACCCATGTCACTGTGTCTCCCTCCTGTAAGCTAACTCGCTACCCAACAGAAGATTTTGGTGCATCCCTTAGAATATTATTGCAATTGTAAGAGGCTACCTCAAGAACTTGTGAAAACTTCATCCTTGAAAGTTTTCAAGAGCAGGTTAAACAGACACTTGGGTGGGATGGTTTAGTCAGGGAAGCTCCTGCCATCAGCACGGGCTAGACTAGATGACCTTGTGAGGTCCCTACCAGCTCTACTTTCTTACGTTCCTATATAGTTCCCAAGACCCGGGTATTATCCTACAGCAGGAACACTTAGAAAATATTCTTGTTTCAATGTGCATTACACAGAAACACTGTCAAAGGCTAGACTGAACAGCTGGAACTGGTTTGATACTTATTTGACTGAAAAGAACCTTCCTTCTTTACGTTCAAATGGTTAAAGTATCTCAAAAGGGAATTAATTCTCCAAAGTCACACTGCACGAATGCACAGGTGCCTACAGACTTCTGTAGGACAGGAAGACCCATGTTGAAGGCAGAACTGATCAAGTTAACTTCCAGAAAAGCATTTTCAGGCCTTAGAAAGATTTACCTTACTCCTTTACCGCTGTTGGGCTAAAACATTTATGCAAGTTCTCTGCTAAATCCCTTAGGAGCCTGGGGTCTGCACTCCCTACTCCATACGCAGTCTGCAAAAACAATATGCATCTAGTAAAATTTTGACTTGAGATACATACTTGTGCAGGTCTGGATTGGTGCGACTTAAATCAAAGCAGGAAGAAGGAAGAGAACCCAGTGAACCGATACTGGGGGCCAGCCCGAGTTCCTGCAGAGCTGGCATCGAGGGTGCTGGCAGCATCCTTGTGTGTAGGGTCGCTGGTGGTTGGGGTTCCAGATTTTGTGCACCTGCTGGCTCAATACAGTCAGCGGCAGTGTCCTTCACTGGGCCTGCCAAGTTCTCATGGGCAGTAAGGTCTGCATTGCTCTCCTTCCTCGCTGGTTCAGCTTCTGGCACTGCAGAACTTTTGGTCACCTGGGGTATTTTGGAGGCTTCTGTTTTTGGTGGAGTGAAATATTTGGCTTGATTTCCACCCTTCTCTGCAACAGGTACAGGAAGCTGCTTTAAGGCATTTACACCAGAAGAGACACTTAGTGGATCAGGCTCCTCGATGTTCAAGGCCTAAGAACCAGGAGGTGCAGAAATCAACTGTGGGTGCTTAATGCCAACATTACAGCACATAATCCTTTGGGATGGTTATCACTGACTTCAGAGAGGAGCATGGAAATCAGATATAAATGGTGAGGCCCTTGCTCTATCTCACTATAAACTCTTTCAGTGACCTAAAAATTCCCCTCTTATTTCTACTGCTTTATTCTTATAAGGGAATCACCAAATCACAGAAAATGAGAGTTAGAAGGGACCTCAGGAGGTCACATCTAGTCCAATCCCCTGCTCAAAGCAGGACCAGCCCCAACTATATCATCCCAGCCAAGGGGCTTTGTCTAGCTGGGTCTTAAAAACCTCCAAGGATGGAGATTGCACCACCTCTCTGGGTCACCTGTTCCAGTGTTTTACTACCCTCCGAGTGAGAAAATTCTTCCTAATATCTAACCTAAACCCCCCATGCTGCAACTTGAGCCCATTGCTCCTTGTTCTGTCATCTGCCACCGCTGAGAACAGTCCAGCTCCATCCTCTTTCAAACCCCCTGGAGGGAGTTGAAGGCTGCTATTAAAGCCCCTTTCAGTCTTCTCCAGACTAAATAATCCCAGCTCCCTCGGTCTTTCCTCATAAGTCATGTCTCCCATCTCCCAAACCATTTTCATTGCCCTCTGCTGGACTCTCCAATTTGTCTGCACTCTTTCTGTAGTGGGGCGCCCAAACTGAACACAGTACTCCAGGTGTGGCCTCACCAGTGCTGAATAGAGGGGAATAATCGCTTCCCTTGACCTACTGGCAACACTCCTACCAATGGAGCCCAGTATGCTGTTAGCCTTCTTGGCAACAAGGGCACACTGTTGGCTCATATTCAGCTTATTGTCCACTGCAACCCCCAGGTCCTTTACGGCAGAGCTGGTGCCCAGCCAGTCACCCCCAGCCTGTACCGGTGCATGGGATTGTTCTATCTTAAGTGCAGGACTTTGCACTTGTTCTTACTGAACCTCATAAAATTTCTTTTGGCCCAACCCTCTAATTTATCTAGGTCACCCTGAATCCTAGCCCTACCCACCAGCATATCTACTACTCCCCACAGCTTGGTGTCACCTGGGTTTGTAGTGTAGACTCTGAACTGGAACTCAGGAAATCGGATTTCAGTTTCCAGTTCTTATTACAGACCCCCCAAGTGCATGCAAGGAAGTAAATCATCTTCTGATATCATTCGCCATCTGTAAACAGGGGTATGCTTCTTGTTTCCTACCCTTTGTTTCTCTAATCAGGACTCTGGGGCAGGCACTGATTTGTTATATGTCTTTATACAGATCCAGCTCATCTATGGTTGCTTCAGTAATGCTAATATTAGTATTACTATATTGTAGCCAAAGCTACAAAGGGTGCATCTACACAGTGCAATATGGTGACGTTGCTACAGCACCGTGCTTTAGTACTTCCTTTTGGAAGTACTACAGCATGGTGCACTATGGGTGGTTACCGCACGGCGCACAGTTAGATTTCGCTGCTACGTCGCCGCAGCAGCGCACTGTACTGGGGGACTGCACCGCTACGGTGACATAGCTGGCAATCACATGTAGACCCCCGTGATTACTACATCACTGTAGCGCGCTGTACGGTGATGTAGCGCGTCGCTACAGGGTGACATGCAGACACACCCAAAGTGTTTAAAAATTGCCATGGCTATAGTTGGGGTGGCAGTGGGGGAGTGCATTTGGTGCTTAAACTCCCACATGTAAATCCAGGCCTTTGTAAGTGGTTAAAATTTTCCCTAATTTTATTGGTGCTGTTGATCATTTGTTTAGGTTTTAAGCATGTGTTTTAAGGCTCTAACTTTAGGCCTTTTCTTGGTAATTTGCTTCACTTTTAAGGATACTGATCTGCAGCTTTAGGACTCCTGACTTTTAACAAACTTCCCAGGAAAAACTCCAAACACTAAACGAGGATGAAATGCCACCACCGTATTTTGGGAGAACTGGTTTCTTTTGGGAACGCAAGGGGCAAAGAGGAGAAGCCAGCCTTACTCAGAGCTCAGTCGTGGTTCTGGACTGGTGATCACAACATCATCGTTTTACACCCTCGCCTTCCAGGTAAATGATAATGCGTGTCAGTGGACTCTGTACATTTGAAAAATGGTCAGCAACAATTTATTCGGTGGGGCAGGGCAAGAATTCATGGCATGCAAGTTCTGTCTTCTCTACAGCAGTCCTTGAATTTGCCTGCAGTTAGGAAACCCAATCTGTTTGGTTTGCTATTACCTTACCGGACAGATTCAGTTTCCGTGGAGCTGCACATCAAAGTTGCAACTCTTGGCAGCGATACTGCCTTGTTGGTCAGGATGAAGTATTTTTAAAACAGCTATCTATGCTGGCATTGGAGTAAGGCTTGACTAGTTTCCTTCAGTGACATGCAGGGGAAGCAGGGGAAATGCAAGAGAAAGGACAACTTACCCGCAGGATGAGTTTCATCTTAATAAAGCTGTCTGGGCCGGAGTGATCCAGCTGAAATCTCTGATCAAGAGTCATCTCAGGCTCCTTCAGCACTTGGGACATTGACACAACGAGGGTTCCCAGTGCATTTTCCCGATCATCATCTTTTATCTGGAGGCAGGAGGTTTTGTTTAGCAGGCAAGCTGGGCCAGCAGCACACTGGCATGCAGCAAAGCCAGGAGTTAGACTTTGCTGCACAGAGAGCAAGATGTGAAGAGAGTTTGTCTTCTACAGAGCCTGCTGTTGCATGCGAGACTATTCAGATGATGCACGTAGGGGCTAAACCCACCCCAACCTGAGTGAGGGGTGACCCTTTGCAACAGCAATGGCACAGACATTTCTGCAGGGGATGTTCAGATCATGGATCTCGGTGCCCA